>NC_137965.1:15569228-16109228 GCF_963924665.1 Micromys minutus | reverse complement strand
GGTCTCGTGTAGCTTAGATTAGCCTCAAACTCATTATGTAGCCAAGGATGGCCTCAAACTCCTGATTCTCCTGCCTCTACGTTGCATGTGCTGATATTACAGGCATGTATGACCAGGATGGAGCCCAGGGATCCCTGTCTCCTTGTCAATCATTCTACTAATCTATACTACAACTCAAACCCAAACTTCATTGAAACACACTTTTCTTTCTTTGTTTTTGCTGTTTGCTTGTTTCTGAAGAAATTGGGTTTCACTGTGTTACCACGGCTGACTTCCAACTTTTCAGCCTGTGTATGTTTCAGCCTCAGCCTTCTAAACTGCTTGGGACTGTATACATATGCCACCACACCCAGTACACGTACAATTTTCCATAACAAGAAAAGTTTACTGTGTTTATTTTTATCTATTGAGGTCCTATTGAAAAAGCCACTGAGCATGCCAGAAAGTCCTAGGTTGACCCAAAACCTCACTACTCACTAAGAAATAACACCACCCAAGCTCACAGTTCCTAAGGATCCCTGACAAGCAGGTGGTGGATCTCAGAGGATACTCTTCATCCTCCACACTTGGTCAAGGAAAGTTCACCCAATGGTGAGGGAAGCTAAGGGGGAGAAATCCCTCCCTTCCCCACAGTGAAAGGGGGTGATAACAGGTTTATAAAGAAGGATCCTGAAGGTACATAGGGGTCCCCAAGTATAGAGGCTCACTGTTAGCCTGAGGGCCTACCTGCTTGTGCTAAGAGTAAGTAAACATACAATTGAACAAGCAGAAAGCTCAGGGTCAGAAGAACCTCAACCTCGCCACCTCAAGGGTCTCCTAACCTATAACATCTGCAAAAGGTTCCAAATTAGTTTTAATTTTCCATCTGATAGTTTTATCAGTACAAAAGTGGTCGTGGGGACTGATGATGTAGCTTAGTGGGTAGAGTACTTGCTAGCATTCATGAGGTCCTGGGTTCAATCCCCACCACTGCATAAAGTAGTTGTGGTGATCTAGCTAGCCCAAGGACAAATTGACAAGCTGTCTCCAGCCTTCTTGGGTCCATCCTTAACACTTCCTTTAGATGCCAGGCAAGAAATCAGGAAATGAACAGCGTCTAGCTTTTGCTGGAAACTTCTACATCTGGGGCAGGGGACTATTAAGTGTTTTAACTGAAAAACTGACACTCTCCTTAAGAGCACCAAAGGCAGGAAGCTGACCACAGGAATCTCAGACCCACTCAGAAGCTTTAAACACATGCTGATAAAGGATTTCCATACCCAGAGGACAGACAGACCCTGAAAATGGTGGTTTACATGAGAAGATGCTGTTACTGCACCAGGTCATTTCTGTGATTCCCTTCCCACTGAGACCTTGGCCTGAGAATTTTTTTCTTCTGAAAAGTATGCATGGTTATTTTAGGTATCTGTTTCTTTGCATAAATCTTGACTCAAGCCAGTTTCAGCTAGTTCAAGCAAGCCAAGACTAGATATGCAAATAACTCCAGATTCTTGCAAGAGACGTGTGCACAAGGCAAAGGATGTCAGAGTGGATGTCACTTTGGGGAATCTCCAAATGGAGAGAGACAAGCCATCACACTGAGGACAGGGGGTCACATGAATTGGAAGGTTGCATTCGTCAGCTGTGTGAGGAAAACTGAAGCACAAAGCCCAAGTTTAATATAAATGACTCGAGTGGGCATACAAATGCAATTGTCTTTCTCCATAACCAAACTTAGCTGGCCAGTCTGTTCACAGCTAGTAGACTGTAATGTAGGAATAGGAACAATATCACCCCACAGCTCTTTTCTTTTTTGTTTAAAATAAAAACAAACAAACAAGAAAATCACTTCCCAAAGAGCCCCACAGCCCCACAGGACCAATGCTGAACATCCTGTTTTGTTACCCCCAAATGTTGTTTTCCCTGTTCTTGTGCCCCCATTCTTGACAACAAGGCCCAATTGGGAATCATAGGACAAGTCAGAAGAGCAACCATCTATCTCTTCCTCCCTCAACCCAGCTTCCTCACCTTAGTTCCAACCCTGAAATGGGGTCATCTTGGTTCGTACCCACAGAACAGAGTGGCTCTCCCTTGGAAATGGTCTGAATGACATTCTTGGGGAACCCATCCTTAAGACAGGATGGCTTACTTTGTGCAATCTTACTGCTATGGAAAACAAAAGGAAAAAAATGAAATATTAAGTGCACACATTGCATAAGGCGTGCGGTTATTAAAGAGCACCCCTGAGAAAAGGCAAGGTTGAGAACAGCCTGCAGCTTCTGTTTCACTGGGGTGTCTGACAGCTACAATCCTCCAAGATGGCCAGGGAAATGATGTCTCTACCAACTATATCCAATAGAAACCTGGCCTGGGAACAGAAGCCATTCATTCAAAAATAAACTGTTGCAGAAAGAAAAAAGCCACTGTAACTGAGAAGACATCCAAACAAGCTAATGCACACAAAAGACACTCCAAGGAGGAGCTGGAGAGAGGCCTCCCCATAAGGTTCGAAAAAGGGGTCACAAACAGAAGGTCCTCGGGTGTGGGATTTATGGCTCTCCGGCTAAACCTCCCAGCTCTGCTGGCCTGCTCATACACACATCTTCGTTAACACCTACTGCAGCCAACAAAGGCATTACCACCCCAGAGACATTAGAATTTACAGCCCTCTTTTGTCCAATGTGGAAAACACTAAAACAGCAAATTCCTCCTCAGCGCCCAGCCCAAGGCTCAGGGCCATCACTCCAGATCTGACCCTGCCACTGCCTTTATCCCTGTTGTCTTGAAATTCACCGGCTGCCTAGGGACCTCTGGGTGTTGGCAGCTGCTCTTGGCAGCGGGTGCATTCCTACAGGTATTACTCCAGAGAGGCACAGCCCACGCCTTGCCTTCTCTTTCTTTTGTACTTCTTTGTTTCTTCTACACTACTCCATCCTTGGCATGTTCTCTTGAGTAATAGTTCTCAGATGGACCTTCTGGAGCCCGTGAGATGATGAAGGTAGGCAGGAAATGAAGTATGGCTTAGTCTTATTTATTTATATTTATTCTTTTTGTGTGTGGGTTTTATTTTTAATCAGAATCTCACATGGACCAGATTGGCCTTGGACCTTCTATGTAACCGAGGGCAGCCTTGAATTCCCCCTTCAAGTGCTGGATTACAACCTTGCACTCGGCTCTCTTATTTTTATGAACTACAATAGGGTCTCACTGATAGCCCAAGCTAGCATGGAAGCAACTACTTAGCCCAGTCTATCCTGGAAGTAACTACCTAGCCCAGGCTGGCCTGAAAACAACTACCTAACCCAGGCTGGCCTGGAAGCAACTACCTAGCCCAGGCTGGCCTGGAAGCAACTACATAGCCCAGGCTGGCCTGGAAACAACTACTTAGCCCAGTCTATCCTGGAAGTAACTACCTAGCCCAGGTTGGCCTTGAAGTAACTACCAAGCCCAGGCTGGCCTGGAAGCAACTACCTAGCCCAGGCTGGCCTTGAAGTAACTACCAAGCCCAGGCTGGCCTGGAAGCAACTACCTAGCCCAGGCTAGCCTGAAAGCAACTACTAGCCCAGGCTGGCCTGAAAGCAACTACCTAGCCCAGGCTGACCTGGAATTAACTACCTAGCCCAGGCTGGCCTGGAATTAACTACCTAGCCCAGGCTGGCCTGGAAGCAACTACCTAGCCCAGGCTGGCCTGGAAGCAACTACCTAGCCCAGGCTGGCCTGAAATTAACTACCTAGCCCAGGCTGGCCTGGAGCTTGCCACATCCTTTCTGTCTTATCCTCCTGAATGCTGGGATTGCAGATACAAGCCACTAGGCCCAGCTTGGTTTAGTTGTTTTCATAGAAGATGTCAAGTTTAAACCGCTTAGGGGCTTATTACCTGAGCACACCACTGAACACAGCATGGCTCCTGTTTAGGGTTCTAGGTTTCAGGGCAAGGACTATGGGGACCACTTGAAAACATGAGCAATTTGTTATTTCAGGAAATAACTACTGTTCAAACCATGTTTTCAAAGTTATTCATACCAAAAAACTCTTTCCCAGGGGCTTCTTCAGTTGTACATTTTTTCCATTGAAAGTTTTGGCCTGTGGGTTCCAATCCTGGGAACTGAAACACTCTTCTTGTAATATTTTCACACACACACACACACACACACACACACACACACACACACACACAAACGGCAGGAGGAAGAAAGTCAGAAGCCCTGTTCCTCCCGTGTGCATAAGCGGCTCACATTCCTGTTGCCTATTAAACATCAACTCCTTGATATATCGTCAGAGTCAGGCACCGAGCAAGACCCCCAGGAACACCAAGGCACAGCTCCTACCCTGGAGAAAGTTCTGGTCCCAGAGTAGCATAATTCTCCAGGCCACTGCTGAGAGCGGGGGTAAGACCACCAATAACTGTATAGTTAGCATCCCACCATCCATGAGGAAAGGAAACGAGGCCAGCCCTGGGACCTGGAGCTATCCACCCCTTCTCCATCAGCCAGACATAGCCCCAGCTCCACAGCCTCATACCATGGCTCTGTCAGAAGATGTGCATCTTGGCATAGTGAGAAAGGCCTCAGGGATGCTTTGCAGAGTACCGCTTTACATCAGTTGGGACCAAGGGGAAACAGGAGATTCAGTAGCATAACAAAAGCATCAGTGCATCCTGATGTTTTCTCCCTTTGCTTTCTGGCTGATCCAAAACTGCCCAGCCTTTATTTAACTTCTGATTGTTGGCGTGATTACTTCACAGGGCTGAGGGTGTGCTCCGTCAGGATGAGCTTTATCACCGGCCCTGTGGTAAAGAAATGGGAATCGGTGTGCCCCTTGGGCTGTGGAGAGAGGAAGTCAGGCACTGGATGGATGTGAGGTAGGCTGTGGGTACAGTTCGGCTGGAAGAGCGCTCACCTAGCATGCAGAAATGCCAGGGCTCAATGTCCGTTACAGGTTAAACAAGACACGGGGATCCCAGCCTGCAGTCTCAGGGCATGGGAGGAAGAGGCAGGAAGGTCAGAAGTCGAAGGTCATTCTCAGCTACACAGTGAGTCTGAGGCCAGTCTGACCCGCATGAAGGGGGGCGCTCTGCCAAAAACAAACAAACAAAAGAACAAAGAAATGAAACAAAAAAAAACGGAACCAAGCAAAACTCAGAGTCTAGAGATGATGGGGTGGAGGAGCATTGTGGAAAACAGGTCCATTGGTCGGTTCGCACGCAGCTTCTTTGTGGGGGGTCCTGGTTGAAGAGACTTGGGAGCCCTTTGGATATGGTGCTAAGTAGTGTTAATCGGAATAGGTGCATGGGACTCTGCCCCATGGAGCTGCCCTTGCCTGCATAGCGGTTCCTAGCCTTTGTAGCAAGGGAAAGCGCAAGCTCGCTGAGAGAACTCTGGAGCCAGAGTGAGCCGATGGAACTGCCGTTACTCTCAGCTGTCTGACTTCCGGCCAATGGCCTTCTGAAGCATCGTTTCCTCTCTTGTACAAAGTGGAACTAGTACCACTGATGAGGGGCGTGTGTTTGTGAGTGTGTGTATGTATGTGTGAGTGTGTGTGTCTGTCTGTGTGTGTCAGTTTGTCTGTGTGTGAGTGTGTGTGTGACTATGGGTGAGTGTATGTTTCTGTGTGGGTGTGTGTGTGTCTCTGTGTGAGTGTGTGTTTCTGTGTGAGGGAGTGTGTTTGTGACTCTGTGTGTGTGTGTGTGTGTGTGAGTTTGCAAGCGTGTGACAATGTGTCTCTGGTTTTGTGAGTGTGTGTGACTGAAAGTTTAAATGTTGTGATACTGTGTGATTGTGAGTGTGACTGTGAGTGTTCGACTGTGTGTGACTGTGTGTGTATCTGTGTGACTGTGTGTGTCTGTGTGTGACTTTGTGTGTGACTATGTATATGTGTGTGACTATGTGTGTATGTGTGTGACTGTGTGTGTCTGTGTTTGGCTGTGTATGTAACTATGTGTGTATGTGTGTGACTGTGTGTGACTGTGTGTGTGACTGTGTGAGGGTGTATGTGTACTAGAGATTGAATCTAAAGCTTCTCATGCACCGAGTAAGCACTCTACCACTGAACTACATTCTCAGACCTTTTTTATATTTTTACACTGAGATAGAGTCTCACTAAGTTGACCAGGCTGGGCTTGAACTCACTCTGTACCTCAGGAAGCTCTTGAACTCGGGATGCTCCTGCCTCAGGTATCTGGGACCTCGGGCATGCACCATCGGGCTGGATTTCATGAGATTGTTGGGAAAGGTCATTACAAACACATAAGGCCTTTATCCCCCTGGCCTGTGGAAACTATACATTTGAAAAATGTTAACCTTTCTGCTGTTTAACTATAAAGTTTCCTCTAGATCATAAATAAGCTTTATATGTAACACACCATGTATATGGACCTTCTGGAATTCTCAAGGTTTTAAAAGAGTCAACTCTTTAATATTAAATACATTGGCCTGCAAGAGGTCGGAGAAAAAGGCAGTGTATACATTGTGTTCCTGGCATTTTCAAAGCCTTCTCTGAAAATGCAAAACATTCCTTAAAGCCAAAGACAACTGCACCCTCTACTAATACTAATACTAATACTAATACTAATACTAATACTAATACTAATACTAATACTACTGTGTCCCCCCACACACACACATCTGCTTTTACACATCCCCTGGATCTACTTAATCTCTCTGCAAAAACCTTCCCAAATCACATGAAATTAGCCCTTTGGTGTGAACTGAGAACGTACCAGGGAAGAGAAGTCAGGCTTCCCACCTGTCAGGAAGTATTCTGGAAGGCCAGGGATCAGAAACAGGAAATGCCTGGTGTGCTGTGAGCGGGCTCTGGTGTACCTTGCACTGGATTTCCATGTCTGGGGAGGCTGGGCAAGCAGGGGTGTGCCTTCCTCACAGACACAATGGATTGCTCCCATTTCTGCAGAGCTCTGAAAAATGTTTGGAGACACCTCTGTGAACACCCTGCCCACATGGAAGAGCCTCTGTGAACGTCCTCTCCCCCCCCCCAACTGTGGATCCTCTAGATGTTATTTTATTCTACCCATGGAGTAAAAAATCAGCTTCCTGTGATTTGTTTTTACTTAGTAATTAGGATCTAGAAAGTTCTCGTGGTGAATAATGTATGTGGGAGACTAGATGGAATCTCTGAAGCACAGGGAACAAGATGACAGGGAGGCCCACCTCACATCTGAGCTGTAGAGAGGCTCTAGCCCCACACCCCCAGCCCCACAACATGGTACATCCAAGAGAAAAAGAGCCAGCCATTCAGCATCTCCCTAGGAAAGAAACACAAGCTTGTATCCTCTTCACAGAGGCCCACCCACAAACTAGAATCCGGCTGTATTCAGACCTGGGTGTGGTGGTGCACACCTGTACTCATGGCATTGGAGCTGGTGAGGCAGGAGGATTGTCTCTAACATAAGGCCAGCTACACAGTTGAAGCCAGCCAGGGTTATATATCAGGATCATTTCTCAAAAGAAAAATTATCCATTCGGGCTGAGAAGTAGCTTAGTCTTGGATAACTTGTATAGAATATATATCTATATCTATATCTATATCTATATCTATATCTATATCTATATATCTATATCTATATCTATATCTATCTCTATCTCTATCTATCTCTATCTCTATCTCTATCTCTATCTATATCTATATCTATATCTATCTATCTATATATATATATATATTAAAAAAACGTTGGATTTGAACCCAAACACAGAACAGGAAAACCTGGACTGAGTCCATGGATAAGAGCTCAGCAGAGAGACTTTACATTAATAGAGAGACTTCCTAAAAGTAAAAGTAATCCTGAAGGTGAAGCCAGGTGACCACTGCCCCAAGACAGACATAGACGACAACTCCCGAATGCAGGTAGTCACGTCAGGGAAGTTCTCAGGTTTTATCGACGGACCAAAGAGGACTTTTTTTTTAAAAGCAGAGTTGGGGGTTGGTCACTATACTTTAATATAGGTTTAAGCTTGGGGCTGTAGAAAGAGGGGTACCTAGAAAGAAAACATGAAGAGCTGTGGGCTTCTTGGAGAAAAAGTGCAGTGAGCGAGACACACCAAGTGTGGGTGCTGTTCTCATAATAGCCCTTTTATAAATCTTATGAGAACTATTCCAATAGAAGTGAGAAAATTTTTTCTTTGGAAAAAAAAAAAAGTTTAAACAAAACCACACTGCCTAGCATCTACTCAAAGTCTGCCACTCTCTATAAGGTCTTTACAGAAACAGATAGGACTTGGTGTCCTGAGGTAACATGAATGTCATAGGTCAGTCTACTCTGTTACCCGGCTTATAACAGATGTTATGAAATTAGCACAATTATTCTGTGACTACAGCCTCACAGCCACCCATACGTCTTACATGCTCCTGGGGACTATGCCTATGGAGGTAGGGAAGACCCAAGTCCACAGCTGAGTGGTCTACACATGAGTCACAGACAGGATGTGTGGCTTGGGGGCTTCTGCCTTTCAGAAATTCAGGTTTGAGACTTAGTAATCAGATGATTCCAAAACAAAACAGAAAACAAAACCCAACAACAATAAAAGCCCTAGCCTTTCTGGCCTTGATGGTTGGAACAGTTCTTCACCATGATCCCTTCACAAAGAGTGTGCTTAAAACTGTGAATGGGTTGCTTGCGGGAAAACGGATTGATTTCAGTTGAGTAAAACCCCTGAGGTTAAGGTTTTGATGCATCTCCACATTGTCAATGGCTAGGCCTCTCCTGTACTACACGCGTGTACCTGTTGAAAAAAGAAATTGTCAAAAAAAAAAAAAAATGAAGAGCAGAAAGTGATAAACTCAGTTACCATTCAATGGAAGAAGGTATCCATGGAGATGAAGACAGAAAGGATTCACGCCAACACAAGGCAAGACTTGCTTAGGTACCATTCACAACAGCCAAGAAACAGAAATAACCTAAATGTCCACCAGATGACACAGGGACAAAGAAAATACAGTACGTGTAACAGAAGACTACTATCTGGCCATGAAAAGAGAACCAGTTCCTGTCATTTCTGGCAACCGGGATAGAATTAGAGGTGATATACTGGGCTGGGGAGATAGCTCCGTTGGCAAAGTGCCTGACACACACAAAAGAGGTCCTGAGTTCAGATCCTGAGGCCCACATAGAAAATATGAACACAGCCATGTACCTCTGTAACCATAACTCAGGGCAGGTATAGACAGACAGACTCTTGATTCACTGACCAACTGGTGAGTGCTGGGTTTACTAAGAAACCTTATCTTAAAATAAAAGGTTGGGAGGAATTGAGGAAGACACCCAGTGTTGGCCTCCTGCCTCTATACATGCATTCCCATACACACACATTATGTTAAGTGAAATAAGCCAGACATAAAGTAACCAAGAACCAAGGACTCTCGATCCGTGATGGCAGAATCTACAAAAGCTGATCATACAGATGTTGAGAGTGGAATGGTAGTTACCAAAGGCTGCCAGAGTAGAAGGTGGGGGAGGGGAAATGCCAGCCAACAGAGTGTCAGACAGACAGAAGGAAGCAAGCAAGAGGCTCGGCTGTGCTGCTCTACAGTGGAATAGCAGAAAAGCACAGGGCATTTCAAAATGCCAGAAAAGGGGGTTATAAACACTCTCACCCTAACAAAATAACAAAGCTTACAATGTAAGTATGCTTAAGCTGGCTTAAACATCGTGGAATGTATACATGTGTCATACTATAATATAGACTTTCACCAGTACAGGGAGTTTTTATATTCAAAATAAATGGCAAAAGTAAAACTAAATATACTTGCAGTGATCAACCATAAGTGATGGGTGCTGTAGTAAAAAACTATTTCCCCTAACTATTTGAAATGTTGCGAGAGTCGAGTTTACACTAATCTCTAAGATGGTCTTAGGGACCAAGGGGGACCACACAGAGCTAAGAGTCCCAGGAGGCAAGGAGTGGGGTGCTCAGGTCATTTTAAAGACTGAATTCCCAGCACTCGCATTCATTTTGCACACAGTAGGTACATAATAAGTATGTTTACAGAGATACAAAGGATTTTGAAGTATTATGAACACTTTGATATTGTCTCTATTTAGGTAAAACTCCAAATCTTTAATTAAACAATTGATCAACCCTCTACTAGGATTGTGATATGTTTAAGAACATGCAGGCTGCATATGAAGGCAGTCAGAACTCTGACCTTCTTCCTGAGCCCAATTCTAGGCCTCTGAGTTTTTGCAATTTCCCAATGCTCCAAGCCTCATACTCCTGGAAAGCCCTGAGTGTTTTAATTAAACGCCAATGAAAAACAGAATTTTCAAATTCCTTACTGGTTTAAACCAATGGCTTCAAAGCAGCTTTAAAGAAAACTGGAAGGGGAATGGTAAGATGGTCCCCATAGCAAAGCAGAACCAGGGAGTGGCTTTGCTGAGAACCATTCTGAATTCATACTAGCAAAGATACTTCATCCCTTAAGATGGACATCTGCACCTTAGCGTTCCTTTCATCCACTTAAGCACCATCTGTGTGGCTCACATTATGGAAATGCTTGACTTGGCAATACATGCGGGTCTTCCCTTCTCAGGCCTCAGCAGATGTCCAGGAAACCAAGGGAGCCAACACTTGTGCCCCGCCTCTTGTGCCATCTGCAGTGGTCCCCAAAAGGTGGAGACAGGAAAGGCATGCGGTGTCCTCGGCTAAACTTTTCTTGGTGAGGATTAGAGGAAGCTGAGTGGAGGAAGGAGAGAATCAACTGCCAGATAGCTCTCTTTTCTCTCTGCATTTCCTCCTTCTTCCGGGGACTCTTAAAACACTGAAAGGATCAAATAATCTCAAAGAAACAATGGCCACCAAAGATTTTGATGGAGAACTTGGATCTTTCCACTACCTCATTTTCTCCAACTCAACTCTTGCAGGTAAGATATAAAAAGAGCACATGCACACACATACATATCACACATACATGTGCACATATGCATGTATACACACATATATACATACACATGCACACACATATACATGTGTGCATGCACACACATATATATACATATGCACATGCATATATACACATATATCTAGGCACACATATATACATGCATACACACACATATATAGAGAAACACATAAATACAAATATATATGTACATTATATACATATATACATTCTTAAACACATATATGCATTCACACTTTTAAGCATATACACACATACATAGGTGCATATACATACATAAATACACATTACAAAGGTACTTACACATAAGCATACTCAAGAGAAAGTTTAGTAACTATACCTTATTAGGGTAGTGAAAATGACACCTTAGTCCGAAAAACATGACCAATAGCATCCTGCACAGGATACACACACCTATCGGATCCGCTGTGGTCCTCGGGTAACACTCCCGGAGGCTGGTGAGCGAATCTTGACTCAAGACCATAAGCCATACTCATACCTTAGTTGAAATCTGTGAAATGACTCGTGGACTGAGGACACACTTATGGCATTCACCCTGTCTGCCAAGCTTAGCATGTAAGCCGGGGGAGGGGAGGGCAGCTTAACATTTAGACAACTTACTTTTCTAGACAAATCCTCCCGCAGTACAGATCCTGAAATTAACTTGCAGGTCTTTGCTTGTTTATTTCACACAGATGTGTTTCAGTGAGTGAGTGAGTGAGTGAGTGAGTGTGTGTGTGTGTGTGTGTGTAAGTGTGTGTGTGTGTGTGTGTGTGTGTGTGTGTGTGTGTGTGTGTGTTGCTAGGGATCAAAGCCAGGTCCTGCACATGCTAGGCAAGATCCCCACTCGTGAGCTCTGTCACCAGGTCTCCCGGAGGCAGCGTTAAATGGCGCCCATCCAGTGACAGTCCTGTAGATACCAGTGTGAGCTGAGTCGGTACTTTCAAGACACAGGACCAGAAAGTTTAAGGTCTGGGAGGCAGTTGAGTTTTTCATTTTGGTCTGTTTTCTAGTTCTGAGGTCAGCGTTGCTGCTGAGTTTTAACTGAGAGTCGAAGAAGACTCGGGGAAAGCTCCAGACTCATGACTCCTTTGGGTGTTTCAAAGTCATTAGCATCCTGGCTGCCACCAGTAAGTAGGTGCATTGATTGGAAGGACCTCATGTGCAATCTAGGAAATTGTCATCTCAGAGATGCATTATGTTCATGACCCAAGCCCTAATCAGGCACCCACGAGATAGGGCACTTTGCTGATGAATCTGTCAAGTATCAACACTGACTTGAGGTAACCCGAGTTGTCAGAAGTGTAACTGCCACAAAGAGCCAACTCTTCTATTAAAAATGTAAAAGGCGGTATTACCCGTTGCTTGGACAAGCCCCACTTCACAGAACTGAGCTGGAGTGGAGCTCATGTTACCTGCCGCTAGCATACGAAGTCCCTGAAGTCAAGTGTCACCTGTAAACCAGGCTACCCCTGAGATCCCGTAGCCTCTATGGATGTCTCTGTTGTGACCCTTGACACCCTTCAAAGGGAGTAAAGAGGCTGAAGTGATAGGAAGAGGTGGGTTCAAAGTCCGGGTCCATAACCTCAGAGAAGGTTATGAATAGAGGCGAAACCTGACCCATGTTTTCGTGGGGATCATAACCCAGTTGAAAAGATAAGAGATGCTGTGACGGAGCCACACTGCTCAGCAGTGGGTGGCTGTGTGCCAAGACATGGGACATAACTGTCAGAAGGGCAACCTCAATGCATGGGAGTGGTTGGACAAGGAAGTACAGGGGGAGATGGACAAAGGGCATGGAAGGGGAGAATGCCTGGGGCGGAGGTTACGCTGAGATTGCAGTGGCCTGTAGGTCACATGGGACACAGACTTGTGCTCTGCTAGATCAGAGCAACAAAGGTTCCTGAAGGAGAAAGGAAAAGAACCCATTGCTTTCACCATGCTAGATAGGAAAGAAGTAAAGTCTGGGAGGGGCCAGGGCCCCAGGACCATGGTGAGCATCCTGGTCCTTGTGTGCAGTGGTGAGTGTACCCTCCCACGCCTGCCCCACAGCATCCACTAGGACATGGGAAGATGATGCCACTATTTACTTATTTTTTAATCTCATCTTTTCAGCTTTTCTGTCAACATGTATTTTCAGTGAACTCACTGGTTTCACAGACAGTATGCGTGAGATGTAAGCAATCTAAAATGGGAAGAGTTAAAGTTGAACACGGTGACATGGTGGCTCACATGTGTGGTCCCAACAATGCTAAGGCAAGAGGGCTGATGCAAGTTCAAGGCCAGCCTGAGCTACAAAGTAAAGTCTAGGCCAGTCTGAGTTACAAGGGAAGGTTTAGACCAACAGGAGCTATAGGAAGTTCTAGGCCACCTAGGCTATGGAGTAAGAACACAGACACAGACACACACACACACTCCAGAAAGAGAGAGAGAGAGAAAGAGATGGGGGGGGGGAGGGAAAAGGAGGGGCAAAGAAGAAGGAGGGGGAGGAAAAAGAGGAGGAAGAGAAGGAAGAGAAGAAGAGAAAAGAAAATTCAATCTTCATTAAACATTTAGAAATTTAGGAAATATGGGCATAGCTTTTGTTAGTGGATATAGATCAACGATTTGAGAAAATGCTAGTGCGAAAAGCAAAGTTAAGTGCTGGAGGCTGTTGTTTATGTTTTCACTTCCCCCAAGCAAGGTTGTTTGACCCAACCATAATGGATGTGCTTGATCCCATGTGGGCAGGAAATACATCAGGATGTTTGCTTGCCCCTGACTAGCCCTGGTGGGAAATGAGGTAAACTGTGGGGTTTGCCTCTTTAGTCTCTGCAAAACGTGATTAACGGCCATTTCCTGGGAACCAGGGCATGGACCTGGCTAGCGTCCATCCACCTGGCCAGTATTTAATTAAACCTTGCATCAAATTGGTTTCAAATGGAGTAGTGTTCTTATCCTGAACTGGTGGGATCACCTTAAGAAGAACAACATCCACAGCAGTAAGAGCCACAGAAAAGAGAAGAGGGATTCTGGACCTGTTCTGCCTGGAAGGAAGCACTACATGAATATCAATGACTACAGCCTCTGAGATGGGGAGAAAGATGGCAGAGGTGGCTCCACAAATAGGTTGGAGAACCAAGGACCAATCGTCCTGGTGAAATGTCTTTCAAACAAGAAAGAGGAGGCACCACAGAGTGAGAGGAAAAGGGGGAGTCTGGGCCACAGTTAGAAGAAGAGACCTTTACATGGAGAAAGAGTGGGGCAGAGTTTCTGACCTTGAGATGCATCTTAGCAAGGTCAAGAAAGGTCAGGGGCAGAATGGGAGGGGCCCAGAAAACGAAATGAGTAGTGATTAGGTTTCACCTCCTAAAATGCAGGATTAGGGCTTTCAGAGCTGTAAGGGGCAAGAAGGCTCACTGTGTGTTACTTTGTGTGAACGTGGCACTGGTACATGGGGCTGCTCTGGTGGACTATGAAGGAGCAAAAGCTGAGGTTCAGTTTCAGAATTTCCTAGAGATTTAGATTTCATGAATTTGTGGGAACTGGAAAGACTATGTATGGTGCTTCTAAGACAGACTGTAAGTTTGGAAATTTCTCCCAATTTTTGCATTTATTTCTTGGTGTATTAATTTAAGTGAGGTCTCATTCTGTAGCCCAAGGGTTTTGGGGATAAGCACCACACAACTGGCTTAATATTTTAATATCCAAATACCTGGGTAGAAATACCTTGTGAGAAGAAGTTAAATTTATGTGGACATAAGGGTTAGGGTTAGGGATAGAGAGGTAGGCCACCCGGTATCTCTCGGATGTGATATCCTGAAGTGTGACTCACATTGTCACATTTTGATGGATCTCTGACACCTATGCGAATGACACCATAGTATTGGGCCCTTGCTCAGGAGTGAAATGATTTACTATCCATCTGACAAATGTGAAAATAAATTCAGTTACTGTCTTAGTTAGGGTTGTATGGCTGCGAAGAGAGACACTGTGACCAAGGCAAGTCTTAGAAAGTGAAGCATGTAACTGGGCTGCCTTTCAGTGTCAAAGGGTTTAGCGCATTATCATCATGACAGAAAGCATGGCAGCCTGCAGGCAGACATAGTGCTGATGAAGGAGATGAGAGTTCTACATCTTGATCTGAAGGTAGTAGGAGGAGACTGTCTTCTGCAAGCAGTAAGGAGAAGATTCTATTCTTCAGGAGGCTCTATTCCACACTTTAAACACCCGGAGACCGCAAAGCCTGCCCCCATAGTGACGCACTTCCTCCAACAAGGCCACACCTCCTAATAATGCCACTTCCCATTGGCCAAGCATGGGGGTCACGTGTGAGAGCACTCAGGCCTATGAGACATAGGCGGGCAGGGTAACTAAAATACAAAGCATTGGCATCTACTAACAGAGGAACACATGAGGTGGGTCAGATCTTTTGTAGAAATAAACTGTAAAACTGGTCACTGGAATCTGCGTTAACTGTGCTAAATAAAGACTGACAGTTCCTCGGGGGATTTGGTTTCCGTGCTTTTTTTTTTAAGCATTTAATGAGTGTGTACGATAGTAAGTGTGTCTGTATTATGAGGATGAAACCCTGGGCCATTGTGCATAGCAGGCATGTGAGAGATTTTGTGTGTGTGTGTATGTGTGTGTGTGTGTGTGTGTGTGTGTGTGTGTGTGTGTGTGAAAGAGAGAGACAGTAACAGACAGACAGACAGAGAGACAGACACAGAGAGAGTATATGTGTTTTCAGTGCTGATCAGCCCAAGGCTTCACCACACTAGGCAAATGCTGCCACCACTGAAATCTACCCCCAGCCAGCAGGGTTCTCCATTCATCCGTGGAGTCGTGTATAAAACCAATCCATGGTCCAGCTCAATGCTGAGCCACTGATACCAGGTTATACCACCGGTACTGTGTTGTGGCTCCTATATAGACAGCCCTATGGACACCTTTGATGCCTCCACATCATCACAACACAGTCTTCATTTTCCTTTGATTTGGGGGACAGGGTCTCGGTCTGTATCCCACCTGGTCTAAAATCTGCCTCTCTCTGCCTCTCTGCCTCTGCCTCTTGTATACAAAGATTAAAGACACTTGCCACCAAGCCCAGCCCTTTTCATAGTCTCGGTTTCACTTGTTTTTCTGAAACACAGTCCTGTATAGCCAGGTTGCCCAGGCTGGCCTCAAACTCAGTATATAGCCAAGGCAGGGCTCGAACCCCTAATCCCTGTGCTTCAGCCTCCCCAGTGGTAGAATTACAGGTATTTTCAGTTCCAATATGTGCTTCTGAATAAATACACCCTAGTGAATAAATACATGAAGGATGTCCACCAAGAAGAAGATACGACGACAAAAATATAGGAGCCATAGGAACGAGGTGCCATGGAATAGGTCTTGGCTGAGGGTGAAGGAGAGACTAAAGTACATATATATAATGGCAGGGTCCGTCAGATGTTGCTCCAAGCTGCTCTGACATCTCTTCCTGCCTGGAGCTCTCCATGTAGATGTCTAATATATGCTTCAGAGAGTCCCTTGCACACCCTTAAGTCTATGAGTGCACATTCTGCTGGGGGCAGGAGTGGGTGTTGCTGGTGAAAGTGTATATTTGTGTGCATATAAGATGGGTAGGGAGGGCATCTTACTTCCATATTGGTGGCTCTCTTGGCTCAGATGTTCAGGTGAGAAAAGCCCCTGTGGGCTGTGTGGTAAGGTGTGTACCTTACAAGAAGAGATCTGTCTGTCCCTAAGTCCATACTTCCAAAGTCTCCTCCAGAATGCACAGGATTAACAAAACATAGGTGTGTGGATGTGCTGTGTGGGTGTGGAAGCACTCACAAATGTGCAAACACAAGCGCACAAGTGTATACTCTTTGATGCAAATCAGGAGGCGGGCCCTGATAATGAGGCAATAAACCAGCCTCAGCCTGAGGCCTGGCTTTATCTTGGGTCCTCTGTCAGCTGCAAATATGAGGAAGTAATAGAAGGAGGGACCATCCCAGAAGGACGCTTTGAGAGTTCTCTCTCCCGTCTAAACACAACAAAATCTCCTCCATGCTAGACTTGTGAGCATAGGCTGTGAAATTCCACACAAACAGAGCCCTCCTGATGTGAGGATTTTCACATTTTATCTGTGAATTTATCTGTGGAGACTCACACAGGAAATCAGAGCACTTCATAATAATAGGAAAAACCAACACTAAATCAGTTTGCTTTGTTTCTTTTCCCCTTTTCTTCCTTCCTTCCTTTCTTTCTTTTTTCCTTCCTTCCTTCCTTCCTTCCTTCCTTCCTTCCTTTCTTTCTTTCTTTTTTTCTTTCTTTCTTCCTTTCTTTCTTTCCTGGTCCTTGGAGCAGAACCTAGGGTTTGGGGGCACATCTATCCCTCGAACCTGCTGCAGTGTGTGTGTGTGTGTGTGTGTGTGTGTGTGTGTTAATGCTGTTCCCAGCTGAGACAGGCTGGACGAAGGAGGAGCAGATGTGAGAAGGAGGAGCCAGAGTTTCTTTAATCCCGAAGAGTTCTCAAAGCTCTATCCACCAAAAGAAATGCCCTCTCTCTTCTCTGGGAGATGAGTCCACAGGGTAGACAAATAATCAAATATGGCCCGGACTTCTGAATAAGTGGGTCTTTTACTTCCAACGCATCTCAGAGCCTAGAAGGAAGCAGTCAATGGGGGTGACGCCAGCTACCAGGGAACACACAAAGGGACACGGTGTGGTGAAGGGAAGACTGGGGCTTGAGCACTGAGTATCTCTGAGAACCCTGGAGCTGGTCTCAGAGCTAGAGCTCTCTCTTTTTGCAGGCCAAACTCAGGTAATCTACTCCTGCTGCCTGTGGGGGGTTATACAGAGTATGTATATATATATATATATATATATGCATATATATATGCATCCCCTAGACACATGCATGGAGTGGCCACACAGAAGCCACACTCAGAGTGCTGGGAATGGACATAGCTTCGGAGCTGTCGTGACCACATCCCTTCATATCTGCATGCTTGGGTTGATGGACACTGGTCCATGGGGCATGTCATGTCAGAGGAGACAGAGGCATATGCACCACCCTGGCGAAAGACGGGGCACGAACTCTGCAGGGGCGCAGGACTGGGGACGTCAGTGGAACTTACACTACACCGGTGCTTTGGGAGCCTCTAAGAGGATACCAAGCTTACAAGGGATGTGGCACCTTCCTGGCCTGGAGAGTCTATTGTCCATTGGAGAACAGTGCAGAGCCCTAGAGTAGAATATTGTGCTGTGGTATATGGTAGAATATTGTGCTGTGGTATATGGTAGGATATTGTGCTTGTTTATGTTATGTGCTTGTCTACAACTCCTTCCCCGTGTAAACTCCCAGAAGTTATAAATCATCTTTGGGTTACGGGGCTCTGCTCCTCGAGGAAAAGTGTGCGGTTTCCTGCGGTGAACTCTAACAACTGAATGATAACACACAGCAAAGGGAATATTACCACGGACCTTCCACCGGCCTCAGGACTTCACACCCAACCCTCTACATGCCCCAAACCCTGACTCCCAACATCGCCACCGTCTCCATTTCAAAACTGAGGAACGTAGCCCCGGGGAAGGGATAAGGCGCAAGATCAGTATCACTAACCTCCTGAGCCGGATTTGAATCTATAAGCGGAGCTCTGAGGTCTGTGCCTTTACCACTACACTGTCATATCACAGAAACGAGGAGAGATCCGGGCCTGCCCCTGTGATCACAGCCACTTAGGCTAAATCTAGAACTACAAGTTCAATGGCAATCTGAGCAATTTAATGGGACCCTATGAGTAGAAAGCAGGCTGGGGCGGCACTTAGTGATGGAGTCCTTGCTTAGTATCTGAGGACCATCCCCAGTACTTGGGGGCTGGAGGGGGAGGGGCAGGAAGGAGACTGCTCTGAACAGAATGCCCAGTGCAGCCCCTCGGGAGAAGACAAGGCCACATGGACACTGTGGGGAGTGCCAGGCCACCGAGCCACACAGTGAGTCCCAGGAAGACTGGCATGAATGCTGAGCTTAGCAAAGTAGAGGAGAAGGGAGGGAGGTGGCCACGAGGCAGAGAGAATAGCAAGGGCAGGGTCTGATGATTGAACCTTGAGAGACAGGATCCTCAGGATTTAAGGGCCCTTCAGGACCCACAGGGAATAGGACATGATTGTGCATTTGTTTATTTTAGGTTGAAAGTGACGACATTCCTTTAGAAGGGTAATTGGATGGACAGGCAAACCACGAAGAACAAAAAGCCATGAGACTGGACCATTAGATCGCTTTTCCTCTGGCTGGCTTTGAACCCCCGTGTAGCAGAGGACACCCTGGTCCTGCCTTAACCTCCCAAGAGCTGGGATTATAGACATGCCTCATTTCATACAGTACCAGGGCTTCATGTATGCTAGATAAGCACCCCCTCTGTCAACTGAAGTACATTCCCAGCCCCTGGAAGCAGAAGGTGGGAAGGGAGTCCTTTCTGGAATGTTCTAACTGAGTTTGGCCTTTCAGATTGAAACCCTTTGCTATCTAGTTTGATTTCCCATCAGAATCTTGAGGCCAAATCCTGAGACCCTCCAGGCACCAGGGGGGAAGCCTTGCTATTTATATGTCAACCACAACACAGGAGGGGTTGGTAGGTCTTAGGCTTTTTATATATAAAATGTGCTCCACAGGCATCTGTATGTGAATACTTGGCTCCCCATTGGTGGCACTGTTTGGGACTTAGCTGGATGAAGCATATCACTTGGGGTCGGCTTTGAGCCTTACTTACAGTCTATCTGCTTTTGCTTCCTGTTCTAAGGAGAGGGGAGCTAGTGAGAAACCCAGCAGCACACTAACACATCCATGAAGCCATCTGCTGCCATGGCTTCCCTATTGCCATGGACTGGGGCCCCTCAAACCATGAGCCAAAATAAACATTTCTTCCTTTAAGTTACTATGTGAGTGTTAGCATTTCCTCTAGGCTCTGCTCAACAGTTACCTAGCAACAGCTGCCCGCCAGGTGCAAGACAGGAGCCAGGCATATTCTCTCTCTCTCTCTCTCTCTCTCTCTCTCTCTCTCTCTCTCTCTCTCTCTCTCCTTCAAGTGTCCCCCACTAGCATGTTCCCAGCTGGCCTCTTCCCTTCTTCCTCTCTCTCCTCTCTTTTTGTCTTTCTCTGTCCCCCTCCTTTCTCTGCCTCTACCCACTTCTCCAGGTCTCCTTCCCACCAGTAAATCCTTTTATCCTAAGAATCACAACAGTGGGGCTAATGTGGGTGTGGTCCTTGCCCCACTCTCTGGAGAGCATGCTCACTAAGAACTCTTAAAGACACAGAGGCAAATACTGACCTCCACCTTCAATCTGCTGAAGATGAACCACTTCACATCCTCCTAGAAGTGTAGGCAGCTCCACGATCTTCTGGGTCATTCTATCCTGAAAGAAACCAACAAACAAGTTCGTTAAAATTACTGATAGTGAACTATTAAGGTGTTAAGTGAAATTCTCTAATTTCACACACAAGGTGAAGTACAATTCAGAATGAATGTCTGTGGTGACTCGTACCAAAGTCCACCGCTGGAGGCTTTATTTGTTCTGGCAACGGCCAACTCCTCTTCTTCCCTGGCTATCTGGTCAATAAAGACATCATTTATGGTTCCCTAGGCAATGGTGTTGAGACACAAATACGGTAAGCCAAGGTTGGAGGGATGAACGCTGGCTGTGATTGCAGCAGAGGAAAAGGTTTGTGGAGATGGTTTCCCTTCGTGGTTGTATTCTTGTGTGAAATGGAAGACACCCCAAGTCTGTACCCGCCAGTTCAGAATGACTTGTGTAGGACACTCCTTTGTATAGGAGAAGGAACAAGATCCTGAGTCTGTCTACAGCCTAGCCGCCCGCCAGTTTCTGGTCCTGCCGGAAGTTCAATGACCAGGGATCATCCCGCAAGATGGTACTTGACCTAGCTGAAACTGCAGTTTAATAAGGGCTTTTAATAAAACAACAACAACAAAAAACCCTCTTGAGTTTCATGTTGATTCAAAGCTTACTTTATAACCTTTCTAAAAACAGAGGTGATTTTCTAACACTAAGCCCAAGTCTCCGTGTGTTTCACAGAAGAAAAAAAAAAAAAAGATCCGGAAATGAGCCCTGAAAGGTACAATAAAAAGATTCCCCAGGGCAGTTCCCATAGTTTCAGACAGAGGTTGACTTGTCCCCGAAGAGCAAATTTGTCTCTTGCCACCTCAGAGAACCTTAGAGCTTCAGCTGGCTGGGATCTCAGACTGATGGAGTTCAAACCTCTCACCACACCCAGAGACACTGCTGTGGGGTACCAGCCAGTTAGAGACTGGGGCAAGCCAGATAAAGTGAGCCTTTATGGGTAGCCGACTCCAGGCTCTCTGCTTCAAACACGTGACCTCCAGTGCAGCTCTCCGTCCCCCAGGAAGTACACACAGTGTGTCTCCATTTTACAAATAAAACCACCTAGGACCAGGAAGCTGGGCTCTCCTGGCTTGGCCTTTATATCTGAGCCTCGGTTGCCAAGTAGGTGCTGTGTACACAAAAGGGTGATTAGCACATTTTTCTAACTTCAGTGAGCTCACAATGCAGTGTGGGTGGGGAGGGGAATTAAGTACTTTAAATAGAACTCTACTGTTCAAACTGCAGCTTCGGGTATATTAGAAAGACACAGTTCTTTTTAACAGAGTCTATTTTTTCCCTATCTTCCCTTCCTCCAGCACTGCAGATTAAACCCAGAGCACTGTGCCTGTAAGGTGAGCGTCCTACCAGGGAACTGCAGCCCCAGGCCTCTTTCTGCTCTTCATTTGGAAGACAAGGTCTCACTAAATTGCCCAGGGTGGGTGAGAACAAACAGTATAACCCAAGGAAATCCTCCTGCCTCAGCTTCCCCAGGAAGTGGCTGAGATTTAGGCCTTCTCCCCCTGGGACCTGATGAAGTGGGGGGGAGGGGAAGCGGGGGGGGGGGGGGGCATGAGACTGTTAGCTCAGTCCTTCCTGGGCCAAGACAGGAGAAACCCAAGTTTGAGGTACAACAGCAAGACCCTTTCTGAAGAAGGAAGGGAAGTAGGAAGATGGCTGTATAAATAAAAAGTCTACACAAATGAAGCTGATTGTAGAACCAAGTGACCACTGTCTTCTTAGAGGCCCATGTGAATTGGGAAGTGCAGAGGAGCCAGGGTCTGTCTGGAATGAGCCAGGATGAAAATCCAGAAGATGCGGACGACAGTTCGTTCCTCGTCAAGGAGGAGATGCTCAGGGCTGAGAAGCACTCGGAACAAGTTTCAGGGGTAGCACCGTGTGTGCTGACTAGTTCTGAGTCAACTCAACACATGAGAGAGTTGTCAGACAAAAGGTCTCCATAAGATCAGGCTGAATTAAAAGAGCATTTGCTTAAACAGTGATGGATAGGGGAAGGCCCAGACCATGGTGCAACCCTGGGTTCCATGAGAAAGCAGGCTGAGCAATTGATGGGGGAGGGTCTAACCCATTGTGGCTGTTCCATCCCTGGGCTGGGAGTCCCAGGTTCTATAAGAAAGCAGGTTGAGGGGGGTATAGATTAGATATAGATAGATATCGATCTGATATAGATTAGATAGATATATAGATATATAGATTAGATATAGAGATATATAGATATAGAGAGAGATAATATATAGATATAGATGATATAGATATAGATGACATAGATATAGAGCTTTTTCTTCAACCTGGGACTAAGGGACAGGCAACTATCAAGCCACAGGGAGGCCCCATGATACCAGCTGTGTACCATAGAAGCTAGACCCAGAAGAGCTGATAAAACCTCAAGACAGAACCCTAAGCCCATCCCTAATTATTAGAACTGAAGATACCGCCAGAAGACCAACAAAGCACTGGCAAGGTCAGGAATGGATCTTCCAATTCCACTGTCCCTTAGGAGAAGGGAACACGGAGAACAGGACGCCAGGAGGCAGTGAGCTCAGCCCCTTGGATGACCTGAATTCCGAAGCACAGAGCCCTTCAGCATGGCATGGTGTTCCAAGATAAAGCTGGGAGTAAATTTTCTGTTCTTTTTATAAGACTTCCTTTCAGATGTGTGTTGGCTACCGTGTTTACGAGCCAGGGGTTTGTGGCAACCCACTCAGGTTTCTGAATACAGACTCACGGCTAGAGATGAGGGACGCTCAGAGAATAGCCTCTTGCTAACACACTGTACTTCCTTCTGAGGAAGGGTGTGGGGAGACAAGGCAGGGACCAGTGGACTCCTTGCGTTATTCAGTGACCTAATAATTGCATATTTACCTGTTACATGGAGACAAGAGATGAGGCCAAATTTAATTATCTTATCCGCTACTGGATCTACATTTTACCTAGGTACGTGTGTGGCAACTAAGACAAGGACCGGATACCATACAAAATAAGTAGTTCTAGAGGCAAGAGGGGGAAATGACCTAGATGTTCACACTTTTACAGTTTTCCTGATACAACTACAGATCAAAAGTTTGCAAGCAAGTTTGTAGGATGTGGTTACTAAAGCAGAAGAAATAACCAGGGCATGGTTTTTGTTTGAATTCTATTAAGCAGAAAGTTTTGAGGGGCTGGGCATCTACACAACCTGGGTTCAGTTCCCAGCAGCTGTATCAGGCAGCTCCCGACCACCCGGAACTCCATCTCTAAGTGCTCCGATGCCCTCTTCTGGCCGATGTAGGCATTGCATGTAAGTGTTCAAACCATCACCCCCCCCCCCATATATATATATATATACTTTTAAAAAATCAAATCAAATCTGGGCTGGGGTCATGGCTCAGTGGTTAAGAGCATGCAGTGCTCTTCCAGAAGTCCTGACTTCAATTCCCAGCACCCACACCATGCAGTTAATAACTACTGTCCTATATATAACTCCAAGTCAAAGAGGGAGTGGGGGCTGGGGGTCACTGGCATTCATGTGCACAAACCTAAAAACACATACACATGCACATTTGCATAATTAGAACTAAAAAGCAGATGGATAGTTTGTGCTAAGGTGAACCAAAAGGAATCTATAAGTAATCACCATATTAGGGGGTTCTACGTATGATTATCTACATCAACAAATTATGTGAGATTTTGGATGCATCATTGCCCATGACAGATGAAACTACATTGGATGTTTTCTGAGTGTGTAATTTCTCACACCCCTTACTTAAATCTTTATTCATCTATTTGCTTAATAATTTATGTTGCACAGGCCAGCCTCAACCTTGCAACTCCCCCGCTTCAGCCTCCAAAGTGCTGGGATTACATGTGTGCCCCTACCACATCTGGACCACGCTGTTATTATTTTTGGACCAAGGACTTTGGTTTGGCTAATAGGTTCCAGAGCAATGCAGCAGAGAGTTAAATGCACAGTGGTCCTCTGTAGGCAAAGTGCATATGGACTTTGGTTACTAAATTGGTGCCATTATCTTCATCCTAGGGGAGAAGAGGCAGGAGACAGGGTTAATCATCTGCCCAGGTCTCACAATGGTGACCCCCGAACTGCTTACTCTGAACTTTTTTATGAGCTCGCCGGCGGGGTTAATATTTGTGCTATTTCTTATAGAGTGACTGTGTTCTTCTTCATCATGGGGATTAACAACATGGAAGATGATGCTGCTGTTTACCATAACCACCTGTGACACAAAGCCAATGGTCTCGCAGGATTGGATGCTTTATCCGAATCTCAGCAAACAATCGCCCTTTACCATTAGTCAGGACTTAGAAAAAATTCACCGGGCCCTTCACGTTTTAAAGTATTTTGGGTTTCACAGTTTCAGTTAAGTTTCCGTGATAAACTTTAAGTCTCAGAATTGGGGCTGGAGAGATGGATGGCTCAGCAGTTCTTGCAGAGGACCCGGGTTCCATTTCTAGCACCCACACAGCAGTGGCCAACCATCTGCAACTCCAGTTCCAAAGGATCTGACACTCTCTTCTGACCTCCACCAGCATGATACACGATGGCGCATAGACATACACACAGGCAAAACACCCACACAGATAAAATGAGGATAAATAACTTTTTAAGAGTCTCAACTTTGTAGACAACACATGAGACAAGGAAACCAAAAAGGTAGAGTTTTGTTTTTTGTTTTTTTTTTAAATGAGTCTATTGGTTGAGGAAATTTAACTTAAGCACTTCTGAGTTTTACCTAAAGGTTGTTCAGTAGACAAAGTCTAAAAAGGCATTTTCGGCAGTTAAATGGAGTAGGAAAATGAAGCGTGTGTTTCTGTTTTGGTGCTGAGGTGTCAGTCTAGACCCTCAACTCCCACCTGACTGGCTTAGCTACACTCTCAGCCTGTTAGATATGTTTTAATGGGTAAGGACGGTGTTGGGGATGGGCAGGGCACAGGGACCCGGCTTCTGGGACAGCAGAATGCAGTTCCCGGTGGGCCTGAGTGTCATTCGCCGATAGGAACATATTCCTTCTCTCACTTGGTGTGGCAGTCTGTATTTGTAGGCTTTTCTCTTAAAGGGGAGTTATGGGAAGAAATCATGGGTTTGAAATAGGGAACCGACAATACAGGAATAAATTACTTGGTGTTTCCAGGCCTGGGAGGAAAAACAAAATGAAATAAGCTCTTTTTCTTCATTTGGCAAGGGACAGGCTGTGTCGTGAGTCATGTGGTCATTATCTGTGAACTCTGTCACCAGAGCAGGAGTGGCTTCTCCTCTTCAGGCAGGTGTTTGCAAGTCTTAAACAGCAGGTGTGTGTGTGTGTGTATGTGTGTGTCTGCCTGTGTGTGTGTCTGTGTGTGTGTCTGTGTGGTGTGTGTATGTGTGGTGTGTGTGTGGTATGTGTGTGTGTGTGTGTGTGTGTGTGGTGTGTGGGGGGTGTGTGTGTGGTGTGTGTGGGGGTGTGTGGTGTCTGTATGTGGGGGTGTGTGTGGTGTGTGTGTGGTATGTGTGTGTGGTGTGTGTGTGTGTGTGTGTGTGTGTGTGTATTGTATGTGTGTGCTGTGTGTGTGTCTCTGTGTGTATCTTATCTACTGTTCTGAGAATCAGCTGTCCTGCTGCTTAGGAACTAATGTTACAGTCTTAGTTTTCTTGCTTGTGTGTGTGTGTGTGTGTGTGTATGCGTGCTTGTGCATTTATGTGCTCCTGTGTGTGTATGGTATGTATGTGTGTGTGTGTTTCGACTGCATGGTGAATATGTATATACAGTGCAGTTGCTCACGTATAAATACCAAGATGTCCTCCCCAATGCCTCTCTCATTGTTATTCTTGAGACAGGGTCTCTCAATGAACTGAACACTCACCGATGTGGCTAGGCCTCTGGCCAGCCGACCTCTGCCTGTATCTTCCTCCCCAGAGCTAGGGTTTTATGGGGCCCAATGTGTGGTGCCCTGGCTTTTTATGTGGGCAGTGGGGACCCAAATGCAAGTCCTCACGCCTTGTGCTTGTGCAGCAAGTGGTGGTCCACTGAACCCTGCTTTTAGATTTCCCTCCGAACTTCTCCCAGCAGAAACGGCTGAGACCCAGGTAAATTCTTCCAAATCACACGCCAAGTCACACTGCTTGCAGGACATGGTGTCTGGGTGCCCAACCCCCACTAGCCAAGGCCTCCCAGAACCTCCTGGCCCGACTCCAGGGTGAGAAAAGCCAGCGCATGGCCAAGGCGGAGCCAGGGTTTGCAGCTCCAGCTCTCCAGAGTCCGACATCTCTCCCTCTTCCGTCACTGGGCCGAAAACTAGCCCTGCTCTGTTTATTTTCTCCCGGAGCTATTTAACAAATGAGCACAAAGAATGAGTGAGGAAAACCACAGCCATGGATCTCCAATCACAATAAACACTCCCAGAGAGGGAGGAAGATGGTAAGCGATAGATTTCCTTTCTAACATTCTTTAAAATAAATGCAGAGCCTTTGGGGAGGCAGCCTGACAGGTTTCCATGAGATGAGGAAGGTAGAGACAAGCTGGGCTTTGTGTACTAGCTGCCTGCCCCAGGCTCCACTCCAGCCTGAAGTTTGGCAACTGCCCCCCAGGGGACAAAGGGTCTGGAGCTTGTCCACGAGGCAAAGGCAAAGTTGCTGCCCTGAAATCAATGAGGATTCCTTCCCTCTCTTTAGCCCTTGGCAGGGTGACATACAGGAAGATGCTGGGCTCTGACATATTCTGTAGGGCCTCTTGCATCCTCCAAGCTACGTATTGGCCTGCTGAGAAACGCCAGGGTGGTGTAGGAGCTCCAACCACAGCAGGCTGTGGTAGAGAGCAAGCCAAACCTAAACTCTGGGCCACCACATTTTGGAGATGTTTCCCCCTGAAACATGTGAGCAAAATCTACCACAAAGCTTTAAACCGACATGTGATGATTGTGAGAAAGACAAACACACACACACACACACACACACACACCTAGTTTCTGCATCCACTTCCACAGAGCCATTCGTACAGCGGAATCTATGTGTCCTTCGCATAGCTCACTTTGAACATGACCAAGGCATGGGTCACATGCTGCATGCTAGGAAGCCTAAAACATGCTGCCACCAACAAAAACCCTTGTACCCCCATCACTGCCAGAAGACTGCATGAAAACACAGTTTCTCAAGCGCTTGCAAAGAGAGAAACAAGGCTGGGCCTGATGGGCTCAAACCCGTAAGGCAGACAAAGAGGCAGGAGGTTCACAGGCAGTACAAGGTCAGCCTGAACTGCAGGGTAGGATCCCTTCTCTAAAAGATG
The DNA here is from genome assembly GCF_963924665.1 of Micromys minutus. Taxonomy (NCBI): domain Eukaryota; kingdom Metazoa; phylum Chordata; class Mammalia; order Rodentia; family Muridae; genus Micromys; species Micromys minutus. The sequence continues at coordinate 16,081,704 of NC_137965.1, read as the reverse complement.
GGCGTGGGGTGGGGCGGGGAGTTGGTAGCCATGGGATTCTCCTGCAATTCCAGCTCCTTGGGAGGCAGAAACAGAGGGAATAACTTTGAGCCCCAGGAGTTCTAGGCAGCCTGGTCAAAATAGCAAGACCTATGTATATATATATATGTATATATATATATATATATATATATATATATACATACATACATACATACATACATACATACATATATATATAGTGAGAGAAAAGATGGGGCAGGAGCAGAAAGGGAGGGAGGATGGGAGAGAAGAAGGAAGGAAGGGGGCTGGGGAAATGACGGATCCGGATCGGGTGGTTAAAAATCTGCCCTTGTCTAAAGGACCACATTTCAGTCCCCAGCACCTACAATGGGCAGCTTATGAGCACCTGTAACTCCACCTCCAGAGTCCTCTGGTTTCTTTGGACATCTACAATTTCACATACATACATACACACACACACACACACACACACACACACACACACACACAACTACACACCTACACACCTACTTGAAAATATTTTTTTTAATTTTTAAGACAGAAAGAGAAAGAGAAAGTAGGGAAGGAAGAAGGAAAAAGAAAGAAAGACAAGGACTAGAAGTTTCTCTCCTTTTCAACATGAAAAGACACCACCTACCCCCTCCTGGTAGATCTATTATTGACCGAGCCACAGAACAGTCTCACCAGATGGCAAGTCCTTGCAAGTCTCTCGACGCCTTTGTTAACTAGAAGCAACCAACAGTCTTTATGTTGAGCTAAAGGACACAAGGAATCCTCAACAACTTTATGAGGTGACCTAATGTTATGATTAGTGCTACCCCTACAGGTGTGTATTGCTCAAACTGAAGCCTCGGGCTTCCTCACTGTTAGGCTTATAGGCAGATGCCAGCACACTGGGTTCCCCACACCCCCAGCACGTGATCAGGTTTTTAAGTTGTACAACAAACATTTTAGCCACTGAACCATCTCCCCTTAGCCCAGATTTATTTTCCTTTGAGGAAGAGACGTATTTGGTTTTAATTTTACATGCATGAATCTTTCTGCTTGCATGTCTGTGTGCCCACATATGTTCCAGCACCCTTGGAGACCAGAAGAGGGCAGGTCCTTTAGAACTGGAGTCACAGATGGTTGTGAGCTACCACTTGGGTGCTGAGAGCCAAACTCGGGTCTTCTGCAAAAGTAGCACGTGCTCTCAACCACTTTCTAGTCCCCAGTCCCCAATGTTCGATTCAAGTCCAAGGCTTAGACTTTCCCCATGCCACTGTCCAGTGAACATTTGTTCATAATTCAACTCTGCCCTACATGGCCCGTCTGTGAGTCCCCTTTTCTCCTAGGTACATTCTCATACTCCGTTCCAGGGCCACTACCTTTCTTGAGGTACACCCCTACCCTAGCATTGGTAACCCATGACTATCTCTTTAAAGGCCCATGAGTCCCGTTACATCCATCCAGGGCAGTCCTTTTGTTATAATTAGTCATGCCATCAGCTTCTGTCCCATGACCTGGCACCTGAGCAAGATGTACCCAAAGCCATCATTCTCCCTGCACTGCCTCGTGGCTGTGAGCCCGCCCTCTTCCCCCGTGTGGAAGGAGACAACTTCTACATAATCTGGGTTTGATGGAAGTGGCTCCCCGGGGCTTAATGGTAGCCGTAGTCTGGGACCAGCATGCCAAGGTCACTAGAGCATATACCAAAAGGACAAGAATCTGCACTTCAAATAAATGGCTTTCCTTCTTCCCTTTGTTTCTTCTAGCCTTTTTAAAGGAAAAAAAAAATTATTTGCATAACCAGGAGATGTCACTTCTATGTATGTGAACACATGACCAAACAACATAGTTTTAAAAATCCATTTCAGATAAGTGACGTTAATGTCCCTCATTTAGCGTAGACTGGGGAAGCACCCATGTTTTCGGGGGCGGGGCTACATTTTAGTTAAGTAGCACCTCTGCCATATCCCGCACAACTCACGGCTACAGTGAATGCGCTGGCTAGTTCCATGTCAACTCGACACAACGAGAGTCATCTGAGGGGAGGGAACATCTATTGGAAAAAAAAAAAACAAAAAACAAAAAACAAAAAAAAAAAAAAAACAAAAAAAAAAGAAATGCCTCTCTTAAGACTGTGAGCAAATCTGTAGAGCATTTTCTCAATTAGTGATTGATGGGGGAGGGCCCAGCCCACTGTGGCTTTTCCATCCATGGGCTGGGGGGGGGTGGTCCCAGGTTCTATAAGAAAGCAGGCTGAGCAAGCCAGTAAGCAGCGCCCACCCGTCCATGGCCTCTGCATCTGCTCCTGCCTCCGGGTTCCTTCCCTGTGTGAGTTCCTGTCCTGACTTCCTTTGATGATGAGCAGTGTTGTGGAGCCTAAGCCCCACTAAGCCCTTTCCTCCCCTAAGTCGATTTTGGTCATGGTGTTTCATCACAGCGATAGTAACCCTAAGACAGGAACTGAAACTGATTGATGATTGTGATTAAACAATGCCCAGAGGTCCCTGCAGGCTAAAGTGACAGTCTCAAGATGAATGACTGAAGCCAAATCACAAACTGTACCTGAAGGTGGTGATGGCCTACACATAAATACCAGAGAGGTGGATGAATATGGAGGAAGACGTCACTTCTAAGGCAGGCATCCAGATAGGCCGAGGAGTCACAGGGCAGATCGGGACGGCCTATGCTCTCCCTAGCCAAACACCATGGTAGGTAAGGAGTTTCCTCTCTAGCAAGTGGGATCTCCCAGCTCATCTACCAGGCGATGGTGGGGGCTCCAGCAACACCCAGAAGACCCCGACACACCCCGAAGCCAAGTACTAGCTCCTCAAAAGCAAAAATCGCACACTCCATAAGCTTGACCCTTTTCTGGCAATGGTCTGAGGCGGTATCAGGGTGGGGGTGGGGTGCTCTGGAGAACCAGATGTCATCTTATACAGTACCTAAGCTAAACTCATCTTCTCCTCCAGGAGATTAGGTGGGCAGGGCCTGCATTTTTGTCAGGTTTTGTGGTTTGAAAACAGCAAGCTTCCTCCAGTGAACACCTTAGGTGAGGTGGGAGAGGTTGGGAGGGTCATAGTTCCAGCCCACACAGAGAAAGTTGAAAATCACAGCAGGTTACCCATGAGGGGAGGTTGAGAACCCTTCCAGAGAGTTCTGAAGAAAACCACGGTGTGCTCTTTGGTTGGGGACTCACATTCCAGAGTGTCGGGTCCCACCTGCACACGAGAAAGGTCCCCCTGTGCTCTAGGCAGGGAAACTGATCTGATGCAGCTGGCTTCCTGTGCATCCGAAATCTTTATATGGAATGAACTTCAGAGAACCAAGAGCCATGGCCTAATACGGTCGGTCTGCTGAGGGGGAAACACTCAAAACCGCACCTCTGCCTGTCCATCCGCATGGGCCTTCAAAGCAAACGTGGTCCGACCCAGGGCAATTTTGTCTGGCAGAGAAACCTGTGCTCCCAAGGACCAAGGTAACAGCAGACAAGCATCAGCCTGCTTCGACTTCAAAGGAGTCTAATCACCGCCGCTGTGAACCCCCTTCCACAACTGTCCCCCAGGTTGCAGATGAGTCACACCCCAACCCCAGAGCTCCTCCTTGCTGTCCCTAGCAGTCACTTAAAGTCATCCTAACCAAACCAAGACCATTTATGAAAGGGCCTGTGTTTAGCTCTGGTCTCTGTGTTTTCTTCCAGCAAGCCAATCTGTCTATAATTAAAATCACATTGCCGCAAACCTTAGCTGCTATGGAAGGTTTCACCAGATGTAGACAATCGACTAGCTGTAGTATTTGGCATGCCTGCAATGGTCCCATTAAAGAGGGGCAAACCAGGCCTGATTTGGGGGTGGGGTGGGTTATATGCTTTGGTTTGGCTGTGCTTTTCACTGGCACTAAGGCTGTGTGGGACACTTTCAACAATCTCAAGGGTGTGGGCCTGTACTTCACAAAGATGACCACTGCACCTTACCAAAAACTAGGCTGGATCAATGGCTCAGTGGTTAAGAGCCCCGCCTGCACTTCCAGATAGACCCGGGTTCGATTCCCCGCACCCTCATGGACATTCATGACCATCTGTAACTCCAGTTCCAAGAGATCCAAAAACACCAGACACACACGTGGTGCACAGACATGCATGCAGGAAAAACACACATCTACATAAAATACAAAATTAAAAGTTTAAAATAACACACAGCTATTTGGTGGGGCTGGAGGGCTGGGTGAGGCAATCGTTGTCACGGAAGTATAAAGATCTGAATTAGACCACAGAAACCACATTAAAAAAAAAATAATCTAAGTATGGTAGTTTACACTAATAGTCTCAGTACTGGGTCTTGACCAATTAGCCTAGCCTAATTGGTGACAAAGCCAGCAAGAGACCTTGTCCCCAAAACAAAATGAACAACACACACACACATGAAACAAACAAAGGGTAGAAAACACCTGAGGAACAGCAAGCACACTCACAAGGACATATGCACATGCATGCTCATGTGTATGCATGAACACACACATGTATGCACGCACACACACACATACACAAAAACACAGACACACAAACTCACCCACTCTAACCTAGTGCCTGTTCGAGGAAGTCCCCTTTTAAGATTCCCCCACCTTCTGAAACCAAACCAGTCCCCTTGGCCTTTACAAATGCCGATGCTGTCAGCGCCTCCACAGCCGTGAGGAAGCGAATGAAGGCAGCGCGGATGCTATCATGGCTTCCACGCGAGAAAACCAACAGGCGCTGCAGAGACTGGGTGAGGTGGTTTTAGGACGAAGAGAAGAAAGCCTGAACTACCGTAGATAGTACGATTTGAAACTCGTGTTCCAAGAGGCATCAGATAGACTATGAACAGATTCCAGGAGGGAGCTAAAGGCATGCTGACAAAATCCATTCCTGACTCCTGAGAGTAATACCAGGGAGGGAGAACAAGTTCCCACCTCAACGCCCTCCCCTACGTGTGCACCCAGCGCCCTCCCCCACACACCCATACTGTATTTTCTCTACACACCCATACTGGGTACTATCATCCAACAAGAAAAATGAAACAGACTACCTATGTGTATAATAATAATAATAATAATAATAATAATAATAATAATAATAATAATAATAATAATGATAATAGGAGGCTGAGATAGCCCTTCCAACTCTCTGGGCCCCTCCAGCCACACTTGATACAATTTGTAGATAATGTAGCTATAAAGTTACAATTTTTCTTTAAGGGCATTCTTAAATATAGATTTCAGAATTAGCTGAAATCTCTCACAGCATGTGACAGGAAGAGACATATGTTCCTAATCTGTGGGTTTAAAATTGTTTAAGGCTTACATCAATGAGACTTCACAGTAGAAAAACCAGGCCACCAACCTCAGACTCAAGAGTATAGGAGCAGTGGTGGGTAATTCGACTTTTGAGCTTCATGTCTGACAACAAATCAGTTGTTAAAATTCTTCTTCTTCTTTTTTTTAATGGACTTTCATCTGGAGCCAAAAGAGTAAGACGTGTAGGCACCCTAGGAACCAGAAAGGCCTAGTTTCTGGCTAGAGGTGTGTTCTGTTGTAACAGGCCAAGGCTGGAGGGAAGCCCAAGGTCCCTGCTACCCCAGAAGAGAGAGAGAGAGAGCCAGAGAGAAGACCGTTCGAGCACCAGTGAGAGCCACAAAATATTGGAAGCAGAAAACTATTGGGCTGGGCATGTGGCTCACGTGGTAGAATGCTTACCTATCTTGCCTGCAGCCTAGGATGGCTAGCATTGCCTAAACCACGTGTGGCATCAACATCTAGGATTTCAGGGCTTGGGGTGTCTAGACAACAGAATTAGAAGTTCAAGACCATCCTTGGTTACTTAGCAAGTTTAATATCACCTTAGCCTACTTGAGACTGTCTAAAGCAAAGAAACCCAGAAAATTGCCAAGTGAGCCTAAAGAATGCATTCTTTAAAGAGGAAGGCGGCATGTCACTCAGTTACAGGGACTCTTTGCTTAGGATCTGAGAGGCTCTGGATTCAACCCTTCCAGCTGTCCCTGCTGCCCCAGCAAAGGGGAACGCTACCAGAAAATGAGTGAAGTCGTTCTGGAGGCATGCGGTAAGCTATGAAAATCACGATAGCTCATGGGTTAGGAAAAGGGAAGACAGGAGATAAAGAAGATGAAGAAAGATACTCCAGGTCAGTTTCTCCTGTTTGGAAGATGTAACCCATTTAGTTAGTAAGATAGTTGGCTAGCTAGTTAATTAGTTAGTTTTAAGAATAGTGTCCAGAACCTCACACATCCTAAGCACATGCTCAATAACTAATCTACACTACACGTGTAGCTAGAAAGTATAATCATGACATTACAATATAAGTAACCCACTTAGATATTCACTGGATTCCTTTTAGATTGTTGATTATTATTGGGGGTCAGGGAGCACCCCCTACAGAGCAGGCATAGGGTCCAGAGGACAACTTTGTGGAGTCAGTTTGTCCCCTCAGCCTTTACCTGGGTCCTGGGGCTCAAACTTCGGTCATCGGGGTTTCAAGGCAAGCTCCTTTACCTGATAAGCCATCTCGCTAGCCCCTGATCAGATTGTTTCTGAGCTGATGCCTCAGTAGCCCTCTCGAAGAGCCCCTCAGTGTTCTTACGCATTAGTGGCAAATGACAGGCCTTTCATTCAGCTGTAGGGAGGGACTCTGTTCATTCCTTCTTTCACAGGGCAACAGGATGCCACAGTCCACTCCAGGACCTGCCTCGGGGCCCAGAGCCTTAGGTAGGAGTAATCACTTTCCAGAAGACTAACTAACTAAAACCACAGTGAGGTGCACTATACAGATGAAGAAATAAATACTGCTTACTTCACAGTTTTGAAGAAGCTAAGAATAGGACCCTAAAGATCTCCAGGCAGAGATGCTGAATGGCTCTAAAGAGGAGGTTATAGGCACTTATACTTACTATCTCCCTTGGGTTAGTTGCTAATGTCTTGCTATTTTCCCCCAATCTTTCTCCTATGCCGAGATGGATTTTTCGTTGCTGTTATTGTTTAATTTAAATCAACCAAGGTCTTGCACAGGCTGAGCATGAGGTTGCCCACCCCAGTGCCTATTATTAATCTAAAGATAAAAGTCCATTAGAAGAAATAGCTTCCTATTTGCTTCAAATCATCTTAGGATGTCTGCCTGTTGACGAAGAAAATGTAGTGTTTTGATCTTGGATGTTTCCTCCCTGCCAACGAACATATGCAATCTTTAAAATCTGGCTGCTTAGTTTAAGTATTTAATGCCTCCCCTAACTCTTTTTCTTTCTCTCCCCCCACTCTCTCTCTCCCTCCTGTGTCATCTCTCATTTGAGGAGAGTTGGTTGGGAGAAGGTCTACAGGTAAACACAGTTCAGACTGCACTAAGGAGACAGTAACTTAGAAGAATTCCCAGGGCTGGGGAGACAACTTGCTGAGCACGCACAAGGACCTGAGTCTGGATACCCAGCGCCCACATAAAACAAAACAAAACAAAACAAAACAACGACAAAAAAAAAAAAAAAAAACCAGGAGATGTGTCACTCTCAGTGTTAGTGAAGCAGAAGTAAGAGGATCTGTCTTGTTGAATCGATGAGCTCTGGGTTCAGTGAGAGACACTCTCAAAAAAAACCCAAAAAGTAGAGAATGGGAGAGAGGGGGAGGGGAGGGAGAGAGGGGGAGGGGAGGGAGGGAGGGGGAGGAGGGGAGGGAGAGAGGAGGAGGGGAGGGAGAGAGGGGGAGAGGAGGGAGGGAGGGAGGGGAGGGAGAGAGGAGAGGGGGAGAGAAAGGGAGGAAGGGGGGAGAGAGAGGGAGGGAGGGAGGAACAGAATATGAATTCTGTCCAAGGGGTGGGGTCTCCATCTTAACAGATACAGAAACACAAGATGCTTTAGCCCAAACATCTCCTCTATGCTGCCCTGCAAAGGATCTCACAAGATCTAAGTTCGTCCTTTTTCTCAAGCGTGGAAAAATGCTAAGCACCGCCAGTGCAGGAAATTGAAAAATTCACTTCCCAAGAGAACTATGTGACAGAAGAGGAGGGGTCCCCCCACCCCCGCCAGGAGGAGGGGGGATAAGCTTGGCCTTTGTCCCTTTCATAATCCTATTAACTGGCTCCTTGAAGAATGTGGGTGGCTGGCAGATAAGAAGCCTTTGATGTTAAGTGTCACTAAGCCATGGTGGTAAAACTCCAGTCTTGGCACTCAGGGCCTCACAGTCAAACACTGGGCATCGGGGCCTGGGAGGAGCCTGTTCCCCGGGCATCCTGCTGTACCAAGTTGCTCGATGGGGATAGATAAATAGATAAGGGGGATCACTGACCTCAAGTGGAAGCAATTCGCCCCAGCCGCTAGGCTACAAGACTGACCTCCAGGGTTTAAGTGAACCCTTCAGCCGCTTCCTTGCCCCAACAAAGACCTCAGGCTCCCTGAAACAACAATTATAATCAATCTCAAAATGTCCTTCCAGGAACAAAGGACGCCGGGACGACTGCTCTTCATTAAGCAGGAAAATTAAATCAGAACCTATTGTGTGCGGAGCGCTCATTGGCTGGCGACAACTCGGTCCCCTGTGGCTTTCTCTCCATCTAGATAAGAGAATGCGCTTGTTTGTCCAGTATCTCCACCAAGTACCGATAAGGAGATGCTAACATTTCACTGGTAAATCCGCCATCGCAGTAGGGTGGGGCGGCAGGCTACTTTAGCGCGTTACTAGGGAAAGCTGAGAGTGTTTCCTTCCCAGCCCTTCAGGGCAGGGCGGGCATGGTGCTGCTTGCCTGGAATCCCAGCATTTTGGAGGCAGAGCCGGGAGAATCACGTTTAAGGACAACTGGGAGACCCTGTTTCAAATTCTTCCTGCCGTCTCAACAGCGAGTCCACATAAAAAAATGGGCCAGAGGGACTTAATGGTTGTTATAATAATGCTAAATTCCTGAGTCCCCAAGACTTCCATCCTGTGAGCTTAGGTCAGTTCTATTACTGCTACACCAGCCGCGAGTGCACACTTTCTCACTCTCTCTTTCTCTCGGTTTCATGTGTGCGTGTCTGCCTGTCTACCTGTCTGCCTGTCTGTCTATGTGGGTTTGAGTACAGGTGCTTTTGAAAGAAGTCAGAGCTCCTAGAACTGGTGTTAGAGGCAGTTGTGAGCAGCCTGACGTGGGAACCGAACTCGGATCCTCTGGAAGAACAGCAAGCATTCTTAAGCATGGCACATTCTTAACCATCCCTCCAGCTCCACGGCTGCTTCCTGCAGCATGCTAAAAACAAATAAATAAAATATATAAAGTTTTCTAAAACTTAAAAATAAACAGACAGACTCCTCACTTTCTGCACTTTCATTTTGTCTCAGGGTGACCGTTCCATAAGTTTCCTCTGCACTCACACAGGACTGCAAGTTCTTGCTCAGAAAAACGCCTCTGTTCCCAAACCCAGATTCTGGCCTCGCTAGACGCGAGTGAGAGATTAAAGGCTTGTGCTGAGCGCCCTCTTGAGGCAGCCTTTAAAGATGTCGAAACTCTCCTTGAGAATTTTCATGGCTGCACTAGAGGAGCTACCAAGAATCATTTCGAAGACGTAAGTGTTCGGGTGGCTGTGCTGTCCCCTCAGTAGAATCGAATTCCTTCTCTCTGAAGTCAATAATCCTCGGCAGAAAGAAACGAAATCTCAGTGGCTGAGTAAATGGAATCCGTGTATATAAAATAACAAAAAGAGAGAGGCAGGCTGACAAGGGTGATCACAGGGTTTCAGAGTCTGTATCTGCTTTTTCTAGACAGTGTCCCTTATCTTGGAGACTCAAGAGCCAAGATTTTCCCACCATGGGTGCTGGATGTGAGTGTCACAGTGCTTAGGGGCTGTGTTTGTGTATTTGTTTTATTTTCCTTTTGAGACTGGAAATAACAGTTAGCCCAGGCTAGCCTTGAATTTACTTCCTAGCTGAGTCTGGGTTGTCAAAACACTGACCTGACTGTCCTATGCCTCCCCTCTAGGCTGAGTGTGAAGATTGGCCCTGCCACTTGGCAGCTTGTGATCTTAGTAAGCACCCCTGCCACCCTCCTAGGTCACAGGCACAGTGGACATAGGAGAATCTAATTCAGAGGGTTGGGAAGAGGACCGGGTGATAAAATGCACACGTAGGCCTATGTATGTGCATGCTGAAAATGGCATCAGCATTTATGTGATTTGTTAATGAGAAACAAGATAGGATCCTTTTTGTAAAATGATCACATCGGTTCCTTATATCCCTGATCATCGAACCCTTTCAACCAAGACATAAAAATAATCTATAACAAGGATGCTATCATGGTAGACTAAGAGCAGCAACTCCGTGGAGTAAGAAGAGCAACAAATGAATGTCTCTCGGGTGGCAGGTGATTCCTGACCAGCAATGAGGGCTTGGGGCAGGACTCATTCAAACCTTAGCCCAGTTAGTGGGTCAGTATGCTACGATAGAGGTTCTGTGTTCCCGCCGTGAGCCTCGTGTCCTGCTTTCCTGACCTGATGCTGGGGATGAGACGTCTGGATCGAGAGTCAGTCCAGACCCCCTCTATCTGCCCGCCTGGCCCAAGAGCAGGCATAAAGCTCACTCTCTCTTCTGTGATCCTGGCCACCGATCAATCAATCACAGATCAATCAACTCTGAGTCTCCTGTTTGATAGGTTTGTTTGCCGACTGGACCACCTTGGGTCTCCACCTCCGCTCACAAATTCAAATCGGGCAGGGAAGCTGGCGGTGAAGTGTGACATTTTTCGAACTGTCTTGGAGAAGCAAAAAGGAAAGAGAGGTAGGGGGAGCGGGCCTGAAGACTTCCACGGGGAGAGAGAGGAAGGCAAAGCATGGAGGGGGATTGCAGTTGAGAGTCATATGGAAGGTGACGCAGATTCTGCTGAAGCAGCCATGCAAGAGCCGAAGGCATAAGGAACCAGGACTTGAGGGTTAAGACAAACCTGTTGTGCGTGTGTGTGTGTGTGTGTGTGTGTGTGTGTGTGTGAAATTGGCACACAGTTTGATGGTCATAGAGGAGCTTTAGGGAGAGCAGATGCTATGCAGGTGACAAGGCCAGCGCACAGATGGTGTTCCTCTCTGCTGTACTTGAGTGCACCAGAGTAGACACAGGTGGACCTCCGCTCTGAGAACATCAGGATACTGGTCAGGATCATCCTCGGACAATCATGGTGTGTCTGACATATTGGGCCTCCTCTGAATGGCAGATATTTTGGGGAGATGTGCAGAAACTTCCAGAAGGAAACATGCACGATCTGAGTGGGGAATCTCAGATTTGTCACACATGCGGGGCAGGCTAGTAACCTTCCTCCTAGGAATGTGTCCACTTGGTCCTGCAGCTGAGATCTGCTCTGCAGGCAGAGGGTGGAGTGACTGAGGCCACATGCCCAGGGAGAGTTCTCAGAGCGGACAGTCTACAGGTATTTTCCCACCTGCCTCTTGGGACCTAGCAAGGCCTGGGAAGGTCCCCAAGGTGTAAGCAGAAGCCATACACCCCCGTTACCCTAAAGCCTTTTCAGTCACCCCCTTCACATCTTCACAGGCTCTAGATAGGGAGCTCAAAGGGACTGTGATAACCGGGACCCTTTGAAAGTGAACCCAGACTTCCAGTTCGATCCTGGACCTTTGTTTTGCTGGTTATGGAGAGCAGGGTGAGCCACTGTCCTTAGCATTGCTAGGGAGTCTGTGGGAATGTTGTTCTCTGATTTGCTGAGTGGTGGGAGGGGGAGAACAGGAGAAAAAGAGGGGAGAGAAAGGTCTAAGGTTCTAAATAGGAAAATCTTTAGTTTATTTTTTTAATTAGTTTATCTTTTGAGGCAGTGTCTAATTAAACAGAAGCTGATCTCAGACTCCGTAGGTCAACAGCTCTCAACCTGTGGGTCTCAATCTCTTTGGGGGTCCAAAGCCCCCTTCACAGGGGTTACAGAGCATACATCCTGCACATCAGATATTTACATTATGTTTCATAACCATAGCAAAAATGATAGTTATGAAGTAGCAAGGACAATAATTCTATGGCTGGAGGTCACCACAACACGAGGAGCTGTATTAAAGGGTCTCAGCGTTAAGAAGGCTGAGAACCAACCATCTACAGCCACGGATGACTTTGAACTTCTGTTCCTTCTACCTTCTCCGTACAAGAACTAGGATTACAGGTGCCTGCCACCATAACCTGTTTATTCCGTGCCCTTGATGAAACTCCAGGCTTCATGCACATTAATCCACACACTCTACCAACTGTAGAGGTGTACCAACACCACCATCACCGCCAGACCTAACTCATTTTTAAAAATACCCTCCAATAACCACACTCAAAACCTATGATATAATGAACCACAGTGACCCCCCCCCCCTTCCCACTGGTGAGGTAGATGATGCCTGCCCCCCACCCCCTCCTGGTCCTTCCCTTCTGACTCTGACACTACAGACTGCTCCCCAGGTTCCACCGTAATGCCAAAGGTCAGGCAATAGACCTTGACTGAGTCCCTGCTTTGCAACGGCATCCTGACCAAAGCCAAGTTTGTGTGGTCACCTCACCCCAGCTCCTTGAGTCTCTAGACGACCACCGTAGCAGCTTTTTGCTTTGGGACTTATGTCCGTCATCTCTGAAAATTCAAAAGCTGAACTGGCACCACTGAGAGGCACTAGTGACTAAATGCCATATGTCCTGCCATCTCGACAGCAGCTCCCCTGAGGGCAATAGTGATGACATATGACCGGCCTTTGATGTGTCTCAGATACAGTCAAGCAGTGTGTCATTTGTGCAGTGGACTTGCCCATGTCCCTGACCCAGGTCCCTACATTACTGTAGGTAGCAAGGGAGACTCCCAAAGGATGGACAAAGACATCTCTGTAAAACAGAAGGTTCTAGATCTGCCACAGAGGATGGTGGTGACAGTGATTGCTGTGGTGACAGGTTTGACCAGGGACACATGCCGATCATTCAGGAAGTATCCAGGCAGGCAGATCCATTCCCGGAGCACACACATTCCCCTGGCATGGACTCAAAAGCCGTACACTGTTATGATTCTTGATGAGTTACCAGGCAGAATACTAAATAAGGCTAAAACCTGTCTCACTGCAGAAGAAAGCAGGAAAAAAAAAAATTAAAGGATCTTCTTGAGTTGTGATCATGACCCATGAGTCTGAGAGGAGGATCGGGGTCACGAAGTGTTCCTGTGCCAAATGAGATGCAGGGAGAGAGCCAAGGGGTGCTCACAGACACCCTGCAATTAGGATTCTGAGACAAGATGGGAAAGCAGTTTTGTGCCATGGGGTAAGGCAACAGGGGCATTCGACCCCGAAAGAGAGACCCTGCCAAGAGGCCTCCACCTGAGGTAAGACCTGAAGAATGAGGAACAGACAGCCCGGTGCAGTCTGGGAAGAGAGGGCACCTTAAGGAATGGTGTGAGGGACGGGAATAGACTTGGAGTCGTCTTGGAGTTTGCAGCTGCTTAATACAAAGGGACTAAACAAAGCTGGGCCTCGTGCTGGAGTTCAGAGGTCGTGAAGGCATTGCTGTACTTCAAGACTCGCAGGCTGGATACTGTCCCTACCCACAATGCCTGCAACCCATGGGGAGCCGGCTGAAACCCTGCATGCATCCTCAAAAAGGTTCACTCAGTCACACAAACTCTGAAACTGGCATACAAAAGCCTCTAAAATATTCCTGTGCCCAAAAATACTTCATGTGGCAGGTGGGTGCATTTTAATGTGTGATTCGGTTCAGGCTGGAAGATTTCAATATAAAAGTCTCTTGGGCTCCCGAGGCTCAAGGACCTTGAAATGATGGCAGGGTGGGGCATGGGGGGAGGGGGAGACATGTGAACATGAGGGGCAGCCTTGAGTCCTGAGGTTAGGAGAGCCTAAGAAGTCACACAGATTCAAATGCCAGGCCCGTGAGCTGGGGTCATATTTCCTGTTTATTCTAATGTGCAAGGGAAGGGGGGAAGTGTGTGTGTGTGTGTGTGTGTGTGTGTGTGTGTGTGTGTGTGTAAGAGAGGGTATGTGTAAGAGAGGAGAGGAGAGATGGGAAAGAGAAGAGAAGGCCCATGTGCTGGCACGGGACACCAAAGTAGAACATTGAGTGTCTCCCTCTGTTATTGCCTCTTGATTGTCTTGAGACGGGGCCTAAGACTCAACCAGAAACCCACTATTGAGACCAGGTTAGCCCAGCAGCAGGCTCTCAGGATCCGCCTTTTATGTGTTCCCCAGTGTTGGGGTTCCAGGCACAGGCACCAGTGGTCAGCTTTTTACCGGGATTCGAGGGACTTGAACACAAGCCTCGGGTTTATAAATAGAAGACTCCTACCCAGCCACCCCACCCCTAACTGGGTGTCCTATTCTTGAGAGGATAGGCGTTTACATGTATGCACATGCATGTGGAGGTATGGAAGGGGGTATAGGAGGAAGGGAGGAGGAAGCAGGGTGACTGACATACCCATTAGGGAGACAAGAACTCAGGAACCGGTAGTGTGGTGGCGGAGGCAGGGAGGGGCGTGAGATGTAAGGGTCTAAGAGCCTTTTCATCTTTTTGTTTTGGGTTTTGAGATGGGGGTCTCAGGTATCCCAGGCTGTACCCAAGCCATGTAGATGTTAAACACCTGATCCTCCTGCCTCGGTCTCCCAACTGTAGGAATTATGATATGCACAACCATACCTGCTGATCTTTTCATTTCCCAAGACCAATACCTTGGGGATGGAGTTTAGATTCCCTAAACAGCAATCTGATATTGTTCAAGTGATTTTTTTTCTAGAATATTCCATTTTCTACCCTTGGATGGCTTGATGTATTCAGAGGACACCCACATTTTAAGGGAGGCACAGGGAAATAATTCGGGTTTGCTACAGAGCGAGCAGAACGGACAGTTGTGTCCTGGTCTGAGCCCCTGGGGACCCCTGGCTGTGACCTTATTTGGAAAAGGTGCCTCTGCAGGTGCGGTTACGTTACAGATTTCAAGTTGAGACCATCATGGAGTCTCTGGTCCAAAAGCCTAAAGACACAGACAGGAGGAGGAGGCAGATTTAGAGGCAGCAGTGCTAAGATGTGAATGAGTTGCCCAAGAGGGAGCGGCCAGTGTGCTCCCTGCCCATCGGCACCCAATCCCACATGCCACACAGCTCACCAAGCCCTTCTTTGGACTCCCCAGCTTGGGCAAGGGGCCCACATGGTTTACAGTCAATATGTAGAATGGTCTATTCAAAGCCTGTGGACAGGTCACTCTGTAGCTCTCTGAAACCAACGGGATGTGTGTGGGGACAAGACAGGGTGGGGAAGAGAGAGAGAGAACGGGAGTGGAGAGGCTGAGAAGATCTGTGAAGCTCTGGACAAGTTCGAAAGGGACTTTGGTGACTCCTGAACTCCTTATCTCTCCGTCTTGCCACCCCCCCCCCAAAAAACATGGGCACAGCTTCAGTGTTACCTGTGTCCCATGTGGTTGGAGAAAGATGATTGAACTTCAGAGTCTACGCAGCCCTCAGCTGCAAGTACCCACTTTGAGGGTGAGTGGAGCTGAGCCCCAGTTGTGTACTCTGGGTACAAAAGGTCTACTTTTCTTATTACACAAAGGAGTATCAGCTGCACCAGCCTCTCCGAGGTCTCCCTGGCCCCAGTCCCCAGGATACCCCCAACCGGGTCCTCATGATCTTCAACAGTTGGCAACAATTGGCACCCAATTCTGCCTCTGTACAGATGTTCTGTCCCCCCCTCCCCCAGAGCAGTCTGTGTCTCTTTTCTTTCCTCCCATGCCCCTTCACCATCCTCTAGAAGTTCACTGGAATCATTTGTAACTTACTGTTTTCTTTCTTTGATAATTAATTCTAGAGTAATGAAGGAACAAACTAAGAGCCAAGTGTGGTGCTCACACACCTGAAATCGCAGTACTTGGGAGGTGGAAGCAGAGAGATCAGGAAATTCTAGGTCATCTGGGGCTATCTATGGAGTCTGAGACAGAGGCTGGCTTAGGCTACAAGACACCCTGTATTAAAACATTAAGCTCAAACAGGAGAGTTTATGGCTGAGGGTTTTTTTCCCCTCAGACTTTGAGCTTGTACAGCAGGCCCTAGAAAGGTTAATCCCACCAACTTTTTGTTATAAAAAGTTACCATGGCTCCAAGATACAACATGCATTCGACACAATGAACATGAAAAGATCAGCCAGACACCTAATCCACTTTCCATTAAATTCAGTGACCCACCCGTTGTTATAGCAACATCCCCATTGTTATGGAGGGGGACTCCCAGCATATAATAGAGCTGAGAACCCCTCAGTCCAGGTGAAATGTGTGCGAAGCCTGAACCACTAACCACTAGCCTGTTCTCTCCCAGGGATGGGTGGCAAGGTATGTTTCAGCTATTCCCAGGGTCTACCTGGTTGCTGCATGCCTGGCTAATCACAGTGTTGGGCAAGCCATGTGTGGTGTGGTGGTGTCATTGTTACTGTTATTGTTATCATTTTTATTAGGGAAGTTCTGTTAGTATTGGGGTTTAACAGTCTCATGAAAGTTACCAAAGAACGTCACTCTGTAAACCTCTGTTGAGTCCGTGAACCTTGGGAAAAGAGAGGGGGGGGGAGTAGGAAGGAAGGGAGGAAGAGAGGGAGGGAGAAAGGGAGGGAGTAAAAAGGGAGGGAGGGAGGGAGGGAGGAAGAATCCAAGCTTGCTGGTCTTACGTCATTGCGTCTTTTTAGCTTTTTGTGGCCCGTGTCTCATGAGCTTGCCAGACTATTGCTAGCCACTGTGGCTCCCTGATTCTGCCTCCGTGGTTGACCCAAGGATACTGTCCATCAGAAAACACAACTCAGCTTTCTTTCCAGGGGTTTCAGTGATCAATACCCTCAGATAACAGTAAAAAGGCCCACCCCTCCACTTAACTCTACATTCACTGACTGCCCTTGCATCGTTGAACCGATTCCTTTAGGTCTGCTTCCTTAGTAATAATAAAGCTGATTCTCTGGTTTTTGGAGGCTAATCAAGCTCTTTGCCAAGTCAGATGAAAAGTCTTGGTCTTTACCAAATAGAAATGTAGAGAGAATCTCTTACAAGCATCCCCTGTCAATAAAAAAAGCCAATGGCCAATGAGCTGAGGCAGGAAGCAAGAGGTGGGACACTGGCAGGAAGAGAGGATTCTGGGAAACAGTGAGGGACTAAAAGGGAGACTCATCCAGGAACTCAGGAGTGGAGTGGGGAGACAGGGAGATGAGGATGTAAACCAGCAAGTAGCTGAACTCAGGATAGAATAAAGGAGAGGTTCTAGTAAGACACTGAGGAGATGTAAAGAAAGAAGCAGGCAGGACTGAGGAGAGGTAACTAGCCAAGTGGTAGACATAGAATAGTTTGAGAGGTTAAATAAGTTAAGAGCTAGTCAGGGAATGAGCCAAAGCCTGTGACCGACACATTTAATATAATAAATAATTAGACTCAGAGTTGCCATTCCAGGAGCAGGGGCTGGAAGGAAAGACGACTTAATATTTCTTACAAGAGGAGTAAATGTGTCAGAAATGCTGTGTCGTGGAGCTTGGGGCTCTGATGCTAGTGTGGGTTCCGACCTGCTCTGATACTGAGATGGTCTGATGGATCCATCCCAGAGAAGTACACACACACACACACACACATACACACACACACAGAGTGAGAAGCCTACTTCTGCCCCACCTCTGTACAATGGAAACCATATCCATTCCATAGAAATTGCTTTTACACCTCCTCTTTTTCTCTTTTCAAAAAAAAAAAAGTTAATTCTTGTTTGTTTGAGATAAATACAGAACAGGTAATAAAGGTATGGTGACAATAGAGAAATGTGCTAAGAATCTACGACGTAATCTTTGTCCCTTCACTTCTTTTCCTCCACAGTGCTTGGGGCCATCCCTGGACTGCAATGAGGTGGCGTTTGATTATGTGTCCCCAAACCCAGACACACAGCAGGCCTTATCCAAAGAGTTCACTTCCCAGTTGTCTCTGGATTTATCTGCCAAGCAGACCCTGTTGGTCCCACCCTGGGAAAACAAGCCCACAATAAATCGCATTATCTCTCAGTTAAACCGTAGCTCTCTTTCCAAAAGTTTGTGACAGAGGAGCCATTCAATTGTCCAGGAAAAGAACAAAGAGAGTGTCCCCTGTGAGCCTGGGTGTCACCCTCTGGTTCTCGAATACATTACCCCGACATCCCTAAATCACCCGATGTGATGTCTCTATATTTTTATTTTACCCTAGGGGTAAATGGCAGCCATCATTTCCTGAGTGCCCAGTCTCTGCTGAGCCCATTACGCCCTGAATCACGCAGACCATAACCTTTTCATCATCTGGATCAGAGAGCTGCCGCTGTGGCTCTCTCCATCCTGTGGAGCCCAGGACAGTTGGGTCTGCATGAACAACCAGATCTGACAGCAACCCTTCCGTCTCATCTCACCCCAACTGCGCCCAACAGCGCCTCCAGGGCAGAATCTATTTGGACCTCATCTAAGACTCCCAGCACCCAGGGCACACCCTAGGATGACCCAAGTTTAATCCCCAGGAGGAGCCACAAGGAGAGAGCCGACGTCCACAAGTTGTCTGAGGTCCACACAGACACCGTAGCATCTACACGCCCCATCCTCCTCACACAAAACACGTATGTGGTGAAGTGGTTAAACTGTGGTGTTATCGCATAGACCCTTCATTTGAAGAGGGTGATGATGACGGTCCAGTCACAGAGACTGAAGTTAGTAGGAACTCGAGTGGGGTTTTAAGGAAATGAACCACGAGTGCCGTGTCTTGGCTGAAGTCCAAAAGCAGGGTAGTCGGCAAATGGTTTATTTATGCTTTATTAAGTGGCCTCTACAGTGCCCATGATCAGGTGGAAAAGCAAACCTATGTCCCCCAAGCGTCACATCCCACCATTGATGCTGTCCTTTGCCCGGTATGAAGGGACTAAGGGGTGACTTAACTTGCAGTTCCGGAAGCAGCTGTTGACTTTGGCTTTCTCGTCTGTATTTACTAAGTACCTCTCTAAGGAAGATTCATTCACTCAGCTTTCCTCTGCCCAGCGTCAAGTGCAGCAAAGATCTGGTTAAACCATCCTGGCCTCTGTGCACCGTGAAGATGACCCCACATCAGAAAATAGCTGGAATTCCAGTCATGATATTCCGTCCCACTGTCTTTCTGCAATATATCCATGTTCCACTAGATACGTGCATGTGTGTGTGTGTATCAATATCTATGCTATATAATTTAAAATTTATTTTTAAAATATTTTTTGTGGATGGGTGTTTTGGTTTCATGAAATGTATGTGCACCATGTGCATACCTGGTGCCCTCAGGGTCAGAAGAGGGAACTGGATTCTTAGGAACTGGAGTTACGGATAATTGTAAACTGCCATGAAGGGGCTGGGAACTGAGCCCCGGTTTTCTGCAAGAGCAGCCAGTGCTCCTAATACAGCCCCTCAATATTAGTATCCTGATAGAAAATAGCTTCTTGCATTTTATTGATAATTTTCCAAAGGCCAGCCATTATGCTTGTGGTTTGAACTGTTTTCCTTCTATTTATTGGTCAGACATAACAATTCCTATGTTGAGTCTGATAGCACCACGTATGGGTGGCCGGAATTGTAAATTAACCATAATGATTCAGAAACCAGGGGTCCTGTTTCAGTGAGCTGGGGACATACTTGTGAGATCATGTATGAGTTTAAGAGTGAAGAAAACGTATGGTCTTAGCTTGCTTTGAAGTCATCTCCCTTTTGCCTGAGACAGGAGCGATGACGCATCTTCCAAGTTAGGTCATTTCATCTTTGCCTGCAGGACACTGAAATCAGACAAAAAGTCCCTGGAAAGCCTACGCATTACAAAGAAACGGCTCAGTGTCGTAAGGAAGCCAGACCCTGATGGTTTGAAGTCCAAATAAAAACAAAGTTGTTGCTAGCTAGGGCAGAGCCAAAAGTATATATCAGCCATTAGATAGAACCGTCTTAATTCTCATTAGGAAGAGACTAGTAATTCGGACCTGCCTCTGGGAGCCTCCTTTGCACTCAGATTTTGTGAGGCACAATACTCTCCTGTATTCCTTTTCGGTGTGTGGATCGGCGGCTGGACGGTGATCTGTAACAGGGTTTCCATCTTTGACCCTAGGCACAGTACTGAGCACTTGGTGAATGCTGGATTAATTGGTGTCTGGTGACACCTGTCTTTGCAACGTTCCCCCCAAAAGTCCTACCACAGGGGCAGGCACCAGCAGCTTTGTTATAGAGAGACTGGCCCCAATGCTGAAGAAGCCAGGGCAGGCCTCCGAGAGCCTCTGCTCTCTCAGCAAGCCCCCACCCAGGGTTTAACTTTAGGCATTTTTGCTTTTCTATGACCTAAGACTGTGGTCTACGGGCTCCGTGTCTTCAACTGTATGTTCTGTTCATACAAGCATGTCTGTGTGTTTACTTTCATGTCCTGTTCATATAAGCATGTCTGTGTGCTTACTTTCACTGGATGAAAACAAAACTCCTGATAACATGGGTATCTGAGATAAAAATTACTACCCTTTCCCTAGTTAAAAAAAAAAAAAAATCCCTCTGACAGTACAAAGAGGTAATCCAGTGACAAGTGGCAGGAACCTGACCCATTTGTGACCAGTTGTGGCTCTTGACCTAGCCTTCTTGACACAGGAAGGGGAGGGGAAGGGGGGGATGGTTTAAATGTGAGTGTGATCCTCTTCGAAGGATCCACTAGCTAAAGGTGCAGTTTAGACTCCACAAAGTTTAAAAGACAAGTCTGACTGTCCATCCTGCCTCTTCAGTGCCGTTCTCCCCACCAGGGACCAGCAGATCGTAACTGTAGAAAGCATGTTCAGAATTTTTTCTTAACTTCGCACGCCGACAATCCTGGGCATCTGAAAACCGCGGTTCCCTCTAGAACTGTGGGATACTTCAGCCAAGTTTAAAATGTGCGTTAATTTTATGGAAGTTGTCTTTAGAAAGTATATCAGAGCACAGCACTTGAAATTGCATACTTTTTTTTTTAGTTAACAAAATACATTTTATGTTTTTAATAGTTCACGATTTTAACTAAATCATATTAATAGGCATTTGATCTACTTGTATCCTTCTGGACGGGAGGGTACTTATTCTTACTTTGACACAGCGTATGTGGTAATGGGCCTCATTTTGCTTCGCTATAACTCAGGATTGGAGTCGTTTCGTTGGGAAACATTACCTCGAAGGAAGTGTGTGGCTCACCCGAAGCAAGAGGACTAGGCCCAGCATTTCTCACATACACTCAAAGGTGTGGTGAAGAAGGTCTAGGAAGCAAACCCGACAGGCTAACCTACACTGTGGGGTCCCAGGCAGTCCTCCAAGAGAGTGTGCAGCCAAGAAAATGATTGGCTCTGGTGCCACCGAATGTGGCGTATCCCCAACTTTAATACATGGATGCAGAAATCTCAGATGTCTGGAAGTCACTAGTAATGTGCAGGAGGAGCCCAGCTTCTGCAGCAGGGAACCTGGTGACTCACTGAACTGCTTACAGCAGAACCGACTCGAGGAACTCTAAGCAACCTACGAGCATTTCCTTTGGGGACGCCATTCTGAAACAGCGTGGCTTCTGTTGCTGCTATTGTTTCTGGTTTTTTTTTTTTTTTTTCCTTTTCCTTTTTTAATCCCACGAAGAACTGAACAACCAAAGGAAGGCGCTTCAGACTATTCACCTCATCTGAACCAAATCACCAACCCAGAACTCAGGAGGCGGGCGCTTACAAAACCAAGCAACCCACGCGGAGGCCGCTGCCCAATGGTCTCAGCGTGTCAGAGAGACTGAAAGCTGAGTTAAGAAGCAAACAACCCTTGGCGTCTCTCCGGGAGGAGGACCTGTGAAAGCCTTCCTTTGAGTGCAAGGTGGGGTAGTGCGTGGGAAATACGGAGAGCACAGAGGACTGCTCGGATGCCGGTCGGAAGTGGAGCTTTCGAGATCAACCAGCCATGAATGACATCACCAACCTCCACCAACCACTAAGAGGGCTGTCCTTGGATGTTCAAGACAGCTCTTCCCATAGGCAATCCCTAGGGGCACACGACCTTCAGAAAGGCATCTCCAGCTAAGTGCTGACTGCCTATGTGCTTGGCGTTTGAAGTAATGAGTTCACTTTTAAGTCCTTCACAATTCTATTGAGTTCCATCATTCTGCCTATGGAAGAAAACTTTCAGGACCTGCTCTGTGCCCCCCCAGCTTAAAGGTTTAACAATCAAAGGGCATGATGGTGGGCATCTATTGTTCCAGCCCCTTGACACTGTAGTAAAGTAGAACAGGATTGCACCCAGGAGTTTAAGACCAGCAACATAGTAATATCCTATGTTAGCAAAAAGATGGTTGTAGAGAGAGTATCTTATGTCTCCATGGATGTGGTACCTGTCAATAATAAATCCAACGGCCTGTGCCTTAGGGAGAAAATAGGAGGTGGGACATCTGGGAGAATTCTGGGATAGAGCCAGGCAGATTTGCCTGGGGAAGATGTGATGAGCTGGACACGTGGTCCCTGAGCACAGGTAACCAGCCACATGACAGGATGTGGGTTGAAAATACATGGGTTTTCTAAGTTACAATCTAGTCAGAACAGAGCCTAGCTATAAGCCCAAGTTATTTGTAAATGTATTGTGAATCCGAGTCTTCTTTCTGTGAGCACAGGGCTGGGAAGAAGAACCAGGACCTACTGCCACAGATGGTCAAACCAGTTTGTGTGTGCAAGCCATAGATTAACCTGGGCTGCTGTTCCTCAGTGGGAGAGGGGCTGGCACCATATTTTGTAAAACATTAGGATTTGGAGCTTGCTGACTTGGCTGGCTAGCCTACAGACACCAGAGGTCTCCCTGTCTCTATCTTCCCAGGCCTAGGATACAAGCATACCCTACCAGTAGCTTTTTACACAAATGCTGAATACCAAACTCAAGTCTTTCTTGGCCACCACTTCCTGACTGAGCCATCTCCCCAGCCCCCAAAATTCCAAATCATCTGTTCACATATGCACTAGACTATCCTGGTGACCCCCAAATCCGTGTCGTTCCTTTTGTGGGATAAGGATTGGGTACTGGGAGAAAGATGCTAGGTGGGTGGTGTACCTGCCCACTGCAGGATTAATTACAAAGATAGAAAGCGATCCTTTGTTACTGCCACAGCGGATTTCGTAAGAGTGCCAAGCAAGATGCATATATACTTCAGAAGACTGGCATGTTTGGACTTTGGGGGAGCTGCTTTCTTTCTTAACTTTAGTATGCTGGGATACATAAAGTGACACCCCAACATGCTGGAGAGCCAAACAAAGATGCTCTGAAAAGCTCACACTATGTCACTGTATCAGCCGCAGCCTCTTCCAGTTTCCAGCTCATTAGCAGGATCTACGGCACAGCCAAGATGTATCATAATCACATAATGATTCATTTAATAGGAAATGTAAGTACTCAAGAAAGCCCTGCTACGGTCCTTGGGAGATAACTTTAACCCATGTTGCAATCCATATTCAAAAGGACCTTGGCATCCAAAGATCTCTGGGTCTTCCAGGAAATCACAGAAGAGTGGCTGTTCGAATTTGGAAACTGTCAGTCATCCAGGGAAAAAGACAGGGGTTCGAAGTGGGGGAGGAGCTTGAAAGATGAATGCATCTTTGTATAGATCCCAGTGCAGACTGTGGGGGCGCCAGGCAAAGGTAAGTTGCGACTTCGGTACCCAACACGGCAAAAGAAAGGACTTGCAGCCAAAATGAGTTTCAGCTTTTATTATGAATGTCCAGAGTGAGATCATACTGTTGGAGGTTAGAGTTCTCATTGATTACATTCCAAGGGACCACAGATAAAGAATTCCAAGCACTTTAATTTTTTTTTTTCGTTTGACAAAACAGGCAAAAGAATGATTAAAAATATTCTTTTGGGGGTATAAATGGTGCTCACATTTGAATTTTTGAGTCGCCCCCCCTCCCCCTGGTATCGTGTGAACACTGGTGGTGTGAAAGACAGAAATCAGGTCTGGCGTTCTGAAGCCGACTGTCACCGTCTCTGCCTCAGCTCATCAAGTGCGGGAAACTACCGTGCAGTAGGCCCGGTTATCAGTGTCCCTTCCTGTCCCACAGGGCTCTCACCTCGGCCAGAGCGCCTGATGCTTGCATGACAGGACAAGAGGGCCGGAGCAAAGGGTCCAGGGTGGTGTGCTGAACCCTGGGTTTTTCCTCAAAGATGCATCAAAATGATTTTAAAAAAACAAAACAAAACAAAACAAAACAAAAAAAAAAACCCCAAAACAAAACTCTGAACAACTTCCAGAGTTCTTGAGTGTTCAAGGAAATAATAGCAGTGGATGGTGGCCAGGCCAGGGTTTTGTACATGGCTTTACACGTGTAAGCTACTGTGTTCGAGAAGAAAGAAAAAGAAAAATCGCTGGTGTAGCAGCTTCTGGCCGGCTGCAAGACTCTCCGGGGGAGGGACTCCTCGCCCTCCGTCCTTCCCATCATGCACCGGGCGATGCTACTGATGGAGTCGGTCGCCAGTGATTCCTCAACTAGTTGTGGGCAGTGGGAGCGCGTATCTCTTACGGATGTAATACTGTTCGTCTGAGTGGATCCTCAAAAAGAACAACTATGAACTAGAAACTCATAGAGTTTGTGTCTAGAATTTATAAAATTAAACCTGCTCCGACAGGTAATAGAGGGAGGCATGCGTGTGACCTCGGCATTCAATCGGAAACCGCGCCTGAGAGCACAGAGCCTTCTCAACAGGCACCGGCGGGGCTCCTTTTTATGCTTCCGGTGTGACGCTCATTAGAACTTTGAAGCACGTCTGTCTCACTTATTTCTACAAGGCCTGGGACACTGGAAGCTGCCAGGACTTCATTCCTCATTTTGCCTGTTGACAAAAGGAACAATAACGTCATCACTGGTAAATGGAGTAACTTTCCTGTTTTATTTTATCTTTTATTTTATTTATTCCCCTGAGAAGAGATGGTGTCAACACCAACGCAAATGCTTTGATGCCTGGTGACTTTCTGTGCCCAGAACTGCTATGTTTTCTTCCGGTAGAGCAGAAATAGGAGACAGGACCTTCCTCCCCCAAAAGAACCCAGCAGATCTAGGCTCCAAGTACACCTCCACCAAGGACTAATCCGGTCCCTGCCATTACTGTACCCTAATTCCTTCACAAACGCACCGAAAGCATATTGACCTAAAGCATTTGCCTAACGTGGCTATCCAAGGCTAACTTCTAATGTGTCCACATATTCCTGTCTTCTGAGATCCGTACAGTGCACAACCAGGTCTGGACACGTCCACCTTTGCCAATGGAGAGGCTTACAACTGAACCCACGGGTGCTAGCTTTGATCTGCATCGAGAGTCAGCTTAGTTCAGAGAGGCCTCGACATATATGCTAGCTTAAGGAAATCAAGACTTCACAGATGATATAGTACGGTTGAGCTAGATGAGTGAAAATTCTGGACTTCTCCCATCCATCTTCATAGCTTTTGCTCTGACCTTCCCCCCCCCCAAAAAAAAAAAATCAAGGAAAATGAAAATTAAATAAAAATGCAAGGAACAGCGAGAGGCATGGAGATGGTGGGCCAGCAGCATTTATGGCACAGTGCTTGCTTTCTGAAGCCAGCTCCCATGTACAAGCTTGCTGGCTCTTACAACAGGGAACCCAGCTTCCTCTACAGGCAGCCAAGTAGGGATTGCGCTGGAGGCTGGCTCAGCATAAGGCAAACTGAGCCCTCGACTGGGGTGGCAACCAAGCATTCTCCTTTCTAGGTCAGTTTTCTCTCCGGAGCACTGAATACTGGCGGAATTGCTACTCAGTGCCCATCTCTTCTGCATACATCTGCCGACAGTGTTAGCAATAGTAGATTACAGGCTTTACAGAGAATGCTCAGAAAGACACGTCTCCACAAAGAAAGGATGCCAGACACATCTTGCCCAGCATCCCACAGAGGAAGGCCGGGCCACAGCACCAAGCTATGATTGCTTTAATCACACAGCCTTGGAGTCCTCTATCTTGCGCCCCATCTGTGTGTGCCGTGGAACTGCCACACAACATCTCGGCAGCCCTGTGGGTTATCAAATCCAACAGAAGCTGCTGTGCCTAAAACCTGTCCACGAAAAAGGAAACTCTCCTGGGTGTGTTGACGAGTATCTGTGATCCCAGCATCCAGAAGGATGAGGCAGGAGGTCTGAGAGTTTGAGGTGAGTCTGGGCTACAAGTCACACTGTCCCTAGCAAACAAACAAACAAACAAACAAAAAAAAAAAAAAAAAAAAAAAAAAAAACCAGACTGTTCAAACCAGGAAACTCTGGCTGCTTCAGAAAATCACGGCTGTGAGGATTCAACCCATCAATGTCTTCCTGCTATATTAATAGCTTGGCTCATGATGAGACTGTGTGAAGAAATTAATTCTCGCACGATCAGGGGGTTCTCTTCATGTTACCAGGGTGGCTCATGACTCATCAGGACATCACCTGTAATTTCACAGTAAATGAAGACCGGGGACCAGAACCGGGGAACACAGATACAAAGGGCATGGCCTTTTCTTTGAAATAAGATCTGAGAAGGGGCGGGCTTGGGGGTGCTGGTGATCCCCGGGTGACAGTGTTCTAGAACTGGTTTTCCACCATTGCTAATGTGTTTGCCTGTGTCTACTGGGGCAAGCGCAGCTACTGTCCTTCTGCCATAAAGGCGAGCGGAGAGGAATGTGTGCTTCATAATCCGATGCACCCTGATGGGGAAGGGATGCCGAGGAGTCCCCAGGACCTAGCTGGGGAGACCTGGAGGGACATGCACTCAGGAACCCCTCCAAGCAAGAGGAAACACCTAGACAGTGGTAGGGACTGGATCGCCAGCTATGCATGCCTGGCTCCTTAATTCTGTGCCTTTCCTATCAAAGTCCATCCCTCTGGCCACACATGGAAGTGACGCGGCCCCCGGATGCCGTGATTCATGGGGTGCTGAGGGCCACGAGGCTCAGCTGCTTCCATACTCACGGTACCCTCCATTACTACACACAAGCAGCGGTGGGGACAGTGGCTAGGTGGCCAGGTCCCAGGTCAAAGGTACCAGGCAGAAGAGGAAGACAGAGGTAGAACCTGGGACATGAGTCTGAGGGGACCAGCAGCAAGGAGAAACAGAAGTGTTTCACGCACGTATTATTGGGAGGATCCTGTGGTCTGGTTGGTTTTTCCATCTTAACTAATGGCCCTTATTGGCAGGCTGTAACTGCATATAACCTTGGGGTGATTTCTAAGTTATAGCCATGAAGAGAGAGGGCCGGGTGTACTGGCTGATTATGTGTGTCCACTTGACAAAAGGTGGAGTTACCACAGAGAAAGGAGCCTCAGCTGAGGAAATGCCTCCATGAGATCCAGCTGTAAGGCTTTTTCTCAACAAGTGATCAAGGGGGGAGGGCCCAGCTCATTGTGGGTGGAGCCATCCCTGGCCCCACCCATTGTGGGCGGTGCCATCCCTGGGCTGGTAGACCTGGGTTCTATAAGAAAGCAGGCTGAGCAAGCCAGGGGAAGCAAGCCAGTAAGTGTCATCCCTCCATGGCCTCTGCATCAGCTCCTGCCTCCAAGTTCCTGCCCTGTGTAAGTTCCTATCCTGACTTCCTTTGGTGATGAACAGCAATGTGGAAGTGTAAGCTGAATAAACCCTTTCCTCCCCTTGCTTCTTGGTCATGATGCTTTGTGCAGGAATAGAGACCCTGTGACTAAGACACATGGGAATCATATGAGGAGACAAAGCATACCTTTGACCTCTTTGTAACTCATCCCCTCCCAGTGCATACATCCGTCACCAGAGCTGCCGCTAGCCAGCAAAGGTTTGGACCAGAAACCCATTCTGTCTATATCCTTTGCTTTACACCAAAGATGAAGACATGTAATTAAGGATCCAGGAGGAAAGCAAAAGGATATCACAGAAGTTTGCTCCAGCACACAAGATCCCGGATTAACAACCAGAGGACCACCACGTAAGAGGGTGATGTATGTGCACTTGGTATGGATGTGTTGTTTCCCAGAAGATGCTCAGACCGGGGCCCAGCCAGCCTGTCCTGACACATGGGAAGGAAAGTGCCAAGAGTTATTCACAGATGCCAGTTCCCCATCTGCCCCAGCCAGCTGATGTGTTCCGTCAGCCCATATGGGCTCACGATGGCTGGCGCTGAATCGGGATTGCCAGTCCCTGCAGATGTGTTCTGGCGATTTTCTCTGCTTTATTGTTCGATAGTTAAAAACCTATTTTGGAATGCTTGGAGCTTCATCCCACTAGACTGGAATAATAAGAAGCCTTCCTTATCTTTCCAAATACAATATCAAAGGCAACCACTGCCTAGTGAGGACGTTCATTCTATGCCAGGGAAGCACCCAGGGCTCCTCTGTTTAACTGAGGTCACACTGCCTGCCTGACACCTACATGTGTACTGAACGCACAGTTACTCAAGATCAGTCACTGAGCCCAAAGCAGCCACTTAAATCTACACCAGAAGTCAAATCAGCATGGACCTCAGGAATCACACTAGGTCTTGGGGTTCAATGGACACTCAATGACCAATGCTGGTGAGGTAGCACTAGTCATCCAGGAAGATGACTACCTGCTATTGCTTGAAACTGTGGCCTTCATCCCATAGGCAGCAGAGTCACCCTGTGTGCTGGGGCAAAGTCGGGAGCTGAAGCTAAGCATTCATACACGTGACTTACAGAAGCTTGAGATAGCTTTTCTCCAGACTCGGGTTAAAAAGCTCACATTTGCCTCCAATACCTCCCCCCCACCCTTGGCACTGGGGATTGAACCCAGAACTTTGCACATTGACAGTAGATGAAAATCATTGCACGGGGGGGGGGGGGTTGCATGGCAGGACCCTCTTTTCCAAGCATGGGTCCAAATAATCATTTAAGTGGAATGCAGCCTTCTACACCAAGCTAGGGTGAAGACAGTCGATATTTCTTCAGACGAATGAACTGATTGGTTAAAAGACTCTAACAATGGGTACTCTGGGAAGCAAGGCAACAATGAAGTCTTCAGAAGCAAACTCCCATCTGCTTCCTCAGCCGCCACCACAGCCAGGCTACAGAGCCAACGCGGCCGATGACGGGCGCGGACCGTACTGCTTTTTAATGGCCGCAGAAACGAATTTGCAAGCCGAATTAGTGAGAAGTCCGGGAAGGGATAAGCTACTCAGTTTCCTTAGATGACCAGGGGAAAAGTGACCCTGGGGACAGTCACGACCAGAACAGCCACCACAGCTCTATGGAACGCCATCTCTGGAAACCAGGCTGCCTCTACCTCCTATAGGTTCACCTGCATACTGGTTCTCTTTTCTGCATGAATGTACTTTCTCTCCTTACTCAAAAGCATTTAAAAGAGTGAACAGGCTGTTTTCGAAGTACCAGTAGGAAGGCAGGTGAGTGAAAATTTTCGAGGAAAAAAATTCTTCCAGCATCTGCCTTTGCATTTAGAGAGGCCAACTAATAAATGCTTCCCTGACTGCAGGGTGGATCTCATCTTTGCGCTCACAGCGTTACTGACAGGAGCTAGGGTCCACATCTTAGAGTGGGCACAGCGCAGAGCTAGCAAATCCAACAGTCAGGATCATAGCTACTTAAAAACACGAAGCAGGAAGGACTCCCCAGAGGCATCAGCCATCTATGATACCCTTCACAGCTACAGAGTCTGTGCTTTGTCAGTGTAACCCCGATGCCAGCGGAATCTGGCACAAGGCTGGTTTTGAAAATAGCGTAACAAGGCAGGTGAGGTGGCTCAGCAGGTCAAGCTACCTGCCGCCAAGCCTGCCGACCTAAGTTCAATACCAGGGACCCCAGATGGTAGAAGATGTGACCTGGCTCCTGCCTGCAAGCTGTCCTCTACCTCCACTCGATATGGCAGGTGTGCCCTCACACATCACGCATGCAAAATATTAATAAGTAAAACCTTAAAATTAAAAGTAGATTTTGGCACGCTCGCAAAGTACTCTGGACGTGGTCTAGCTGAATGAGTCACTGATGGATCTTCTCTTTCTACAACACGGTGCACTCTCGGGGAATTTGTCCTCAGTAAACTAAAAAGCACGGACTAGAAGGTAAAGTGACTTTTTCCAAAATGGGTAGTTCCCAGAATCAAACTCCTCAGAAGCCTTGGCCAGGATCGGGGATAAGGAAGTGAATGTCTTTGCAGTATTTGTGGGAGTTGATGTGTGCTGCATAGGTCTCCCACGAAGACGTCCCTCTTGTGGAGGTGATGCAGCATAGAACCTTCTAGAACACACATCTCATAAGCTCCCTCCTCCTCCCCCCACCCCGCACCCTCCACAGGCGAGACACCTGCGTTCCACCCAGCTGTCCAGGGTCCTGAACATATCTCAAAAGACTTCAGACTTGTGGGCGGGGCACATCTCGGATACTAGCAGATCTCAAACGGGAAAAGCCACTATATGATAGCGTAGTTCTCCACTAAAATAGACAGGCAAGGGGGAACAAGGAAAGGCTGTGTGGATGGCATAGGTGAGGGCAGTCAAGAGGGCTGACTCAGCCAGCTGCGTGGTGTACCGCCACCCTCCCATCCCGCCGTCAACACTGTCCTCATCTGTGCCTCGGCGTAAATGTCACAGGCAGCAATACATGGTACCCAAGCAGTTTGCAGTAAGAGCCCGGTTTTAAAGCTGGGAGAGATCAGGGTGTCAGATGTGTGCTGAACAGCTGGGGTAGAAGCTCGGCATGCCTAGGCCACAGGATCATCTATACCCTCTTGTTCCACAGCTTCCAGGCTAGAATTCTGAAAGTCTACCGGATTCTGAGCACATCAGAAAGATCAGCATCGGTGGATCTGTTCAAACT
This sequence comes from Micromys minutus, assembly GCF_963924665.1. NCBI lineage: Eukaryota > Metazoa > Chordata > Mammalia > Rodentia > Muridae > Micromys > Micromys minutus. Next base: position 16,050,914 of record NC_137965.1, on the reverse strand, counting down.
GGGATCCCATATAATGCAACCTACTTCCGGGCTACCAGGACCCATGTCAGAAGAGCTGGGCATAGTGGCAGATGCCTGTAATGTCAGAGCTGGGGACATGGTGAGAACATGTGGGTCTCTGGTGCTCCCTGGACAGCCAGCCTGGTGAGTTCTAGGCAAAGACAGCACCCAGTCTTAACAACAAAAAAGGCCAGTGGCCAAAGGAGTGACACCTAGTTGACTTTGGGCTTCCATATTCGGGCATGCACATACTTCTACACCCGCACACGTCCATGTTCACAGAACCCCAGAGATCCACGGGAAGCCTCCGTTTCTTGTGAACTCGAGACATTTTCTCAAATGGACCTGATATTTTTCATTTAAGGTGCATGCTCTATTTTCTTTTGTGTGTGTGACTAGAGATCCCTGTGGGAGTATTAGTCTCAGTGCTGTGTGTGTGTGTGTGTGTGTGTGTGTGTGTGTTGTGTATGTACTTCCTTCCGTAGGGAGAAAGTCACAATGTGTATTGCCTGTTGAAAAGTTTGATCCACCCACAAATGAGATCAAAGTGGTTAGAAAAAATGTCAGCAAATGACTCCTTTTCCTCTTTAGGCTTTCCCTTCCCTTTGGTGGGTTACATGTACACTGAGAAACAGCTATAGCAAGCTCAAGGCTTAGGTTGGAAATACAGCCTTCTGCATCTGAACTGGACTGAGAAGCCGATCCACAGAAGGCTGACACCTTACTCGGCACTGCCATGGGAGAGGGCTATGGGGCAGGCAAAGCTGGATCCTAATTCAGGACAGGGTGGGGTGTTCTTGGCTTAAGTGCCTTAGCTTGGAGACAGGACAGAGGAGAAAAATAAAATTCCAGCAGGTCTCAGGACCACCTGACTGTACACTCTTTGCTAAACAGTTTTATAAGGCCAGAAGGTTAGGTTTTGAGATATAGCCAGCTTACGAATTTACAACGGAATAAAACTCGGTCTTCCTTTATATGTCTTCAAAAGAAACTGTTACTTTCCCCTCTCCAGCCACTTGGCAGCGAACCATCCAACGGCCCTGGGTCTTCTCTGATAAAGAAAACGTTCCCTTTTCTTCTGATGTTCCTTTTAAACATGTACCCCCTTTCCTTAAATAAACGAGGGACTTGTGAGCCTTCATTAAACCTGGTGTTAAGCCAGCAGGGAGGAGGGGCAGAGAGGAGACCTGAACTGTTTTGTGAGCTGGATCCAGACTGCAGCAGGCGCTTGGTTGTGCCCTTTCTCCACACCTCAGGTGGCCATCATCACTGAGCCCCAGTCCAGGAACACGGCCTGTGGATTTCTTGTCTCCACGGTTTATGCTGTTGGTAGCAGGTGGACCTAAACTTCTCTGTGACATTTGGAAAAGGAGTTGCTCATCCCCCAAGGGACTCTCTCAGGGTGATAAGTCACAGATGGGTCTTTAGATTGCAGACTGAGTGGGAGGGAACTATATTTTGCTAGGGTATAGCATGAGCCTAAACCAACAAAGGGCTTCTTGGCACCCATGAATAAGTGCTGGTCTGAACTGCCAGAGAGGCTCAACCAAGGAAATCAGCTCAAGTGTTTCTCGTCTCCCCCCACCGCCCCCCCAAAAAAGTGTCAAAACTTTTGGAATGGTGACAAGCTAGATTTAATCCCAGTTTACAGAGCTCGCTCTTTGGAATTCTTCCTAGGATGCCTAACAGGGTGGTTTGGGGGATGTGCCCACAATCTGCGTGGTGGTTGGACTCACACAGACACCCATCGGGGACTCAAGGAGTCAGTGTCTGGGATGAGGGAGCGATGACTCCGGAGAGAAGTGCTCCATCCCTAGCAGCAACAGACAGAGCCACGGAGGTCACCGGGACGGGAAGAGCAAGTCGCCTGCCAATGCTTGGTTTGTATTGTACCTAACAAGACACCTCTTTAAGGACCACATCTATAGACAGTGGGTGCTTGTGTGGGCCAAAGGAAGCAAACGAACAGTATGTCTACTGGCTTGTTTCTTACTCCAAGGACAGACAGGAGAGCTGAGACAAGAATTCAGCTTTGGCTGCATGTTGTGTCTTTTTTAAAAAAAATATAATCAAATCCTCACCCCTCTTTCAATGTAATAATTTAGTAGTCCCTGTGGGATATTTTCTATTTCTGGCTTATTCCAACTGTGCTTCGGGCAATTGTTTATAATTAAGAAACAACAGGCAATCCAGCAGTGACCGTCACCTGTGGAGACACCTGCTCGCTGCTCACTGACACGGCTGTTTTCAATGAGCTTTCACTAGGGCTAAGCGGCCCTGAGAGAGAATTCATTCTGCCCTTACCTCGTTACACTGTACCTGCTACGGTACCGATGCTCTCAACGAACACACATCACAGTGTTTCCCCTGTAGCAGGGCAGCTTTGACTCAGCCAACTCTCTTTAGAAAGGTCTCCTTTGGATTTTTTTCCCCTCCTCCCAATAAAACATCCCATATTTTAGGTAAAAAGAAATCCCCTCGCCCACTCCATCCTCTTTTTCTCTATTTTAGATTCTGGGCTATTCGTGTCTGACCTCAGGATGAATCTGCCCTTCCAGTTAGCCCATAGCTGGGAGGGGCCTCGAGCCATTTGTTGAGTTCAGCTACAACAATAAAGTCTAAACTTAAGCTGCCCATCTATTTCACACGGTAACTCCGAAAGGACTCCCTAGCAGTCCTGCTCATACTGGGTGTGCTTTCTTGACTGCAGGGAAGGAGGACCTAAGAGGTGCAGCCTCTGAGAGGGGCTCTGGATGGCACCTGGCTCCAATCAGCAGTGCGATATGCCAGGGACACGGCTGATGAAAAGCTTCCTTTTAAGAACACTGCAGAGAGGGCTGGAGAGATGGCTCAGAGGTCCTGAGTTCAATTCCCAGCAACCACATGGTGGCTCACAACCATCCGTAATGAGATCTGGTGCCCTCTTGTTTGTCTGAAGACAGCTACGGTGTACCCATTATATATGCGTGTACACACACACACACACACACACACACACACACACACACACACACACCAAATAAATAAAGTCTTAAAAACAAAAAGAATGCTATAGAGAACGCTCAAACCCCTAACATAAGTCCAGTCACCATATACCAGGGGATGTGATGCCGTCAAATTCACCAACTAGAAATTCATGGTTAATTGATGTTAGCATAAGTTTATCCCAAATATTGTATGGGATATACTTATGCTAAAAATTATTTCTTGCTTAAGCTTACAGTTCACTGGATAGCCTAGGTTTTTCTCTCCCCCCTCCACTCAGGGGTGGGTACCCCAAGGACACTGAGGTGACGTCACGGGGTTCATTCATTTACATGGTACGCTGACCCCTGCAGAAATGGAGGTGGCTCCAGGGTGTTTATCTTTTGTTACTGACCCTTCTTTCCTCCGTACACAATCACTGTGAGCTCATGACTGATGTAGGGAGGAAGACGGACACCAGGCAGGACTGAAGGGCTGAGAAAGGGAGGCGGTGCTTTAGAGAATGTGGGCTCTAGGAGAGGCCCCTCCTCTCCCACAGCGACTCCATCTTTAGGTAAGGACAGGGCACATGCTGACCAGTGCAGCTTGTCTCACAGGAACAACAGGTGTCTGGGAATATGTTGGGAACCAAGTTCCCATGGTTCCCGAAGCTTCCTCCAACCCCCGTTCAAAGGGACAAGAACAAATGTGGTCACCGGTCCTGGACATATAGGTACCAGCCAATGAACGCCAGGAACTTCGGCTGCATTTGGCTTGCACCCAAAGGCCGATGGAAGGGCTTTTATGTTTATAATAAACAACTTAAAACTTAAAAACTTAAGTAGAACAGTTGCCTATCCTAACTGCTGACTCGAAAACAAGCAAAACTAGGGAACAAATCCCAGTTGATTCTGCCAAATTCAGCACATTTTACTTCCTCTGTGGCCAGTAGAGACGTGCAAATCAGGCCTCCTAGCCCCAGCTAGCAACCTCTCTTTCATACCCATCAAGTCCCTCCCTGTGGGGTTGCTACACTGCATCTAATCCACACCAGCAGTGCTGAACCTGACCAGCAGGAACACAGAGCTCTCTCCCCCACTGCACATCGCCCTTGGTTTAATTTACAGCCCGATACCCACTTTGCCTCTCAAATAAATGATAAACAAAGTCACACAGGACAGATCTGAGATCAGAACTCCACTTGCGCCTTCAGGATTTCCTGAGGGTATGAGGTGGAAGGGAGAGATGGTTTGCCTTTGGCCCTATTGCAATGCCTCAGGGCAGCCGGCCTGTAGACGTGTCTCCTTGGACTTGACTTCCTCCCTCTAACCTAGGCAGACCATGGCTTCTAACTACTGCACACTCTAAAGCAATGACGGGGCCAAGCTTCTGCTGAGATAAGGACTGAGGGCTGCCCAAAGTGCCTCTCCCAGTAGTCTGTTATTGAGTAAGTAAAGTGAGCCAGCCTGCCCCCACACCCCCCCTCCCCGCTTTCCCCCACCACTGCTGCAAACTGAGCGACTTTTTCAGTTACTTATTGAGGTTATCCGAGCCTCTTTCTCCTTTATCAGTGAAATGGCCTTGCAAAAGCAGAACCATCTACCTGCAAGGAGTCCGCCCTTAATGACCCAGCAATGGTTCTACTGGGACCATTTCTACACTTGGTGAGTCACCTGCTTATTGCTATATGTCCCTGTCCATGTGTGTGAGTGTGGTTGGAGGCCAGAAGTCGACTTTGGCTGTTGTCACTCCCCGGGTACCGTCTACCTGTGTTTTGAGACGGGCTCTCCTATCTGGCTCACTGACTTGACTAGGCTAGCCCATCAGCACCTCTGGAGATCTGCTCATCTCTGCTTTCCCGGCACTGGTTACAAACATGTGTCAGGGCACTTGGCACTTTTCTCACGGGTTCTAAAGATTGAACTCAAGTCCTTGAACCTGCACAAGAAGCACTTTACTGGTGGAGTCATCTCCCCAACTCTGAAGTAGTTCTTTATCTTGTCTGAGACAGCGACTTACAGCATATCCAAGGCTGGCTTTGAATTTGAGATCCTCCTTCCTCAGCCACCCTCAAGTTGGAAGTACAGATAGATCTGTGTCACCATGCCCACCATACTGATCCCTCAATAAACTCTTTTGGGCATCTCGTTAGAAACGATGACAGATTCGTTGGTTCAGCCTTCTAGAGAGCTTTCCCTCTGCTTGAAGGTCAAACGGTGAAAATCCCCTCCTGTTGGCCTGTTCTGGGTTTGCAGACAGCCCCAGGCTGATCTGGAAGTTGCTGTCATTTTTACAGACCAGAACAGTGCTGAGCATAAAGTCCACCTCAGCATCTTTGCCTCCTTCAGACTCACACTGGAGCCCCCGTGCCTCTGCCCTCCTTTCCTGTGTTCCAACCTACATCAGAACGCCCCTTTGTGCAGATAGCTCACCTCAAGCCTGCTGTCTGCCCAGCTCTCTCTGTGTGACTCTAACACTCATCTTGGACTATGACCTCTCTCCTGCTCATGTCCGATTTAGCTCCTAAAGAACGGTGTGATAGCTTGACCTTCCTCTTTCTTGCCATTATGAGTCACAGCTCGTTACTAACAGGGTTATTCTATTGGCCTTATCACCAGTGACTCTGCCTCTCTCTAGAAAAACTCTGCCCGCTACATTTATCTCTGAGCCCAGAAACACTACCAGGAGGAGGGCAAAGCCAGACACAGCGTCATAGCGACAAGCTACGACTTACTCCTCCTCCTGCCTTTTCTTCTCAGCATCCTGGACTGCTGACATTTTCCCAGAGACTCAGAGGAAGGGCAGCTGCCAGGAGGCAAAACCAGAAAGAAAGAAAGCCTGGCTCTGGAGACTCCGGCTCCCGAGAGCTCTGTCTGCTCTTCTCACAAATGCCTTCCCAGTAGCTAGTATTGTGTCAGACAAATAGAATCCTGCAGTTTTAGGAAAGAAAACTGTCCAGATTGGGATTTTAGGTGGTTTAACTTTGTCTATATACCCTCACCCTGCCCTCCAATTTCCTACACTGTGCGTTTCTGGGTGGTTTAGAACTAGGATATCAACTCACACACGGCCTCGGGCCAGCTTCTGTAGCCAGGACGAGATGGAGAAAGTCTCTCACAGGTAACAAAAGTGTTGTGAAAAATTACAAATATTTATGAAAAGGAGATGCCTCTTGGTTGAAATTTTGTTAAGCAAACAGGAGAGGGGTACTTAGCAGGGTGAACTGTGCTGGACATGTGCGTTTGGAGGTGTGGGGGCTTTTGTGGACACAGTCTTCATCCCTACTAACAGACCTCCTCACCACCCAGAACACAGAGTCGGTGGTGACTCCCATTTTGGATAAGTCATGGGTTTTGAATGGACTGGCCAATGTGTCCCAGATTGAGACCAGAAAGGCCCCGCCTATTCAGCTCCTCCTGGGAGCAATTATGCTGAATTCTTATAGAACTGTGTGGAGACCTGGGCTCCTGTGCCTAGGGAAATGTGTCACTTAACTAATGTGCGTATTTGGAGAGTTTCCCAAATATAATAACATATACTAGGTATACACGCAGAACAAATGTCACACACGCCCTGGAAATGTGGTTTTAAGGGAACACGGAACATCCACAGGTAGGCTAAGAGTCCCCTTCACACCTACAGTCGCCCAGTAAGTCTGGATAAATATGAAGCTCTGTTTTTAAAACGCTGTATTCGATCCACATGGTTTCTAGATAAACTACCCGGCTGATACAAACAGCTTACTTCTGGTCAAGGTAAGTTTCTCGGAAACCAGACGTGTATTTGGGGTATCACACAAACAGGACCGGTTTGTAAGAGCTGAACAGGGAAGTAGATTTTAAATGAAAATGTCCCACTTAAGAAACTTATAGAGATCAATGGCTTGGCAGCTGGCTGAAAAGATTCCACTTTTTTTTTTTTTTTTAAATCTGGAGACTGCATCTGTTAGCAGTTTTGAGTCCCTATCACAGACTGCCAGTTTGGTGCTAGCAAGCTGTCTTCCAATTAATGTTCCAGAAAACATTTATTTCAAGATTTGTAGAAGGAGAGCCAAATTTTCCAAGCCTCAGTTATGTGAAACACCATCATTATTTCTGCCTTTTGTGAATCTTCCGTGTCCCTGGTTAATAAGCAATGTGTCTCAAAGATGTTCCGTTTGCCTCTCTGAAGAGGAGCCTGACTCCAGAATCATTAATCGCTTTTAATCTTGCATAGCCTAATGGATAACGTCATTAAGATATTTAAAGCCAGGCTGGAGTGGCGGCTACAGGGGCGAAGGTTCCTGCTGAACAGGCTCGGAGGCCTGAGTCTGGTCCCCAGAACTGGAGTAAAAATGCAAAGCTGTGGTCTGACCGTCACATGTGCACATGTGTATACACACGTACACACACCACCACCATCATCAACAGAAATAGTTTAGAAGACACTTAAAACCACTATCACAATGTTTGCAACACTCCCTTCTCCAACCTGCAGTCCTTTGTCTTCTATCTATAAGTGCTCAACACCCCCTCCCCGAGGTCTTTTTAGCTCCCCCCCCCGCCCCCCACAGCCACTCTGTGCAATCCCTCCCTACAGCCATCAAGCATCTACAGTCTACTGAGAGCATCCTTTCCAGTCAAGCTTTGGGATAGGATGCTCTCCGCAGACTATGGTAGTACGCACGGCAGTGCCCAGAGTTTCTATCCCTCCCTGACATCTGCCAGCAACGTCCTCTTTATTTCTCTGGCTCCTGGAAGTGCCAGGTCACTAGACTATTTGTTAAGTCAACAAGTAACTGAATGAGGCTGGAGCTGAGTGGAGTGAGGACCAAAGTGTGCCCCTTCTTCAGAGTCAAAGGACCAATAAAAACCCTGGAAATGTACAGCCAGGTAACGATTTCACTGGAAACTGGGAGAAGCCGCTCAAAGTCTGATACTCAGACACATTCCGCCACCTCCTAAGCTTTTGGGTTACAGATCATCACCTGTAAGCTTTGCAGACATGCATCAAGCAGCACCCTGCCGGCCAGCAACAAAACCAGAGAGTATCCTGCGCAGCCAACTTGGGGCATCGAAATCAATGGCCGTGGGCTGGCAGGCAGCTGCTCTCGGGACATCCTTGGGTAACAAAGGGAAAACCCGGCAGAGAGTTAGGCGATATATAGGTATTTGAGAACCTGCTATTACTGGAACATTACAGGAGGAGTGAAACAGAGAAACTGAGGCACACAGGCACACACTGGCCTGGCTTTCTGAGGTGCTGATGAAGGCAAGCCTTCACACAGGCCGCCACATGTTAGCACAGAGCTGTTGGAGCAGTGGATGGGAGACAGAGGCAGAGAGCATGGTCTGATGGTCACGGCTCTGAGCTACGAAACTCTTGTGTGCGGAGCAGGATACGCGACTGTTCTGCTATACTAACTACCTCAGGTTGCCCGGGTAGAACGATCTTGAATTCTGCTGTCGGACACTTCAGATGAGACAGAGCATCGGCCATTAGTTGACAACACTGGTTAGACTCACAACTTGGGGATCCTGCACATAGGTGGTAAGGACTGTTGCAGCCCACATGATAGGGCTCTCTGCAACAAGGGGTGCCCTTTCTCTTCCCCGTTTTTGTAAGACATTAAAGTGCTCAGTACCGGAGAAATAGGCTCAAGTGTACTAGTGACCTAAGGCAGGTGGGGGACCAGAACTTGACAACCAGTCTGACAGTTAACACTGTGAATATAACAGTCCCCTAGGAGACCAGCTTCTATCATGATTAGGTTAGCCTTAACAGCGGACGGCACCATTCTCTGGGCTGGGGTCCTGATGCGATGTGACCAGTTGCCTCAAGCTCCTGCCACAACGGACTTACGGCAATGGGGAGGTTAAGGGATACACACCCGACTTTCGATGTTCTTTGTGCTCCATCCTTCCTTTGACCCCAAAATTCGGTATGGTGTCTGATAAAGAAGAAAGCTCCTTCCCCGAGAGAGAGGAAGATGATATGGTGCTACCTTGGCATGAGAACTTAATAAATGCTGTTGGTTGGGACGCAGGCAGAATGGCAAGAGGCTGCCCTCCTTGGTTCCCTCCTCTGAATGGCCCTTTCCTGTAAAGCTAATGGTGCATTGCTACTAAACACATCCATACCTTCTGCCCCATGGGAAAACTGCTAATTAAGGTCAAAGTCTACCATTATCTGGATAGCCTTCTGGGGCACTGTGTATAATGGAAGACTCCCTTCATTAGCAGGGTATCTCCTTTTCTGATCTTGTCTGGGGAATTCGAAACCCCATACCTTTACCTGAGGAATGTCATGTGATCTTAGTACACAGCTAGCACCTGGGATTCCTGAATGCTTCCCCATCCTAATGAGGTATTTCGGTGCCCTAATGGCCTTTCAGCCCATGGCCTTTGCCCGCCTTGGATATTCCTACCCTCAGTCCCCCACAAACTATATAAGCCTTGAATGATCTGATTCCCCATAGCTGGTCTTGGTGTGTCAGTGTGTCTCATTCACCATAACTTATAGGCCCCGTCCTTGAGGGCAGAGAGAACCCTAGTGCCCCATGCACTGGACAGTGCTTACTAGTCTTTGTTCTGTGTCATGCTTAGACTCTAAACTACTGTTCCTGAGGCTCTCCAATCTACGTGGAGGAGAGATGCTAGCTCCTCCCCGTTATTTTCTCTGTTGCTTGACCCACCACGTGCCCTTTGGTTTGTTGCTCACTGTCCCCTCCAGCCTTACTCACTCCACTAGCTCTGGTTCTTCACTCTACAGGAAACATGCAAGACCTTTGGTGGATGAAAGGCCTCCTACCTCAAACACAAACATGCACAATCCTGCCAGAGTTTTCCCTTAGATGGCCAATTGAATTTTCTGGCAAAGTGAGGGGTACATTACTAAATGTTCATAAACAGAGACAACCTAAACTTTAACGGGATGCAAGTGGTTCTGATAGGTGATGATCATTTTCAGCTGAGAAAATGAGGAGTGGTCATCTTAAACAGGATTTCCTGGAGGAAATACAAGAAGTGTTTAGAAGTTTCCAGAATAGTATCTTTTTACAAGTGTCCTAGGTGTTAAACACACAAGCGCAGATTTTTTCTAACAGTTGGCTTCCTGATGTCAGACACTGAAGATTGGAAGCATGGCAGGATACAACAGACTCACTTCCATTTCTGTTCTTCCAGAATCCTTAAGACAGGCATGCACACAATGCCCTCCGTTTATTCCTCAAAAAGGTATACAACACCCACAGCAACAGGCTAGAGAAATAAAAAATTGTATATCTACTTAAATATTGTGTCTAGCTCTCTGTAAAGATCGGAGTGGGCCAAAGACTGTTACAGACTAGTAAGAGAAAGGTCAGAGTGACCTTGTCAAGAAAACTAGCTATGGTATCCTTCCTCTTCAGAAGCAGAACCAAGTCTTTTCCTCCGATAGATAAAATAAACTAGACATTTCCTTATCACCCAATTGTCTCTCTTGGATCATCCATGGCTCTACCAGAGACAAAGACTCTCATATCTATAGGCAATCACTGTGAGGCAGGACTCTCTCAAGTTAGGACTAGTTAGGGCCTCGGCAAGGGCTGTGGACAGCCATGGGAACACACCGTGGAAGGGCCTCGATGGGAGGTTATGCTCACCACACACATGGACCTACAGAACAATGTCTAAATGAGATAGCTGTAGCACCGTGCTAGGATTTGATGTGCACTATCTTGTGCCACCACCACCACCATGCTACTGGCCTTGTTACACAGGAAGCCAGACTCAGACAATGGAGTAGTTTCCAGTATCCTTACTACACTGATGTGGCAGATGTTGCCTTGGAGTTGGAAGCCACAGTCCTATCAAAGGACCTTCACTCTGAGTTTCAAGTATAATAGACATGCTACTGTTTTCATCCAATAACAAAAACTCAACTTTCTTAATTATGTTGGGAGAATGTCAGTGTTTCCAAAGAAGAAGACAATTAAGCAGAACACAATTTGGAAAAACAGTTGGTGTTGGGGGAAAAAAGGGAACTGTACTAAATGTTCACCGGCACCACAAAGCGAAGCAACAGCCACACTCTTTGGGTTTCTGAAATTAGAAAAGGAAGCACTTTCAATCAGATAGATAGATAGATAGATAGATAGATAGATAGATAGATAGATAAAGCAAGTCAGGCTCTAGGGTTGCAGAGAGATCCCTGACAGTTCAAGACATACAAATTAACTTGGGGGTTGGGAAGATGGCTAAGTGAGGAAGGTGTTTGTCATGCAGGGGTGAGAGCCTGAGTCTGGATCCCCATCATCCATGTAAAACTCTGGCATGGTGACCCATGGATCTCTATCCCCAGTGCTGAGGTGTAGAGACAAGCAGATCCCAGAGACTTGCCGTCCAGCTAGCCTCAAAACAGTGAGCTGCAAGTTCAGTGTAAGACTTTTAAAAAGGGGGGGGGGGGGTTGAGAAATGAGAAAAACACCACAGAGCTAAGCACTGGCTCCACAGGCTCCCATGTGGGCAAGTGCTCATGCAAGTACACACTCCCACCTAATTCGGACTGAAACAGGTTAACTGTTTTACAACAAACACAAAGTGGCAAGTAATGTAGAGAAATGGAGCGGCCAACACACATTTTCAGAACCACAACTGCCCTTGAAATACAAATCCGAGCTGGGTGGGCTCTGGGGTTTCAGAAACTCAAGCCAGGCCCAGTGTTATGTCTGCCCTGCTTCTCTAGGTGTACAACTCTCAGCTCTTTTTCCAACACCATGCCTGCCCACACACCACATGCTTCCAGCCATGATGACAATGGACCAGACCCTCAAACTCTAACTTAGGCTCTATTAAATGCTTTCCTTTCTAAGAATTGATGTGTTCATGGTGCTTCTTCACAGAAATGAAACCCTAATATACATATATATTACACACATACAGTTATTTCTGGTTATACCTTAAACTTATACCAGGGCCTAGTATTGTATCCTGAACTCCATCATCAAAATGTCACCAAAGACTTACAGCAAAGACAGGCCCATGCCACCATTCACTTCCTTGATTCCTCACTTAAAAGACGCTGAGTACAAATGCTTTCCACCAAAATTTTTTAAAAACGTGGTTTATATTTAAGTTGGCTACTGAAAACCAAATGCCAGATTTTGGAAGCAATTCCCCAACTGCCACACACAGCCGTTAAGTGCAGCTCAAAGGCAGGGACAGGGTGAGAAAGGCAAGGCCTTGTTCCTCAGGATGCAGAGGGCATGGGGCTCTTGGGAGGTGGGATGCTGGCGAAGAGATGTCCTCTGGAGAGAAGTAAGCCTGCACACCGAGGCCAGCCTGTGTACAGCTGAGGTTTTACATCCCCCTCACTGAAAACCTCTACAAGTTAACTAAGCCAAGCCTTTAGCTGCCAGCCCTGGGGAAAGTGAAAAATATCCTACTCTGAAGGAATCCAGTGGCCACTCTTAGGAAGGAGCAAAACATCACACCCCACAAGCTCGTCAGGTTTCACTGATCTTGAGTGAGAACATCACCCGGTCACTAGGAACCTGGCCAAAGCGATGGATTGCTATTCTTAAATGCAGATGCGATCAGCAGATACTCAGAATCCGGATGTGGGTAGGAGTCTGCTTCTTTCCCCAGGCTGTTCAGAGGAATCCACACATCATAGGCTGAGGTATACAAGAAAGCTGGGGAGGGACCTACAGGCCTCAGAGGGGACTGGAGTGTGTGGTATTCTAATTAGCAAGATAAAGTGTCTGTCTGCAGACAGGGGAGGTGGCTCAGTGATGACTGCAATCCCAGCTCTACTACAGTGAGACCTGCGGTGGAGACAGGACAGTTCCAGGACAGCCCATCTAGAGTGTGCACTGAGAGAACGAAGGAAAGAACCAATCCCAACTTGTCTCATGATGTGTCTATGCCCTACACACACACACACACACACACACACACACACACACACACACACACACACACAGCTATTTTCAAAACTGCAAACACAGTGAGCCCACTTTCAGCCTAAAAAATAAAACTGACAGGCACATAAACTTATAATTAGTGACTATGAAGAAAAATTCCTATCCCTGATGGTGAAGCAAAAAAGGTAGTTCATAGACCTGGAGAGCTGGCTCCATGGTTACGAGCACTCACTGCTCTTCCAGAGCACCTGGGTTCCATTACCAGTAGCCACACGGCTGCTCACAACTCATTGGTGCTCCCAGGGCTCCAATGCCTTTCTTGGGCCTCTGCAGGCACGGCACACACTTGATGCACAGACATACATGCGGGCAACACAACCCCTTAAGATACAAAATTGTAATTTTTAAAAGATTTAAAGGAAATAGGGCAACCTAGTAAGTTCTGTCATGGTGTCAAGTACAAGCCACTTTGATCCAAAACAGGTAGAGTGGATGCTAGGAACACAGCGTGGTATCAGGATGGAGGCCCTCAGCGTGACTCTGCTCAGCTAGCTGAGTGGCCAGAGTAAATGCATTCTTGAGCTCATTTGTCAGGCATGCTCTCACTCAGTCTCACGCGGTTGTTAGGAAAAGAGCGTAAGCTATAAAGAACCTAGCACAGCAGAGGCTCAGCACATAGCAAGGAGCAGTATTATTCTTCGATAACACTAATAAACACAACTCAGGGAACTGGAAGAATGGCTCGGTGGTTAAGGTTAGTGACTGTTCTTGTAGAGGACCTGGGTTCGATTCCCAGCACCTACATGGCTGCTCACGACCACCTGGAACTCCAGTTCCAGGGGAATCCAACAGCCTCTTCAGGACTCTGTGGGTACTTCATGCATGTGATACACATGCGGACAAAACACCGATGCACATAAAGCCAAAAAGTAAAAAGCAAGCACGAGGATTAGAGTTCGAATCCCCGGCAACCATGTAAGATGACAGGAGGCTTGAGGCAGAAATGGGGGAGTCCCTGGGCAAGTTGTCTGGCCAGACTGGCTAAACTGGAGGCATGTAGCCTCTCCTTTCCATGATAAGGTGGAGAATCACTAAAAGAGTTGCTCAGCATCACTGCTGGCCCTCACATGCATGCACACACATATAAAACACCCAGTCACACGCGCACACAAGAATACATACATGCTCGTCCTGACTCCAGGTTTCCAATGAGAAATGTAAAATGAAACAGAGGCTGCCCAGTATGAATTTCAATTCTTCTTAAAAATTTGAGTCTACCAGGGTGGTCTGCCTGTTGTTTTGAGAAACCGGGCGACTGAGTCCTTCACCCAATGGAACCTGAGTGGAAACTGACTTTCTGTTGTTATTCTTGAGACTGTGAGTGTGCACATGCATCTCACCATGTAGCCCTGGCTGGCCTTCAACTTGAAGCAATCTCCCCACCTCAGCATTCCAAATGCTGAGCTGCAGGTGTGTGCCAAATATCAGCAAGAAAGCCAGCACTGTCTCTTCCTGGAAGGTAAGTTTCCTCACATTCCCGAGGAATTTGCATTCTGTGCTGTTAGTGGGTACTTGCTCTAAATGGCTGGTGTCTTCACTTCCCTTTTTAGGGGAAGGTGCAGCGCAGAGCTGCCCTGCCATCTCGCAGCTGTGGCTGACCTCAGTCCCCCATCTCTCCTCAGAGAGCCCAGGCATCTTCCCACATCAAGAGGATCTGCAAAGCTTCATTCTGCACCACCACAGAGAGCAGAGCAAGTGGACCTGTCACTGTCTCCTCTCCTGAGTCACACACACCAGAAGAGGGCATTGGAGCCCATTACAGATGGTTGTGAGCCACCATGTGGTTGCTAGGAATTGAACTCGGGACCTTGGGAAGAGCAGTCAGTGTTCTTAACCACTGAGCCATCTCTCTAGCCCTCTCCGGGATCTCTTGAGGGCTCCGATTTCAGCTATAACACAAATCCCAAGATGAATTTTTTCAATTAGACAGTACGTGGCTCTAGCCCTCACCTCATAGCCTGCTGCTCTCTGCATCCCATCAGCAAGACAAGCTTTGCCACACTGAAGGATTGCCAGGGCCCCATGGAGATTGTCAGCGCCTGTGGCTGGAACCTGCCTGCTAGGCACAGGTAGAACCTTACTGATTGTGCATCACATCAAGGTTCCCCTGGCTCAGGAAAAGCTGTTTAGGCTCATCAACCTCCCAGTGACTTGGGAAGGAAGTGAGCATGCCTGTGCCCTGGGCTTCACCCACCGAGCTGTGAGTCCTTCACGTGACATTGAAGACCCACCTGACCTTTGGCAAGCCACAAAGACCCTCCCTCTGCATCCTCCCCTTTTCCCAAGTCAGCCTTTGCCATGGCTGGTTAGTCCCAGGTGTCCCCGAAGCACATTGCTTCATCCCAGAATAGACAGTTGTCTCCCTATGGGATTGTTTTGGAACCGCCCCAGAAACTGCTGAAGAGCAAAGACCTGTCTTATTTCCATATGTGCCTAGTCCTTACATAGCTGTTGAACTGGATGGATGGATGGATGGATGGATGGATGGATGGATGGATGGATGGATGGATGGACGAATGGACGGCCGGCCGGACGAACAAACTGTTGGGAGAATAATCTCAAGCTATAATCAAGTTGGAAGTTTAGTAAATTAATAGATACATTTTAAGCTAGAGCTTCCATGTGCCAGGAAAAAAAAATGATAGCATAAATTTAAGATAATTTATTCCTTCAAATACTTTAATTAATATCTAATAAAAGAAGTTTTAGAAATAAAATTTCAGTAAATCTCAATATTTTTTTAAAAAATCACAAATACCAATTCCAGAAGTACTGAAATGTATCTAAATATTACTCAAGGCAACTCCCTGGATATCTGTAAAAGGTTATTGATCAAGCACATCAATACAATATTATGCTGAAAAATTAAAGTAAGCTGGGAACTAGTATTTTATCAACAGTAGTCTTATGTACAAAACTTATAAAATGCACAGAGGATCCTGTAAGTCAATTATGCATTCTGTCTCTCACATACCTCCACTCCCTGTCCTTGTAACTTCTGAGATAGTAACATATTCCAGTAAAATCTTTGCTATCCCCCAACCCCTGGGCCCTCTGAGTCAACGGACTTAGCCCAGCTCTTTGAATCTCAAGAGTTAATACAGTACAGCCCCTCAGGGAGCAGCTAATGAACACAATGTTTAACACCTTGTCTTGGAAATACCAGGCTCTCTAGTTAATGGAGGAGGAAGTGCAGTTTGTGGACTTTTGTCTCCTCTAAGGAATCTGTAGCATCCCTAAAGAAACCCTCCTAACTCACATATCCAACAACAGACTGTAGTGAGCTGGGTGTGACATGCCTCGGGACAACTGGTTTACCTCGCCTACCTAAAGGCAATAAGAGACACATTTAAAAAACTTACAACCAGTCCCCACTCTTCAAGACCAAATGTAGACTACAAAAACTTAGTAGCTTAGCAGGTAAGATAACTTGCCACCAAGCCCGACAACGTGAGTTATCTTTGGGATTCATGGAACACAAAGAACCTGACTCCTCCAGGTTGCCCTCAAACTCCAGATGCATGCCCTGGTATGTGTGAGCCCACACATGAATACATGTAAATAAGATATCCTGTGTCACACACTGCATTCCCTCACCCAGAACTGGTATGTGGGAACTTCAATCACAGAGACTTTGGTGGCCAGATTTCTGTTCTATATAAATGGAACCACCATTGCTCTGAATTCTTCAGTTGAACACCATTTCCTTATGATCGATAAGACAGATTTCTAACATGAAAAAAAATTCACCAGTATATTGAAATAGTATCACAAAATCTTACATTAAAACAGGTCTCATGTCTTCCATTGAAACCACCACCCTTGAATACAGAATAAATAAATAGTAACACATCAACACAACTCACTAAGAAGGGTAGCTGCAGGTGATTACTCCAGAAGAGAATATTGGACCAGCAGAGGGAAGCTCACTGAATAAGCACAGGAACAACTTCAAAGAAAAAAAAGGAAAAAGAAAACTTAAGTAATTAATGGTCATATACCTATCTTGTTCCATGATACGGAACCAGAAAAACAAAACAAAAAACAACCCTATGGGTTATTAGAAAGAACACAAAATAAGCTCTTTTGATCCGTAAGGTGTAAGAATTATTGTGCCCTGCTCTGCTTGGAGTTTACTTAGAAAGTTGACGGGATCAGCAGCCTGAGTGTTCCCTACATCCCGGGTACTGGTCTTCAGGCTTTCCGGGTGCTACCTTGGTGGCCGCGCCAGGAGGTTGGTACTCTCAAACTGATGCAGAGAGAGTAACCACAGGGTACTAGAATGGAGAGGGGCAGACAGGGTCTCAATCGTCACCCAGGTGAGGATGATGGCACTGGAAGGACCTGGGAGCATCAGCGAGTTCTGCAGGCGTGGTCTGCACCGCTGCGTGCAAAGGCACGCACTTAACTCCCAGGCTCGTGGCCTCCACGGAGCTCCTCTTACCAAGACCACCCAGGCCAGTCTGAGATTTACATAGCATGGCTGTTAAGGGACCCTCGCAATTGTATTCACAAGAGAAGTGTGCTCTGTTCTTAAGCATTCGTGTCAGCAAATGCACAGAACCTTAGAGGAAGGGGCTCTCCCAGCAGACGGCTCAGAGGCTAACGCGACCAGAGTAACAAGCGCGTGACTGCGAGGAGGCAAACCAGCCACTGGCAACTCAGCACGCATGCGTATGGGATCAGCCGACTTGCCCGTGTCTATTGTGGGAAGATGTCAATGATTCCACAGAGCCTTGGGCAAGGGGCTGCGTTTAAGGGTGACTGTGTGTGGAGTGGGAGGAGGAAGCCCTCAGAAGTAACTAACTGGCTCGCCTTCCATGGGGGCACAGTGACCTCTACTGGTGGAGAACAGCGTGCCGATGTGAGTTTCTTCTCCCCTAAACATGCCAAAGTCGGCCAAGAGGCATTCGAGCACAGAACAGAAAGAGCCTCAGTTAAAGGTGCTTCAGTGAATCCTGCAGGCAGTATAGAACACTGTCATAGTTAGCGAAGCAGCTATAAAAATATTTTTGAGGTCTCTCCAGCGTGACTGGTTTCCATAGGCCCCCAACCACAAAACGAAAGAATACATCAAGGTGTGTTGAAACTCCCCACGGCCAAGTCTTAGGTAGCCCACTCCTGAACAATCGTTTTCCTGTTTTCAAACCAACAGTTAAAGCTTTGGACTTTGCTCTTAATTCCTAACAGCTGTCAGAAATAAACTGTAGATGTCCTCAAGTTTATATATAGTAACTTGGGGTAATTAAATTTAACCTGGACATGGAAAAAAAAAGACACAAGATGTACCTCACCCTAATGGCCCTGAAGCTCCACCATGTAACCACGAAAACACATGGGGACCAGAGATGGGAGTGTGGTGTGTGAGCCGATGTATAAAAGCACAAGAACCAATGAGGGTATTCATAAATCTCACGGGCTGAAATAATTTCCTTAATAACTTTGTTTTATAACCTTCTACTGCAGAGAATGACATAGTAAAGAATTCAGAATGACACTTTTCGGTGATATGTATTAAAAGTCCATCCTGGGCTGAAGAGCTGGCTCAGCGGTTAAGAACACTGGCTGCTCTTCCAGAGGTCCTGAGTTCAAATCCCAGCAACCACATGGTGGCTCACAACCATCTGTAATGGGATCTGATGCCCTCTTCTGGTATGTCTGAAGACAGCTACAATGTACTTAGATATAAATAAATAAATAAATATTTTTTTAAAAAGAAAAAAAAGTCCATCTTGACACTAGAGAAATAATAGCTTTTTAAAATTCTGCCTGAGGTTTTTTTTTTTTTCTCCTTTTGTTTTTATCACACATAATACAAATAACTGTCCAACCTCTCCACAGAAAACAAACACAGCTTGGGCTGGAGAATTGGCTCAACCATTAGAGACTAGACTCACTTCAAAAAGCATCAGAAAAGACGCACAGCCCAGGTACAGAGCTTACTGAGAGGAATAGGGAAGTGAAGGCATCCTCGCTTCATTGTGTAAATACATCAGCTTTTCCTTATTCCTATTAACTGCTATGCCTGTAGGACCAGAGACCCCAGGGCAAATAAAACACCATCCTTGATCCGAGGAACCAGCTTCAGATGCAGATGTTGTAGCCTGAAAGGAGGCAGAGAATAGATATATCTTACAGTATTGATGAAAAAACCTTGTCTTTTAAGGAAGAGTTGTCTAAAATGTTCTGCTGCTAGTTCCTTGGATCCTCTTCTCTTAGACCAGCCGATCTCAACCACTGAGTCACGAGCCCTTAGGGGATCTGGGACCCTTTCTCAGGGGTCGCCTAAGACCATTGGAAAACACAGACATTTATATTACAACTCAAAATTACAGCCGTGAAACAGCAATGAAACAGTTTTATGGCTGGGGGTCACCACAGCACGCACAACTGTATTAAGGGTCACAAGTGTTAGGAAGGGTGAGAACCTCTGGGCTAGACAGTGGGATGCGACAGGAAATTATGCTTCTGGGTCAAGGGCTAGTGACATCATCAGGAATACAAAGCGTTCTTATTAGCTGACCAGTGCCTTCAGGACATGTCTAGGATTGAGGCAGGACAGAACCACAGGGAAAATGAAGAGATGCAAGAAACGGAAAGAGTCCCTCCTGCCAGTAGATCTGGGTTACAGCACTCAATGGCTTCGAATCCAGAATGTCAACACAGCTGAAGAAACCAGCAAAGATCACTGGTACAAAGACTATACTCCATTTAGGGGAAGATGTCTCAAGTACTAAAGCAGTTAATGGGGGGACGGGGTGCATCTTTCTGAATGACCAAAGGAAGAGAAAGGCATTACAAGGTCGGTGTGAGAGGTTCTCAAAATAAAAGGTGTCCAACCTTTAGTGTTTTCTGGCCTAATAAATTAATCTAATACATTCATCTGTCAAAACAAGGACTGGCTTAGAAGAAGAGCTCAAAGACTGAAATGGTGAAATAAATGAAGAAAATAAACCTTTCATGAAGGCCTGAGGTGTGTGTGTGTGTGTGTGTGTGTGTGTGTGAGCATTCTGTCTAAGCTCGACCCCACAGTTACCTGGCAATAGCCAGGTATCTTGACACTATAAAAGGGGCTGCTTGTCCCCTCCTCACTCTCTTGCTCTTGCTTTCCTGCCCCTGCTCTCTGCCCATTCCATTACCCACTCTCTCTCCACGTGCTTGTCTATGACAGACACTACTTGGCATGTGATACTACAAGAACCACCTATTAGTGCTGGTCCTCAAGCTATAGAAGTGGCAAAGTCTGTGGTTTGGATAGAATTCTTCATGAGGCAGAAGGTAAAGAAGAAGGAAGGAAGGAAGAAAGGAAGGAGGGAAGAAGGGAGGGAGGGAGGGGGAAGGAAGGAAGAAGGAAGGAAATCAAGACCATTACAGTTGTGAACTGTACATATCTATTTGAAGCATGTTAAGGATTCAAACACTACTTATTTTTCTTTTCACAAGTGTTCAGGCAGAAGCTATGCTACCCAGGACGAAGCTCCGCTGAAGCTGAACTGGAGGGAGCTGGGGCAAGAAAGTGAAATCACAGTGGAATGGAGCTGAGGACCCTCAGAGGGGTAGGCAGAGAGGGGAGGGTTGGAGAGGGAAAAAAAGTTTATCAAGCTTAGGGAATAAGCCATGAAATAAGTATCACATGTCATCTAAATCCATCCATCCATCTGTCCATCCATCCATCCACCTATCTATCCATCCACCCATCTACCTATCTATCCATCCATCCATCCATCCATCCATCCATCCATCCATACATACATACATACATACACACATCCACCTATCTACCAATCTACCCATACATACATACATACATACATACATACATACATACATACATACATACATACACCTATCTACCAATCTACCCATCCATCCACCCACCCACCCACTCACCATCTACCTATGATCTACCATCTAATCTACATCATCTATTGATCTATCATCTATCTATCCCACCATCTCACTACCTACTTAGGGATCATCTGTCAGCCTACCTCTCAGATAGGAAAGTGAAGCAGACTGGGGAAGGAAGAGAAGGAACAGGAGACGGGAGAAATAACAGGAAGTGGTGGAACCAAAAAGGTCTTTGTGAAACTAGTCACTATAAACAGCTTATACCATCTGTATTGGCTGGTTTTGTGTCAACCTGACACAGCTGGAGTCATCACAGAGAAAGGAGCCTCCCTCTAGAAAATGCCTCCATGTGATCCAGCTGTAAGGCATTTTCTCAAATAGTGATCAAGGGTCCACTGTGGGTGGAGCCATCCCTGGGCTGGTAGACCTGGGTTCTATAAGAAAGCAGGCTGAGGAAAGTCAGGGGAAGCAAGCCAGTAAGCAACATCCCTCCATGGCCTCTGCATCAGCTCCTGCTTCCTGACCTGCTTGGGTTCCAGTCCTGACTTCCTTTGGTGATGAACAGCGATATGGAAGTGTAAGCTGAATAAACCCTTTCCTCCCCAGCTTGCTTCCTAGTCATGGTGTTTTGTGCAGGAATAGAAACCCTGACTAAGACATACTACAATTTTAAAATGAAATAGATTCATCAGAATAGCTTTTCTGAAGACCTTCTCAGGAGTAACCAAGAAAGAGTGAGTGAGCCGGGGCCCTTAGCAGCCCTTATGAGGGGTGGAGACCGGGAATCCTGTGTTCTGCCTTGTGCCTGCGCAGTCCACTCACTCCGTGCTTGTGCAACGCAGCGCTGTGTACTTCGCTATGTCATGGGTGTGTGTGTGTGTGTGTGTGTGTGTGTGTGTGAGAGAGAGAGAGAGAGAGAGAGAGAGAGAGAGAGAGAGAGAGAGAGAGAGAGAGAGATGAGAGAGGGCACACGTAACTTTTAAACTACACCCAAACGGTACCGGGGTTGGACTAATTTGGAACCCAACAAAAGAGAGCAGGAAAGAGAGTGCGCCACCTGGACAGAAGAAAAGCAGGGCAGGACCGAAGAGACCTCCACATTTAACAAAGGCAGCACACGTGCACCTCACGCAGAGACCCCACTGACTTCAAAATCCGCTTTTAACACTCAGGGGGTTAAAACTCTTGACTGACTCATCTTCTGAGGGAGCTAGTCATATGGTCATAGAGCGCCCTGTGAGGGTCATAGAGCGGCCCCTGTGAGGACCTACCTAGCAAAGCTGCTGTTAACTGCAAAGGAGGAAGGATGGGAACATGGAAACGCGGTTGGCTACGTGTTAAAGCTGGCAACACCGAGAGTTCCAGCTGCTCAGGAGACTGAGACTTCAGTCTGCGTATGCAGGGATACACTGTACAACGCGTTGGGTGAAGGAAACTGTAAAAACCTGTGAGATTAGCCAGCCAAGAACAATCAATCCCAGATCTCAGAAGAGGCAGGCAGATGGAAAGGGAGCGCCAGAGAAGCTCAATTACGTAGCAAAACCCTGTCTCAAAAAACAACAAAATTATGGCACACTCCAAAGTGGATAGTGGGTACATTGCTTCCTGTACCTTAAAACACGCAATTCATGCAATGCCTACAGAGGCCACAAGGGGGCACCAGATCCCCTGGAGCTGGAGTTACAGGAGATTTTTTAGCTGCCCAACATGGGTGCTTGGGCCAAGTGGTGGTGGTACACATGTGTAATACTCAGGAGGCAGAGGCTAGGGGCAGTCTCTGAAAGAATGTCAAGAGCTGTAAGCATTAAGCTATATCCCCAGCCTAACCATTTTTAGTTTTGAGTCAGGAGTCTCACGTAGCCCAGGCTGGCCTTGAACTCCTGAGCCTCCTGCCTCTCCCATGTTCCGGGTTAAAGTGTGCGCCATGGTGTTCCAGTCTCCAGTGACTGCTTTTATTTCACCCAATAGGCAATGCTATTTCTGGAATGTTCTGATGGTAGGAATTTCAGAATCTTCTTTTTCACTTAGAAACTTCAATCAAGTGTTTTGTGTCACGGGCTTTAGCTAATTCGTGTCCTTGTTGGAATCAATGAAACCTCTTAATTTTCATTAAAACATACAGCTAGGCTACAAAGAAAAAGGGTAAGCCACCTACACTAAGGTTTTAAGTAAACCTGGTGTGCTTTATGGGGGAGTCCCAAAACCCCATTAAACACCAAACGCCTTTTTGGTTTTTTTAAGGTTAAAAAAAAAAATCTATATTAAAAAATCAAACCAGCAAAGGTGAGACCAGGGCAAATCCTTAGGAGAGCTTTTTCAGGCCGGAGACCCTCCACCCTGTCTTTCAAACAAACCCTCCTGTCTTGGGGTCCCTCTCACTGGCAAACAGGCTTCCCCTCACATGTGTTGATGATGTAGTCACATTACGAAGAAGCACTTTAGTTTAAATGTTGCCAAAAAACAGAGTTACCATCTCTACCATCTCTACCATCCATTCCTGGCCCACTAAAATGACTACAGGTTCATGGTTCGGTTACTTAATTTGTCCAAAAAAAAAAAAAAAAAAAAAGGTGAAAGTCTGAACTTAACATTCACAGCAACCAAAGGCCAAGAAGCTAGTACCATCCCTGCCTGCACACTGCAGAACTTCCTCCTGTCCGTCCTAGATGCTGCTGTGGAACTGCAACTCTCCTTCTGGTCTTCTTATAGAGCTGACTAGTTGGCGATAGCTTAGAAATGCATCCAGTGTCCTCTCGGCTCTTCCGACTGGTTAAGGCCAGTTCTGTCACAGAGATTGAACGGTGCCGACACCGCAGGTTGGCTCATTTGCCCACTGCATTCGGCTCTGGGGGCCTGGGCTGTGTGCATATTATCCAGCAAGAACTCACTGCACCATAAGAAACTCAAGGCTGGAAGAAATGGCTCCGTGGCTTTGTAAAAGTGCCTGCTACGCAAGTGAGAAGACCCCAGTTCAAATCCCTAGGACCCACATTAAAGCCAGGTGGACAGTTCAAGATCCTGTAATCTCAGCCCCTAAGGGGAATCATGCATAGGACACAGGAGAATCCTAGAAGCTTGAAAGCCAGCTAGCCCGGCACATGCAGCAGAGAAACAGGCCCTGCTTCACACAGGGGTAAAGGCATGTGAGGGGCACACCCATGTAACTTCTCATGTGCATGCACACACACGCCGGACAAAACAATAGGACAAAATCAGCTTTGACTATCAGCAGATCTAAAGTTCTTCAACTTGAGAACTGAGATGCCCCAACTCAAAAAGCAGCTGGAAGGAACCACATCTAAATATCATTGTCAGGATGGCAATTCCAAAGGAAGTTACAATTCAGGATCTTCATTTCCAGGTGTGAGTCACCAGGCTGGCTGAGGATATAATGTTCATCCACCGGCTCGAAACACTTCTAGCTCAAGTGGGTTTTGAGGAGGCAGGGCCTGCATTGGTTTTTCAAAGTGCATTTTAATGGTGTGTGTGTGAGAGAGAGAGAGAGAGACAGAGAGACAGAGAAAAATGAAAAAAGAGAGACAGGGAGACCCATATACAAAGGTCACAGGACAACCTTTGGGAGTCACAAGTCCCTTTCATGCTGGTCCCCAGGATGCAACTCAGGTTGTCAGACTTGGTAGCAGGTACCTCTGACTGGCTGAGCCATCTGGCCAGCCCTTGGTCTGAATTGTTAAGCAAGTTCATTTGGGGATTCTATTTTTCTAAACTGCTGGGGCCAGAGATGGCTCCGTGGACAAAGACATCTACCACCAAGCCCGATGATCTGAATTCAGTCCCTGGAACTGTAGGCAGGAGGTGAGGACTGACTCTTGAAAGCTGTCCTCTGACCCTCTCCCATGGGCAGCGGCGTATAAATACGCATACAAAGAATAGATCTGAAACTGGGGTAAGAGTCGCCTGACATAAAGATTACCATCTTAATAGTAATTTATGTTTCAAGAAAACTGAAAAAATGACCGTGATTCGGACTAAATCACAGAGATGGGGGTGGGGCGGGAGAACACCTGCTGGAGTTTGGATTTGGAAACCCTGCATATCTTCTATGGTGCGGCTGGCCAGAAGTAGTCACGACATATTGTCACAGTTAAATTACTGGTGTTTCAGGTGTGGTATGGTGGGTAAACCCAGCTAGCTTTCCTGTATTCTTTTATATTTCACAAACCATCCCTGACATTCCTTGCGCTGGCCAAGTGCCACACATGCGTCTCTGTTTCTTCTTACCAAGAGGCTTTTGGGTTTTTCTTTTTCTTTTTTTTTATTTATTTACTTTTGTTGAAAATATGTTCTCCCATAATAAACCCTGATGATGGCTTCCCTTCCTCTACTTCTTCCAGTCTCTCCTCTCCCCCCCTTTTTGTGTCTCTCATTAGAAAAATAACAGGCAAAATAAGATAAAACAAACAAACAAAATACAAACCTAACAGGAACAGGAGGAAGAAACAGAGATGCAAAGACCCACGTTCTCACATTCAAGAATAAACATTCAACTGGAAGCCATAATATATACGCAAAGGACCAATCTAAGGTAAACCAGACAGAGGAAAAAACATACACACATAAAATATAGGATTAACAGACGAATTAAACCTGTAAGGATGCTGTTGGAGGCCATTTGCTATTGGCCATCTACTGTGGGGCCGTAGCCTACCTGTAAAAAGGCTTGCCATTCACACAGGAGCCTTGATTCAGGGGTGCTGCCCCTAAGTACTGATCTAATTTCAGGATGCTTTCATCTCCCCAACAGCAAGCTGTGCGCTGTCTCCACACCTCTCACCCCCTGCCCTTCCACCCTCACCCCTACCCGCTCTCTACAGACGGACTTGTGACAGATATTCCATATATAAATCATATAACACCAGGTTGTCGTGACCGCCTTGTTTTGCTTAACAGAGCCTCAAGATCAACACACGGCTAAACATAATAAAAATATTTTTATTATTTCAAATATAAATAAAGAACCAGAAAACAAAGATGGTGAGAGATGAAGTTATTGCTCAATCTCAAATGTGCTCTTTCTCTCTCTCTCTCTCTCTCTCTCTCTCTCTCTCTCTCTCCCTTCCTCCCTCAACTCATATTAATGCACTATATTTCCATGGAGATGTAGAAACTGTAAATCTGATACACAAGCCAAAATCAATCTTAATTTTACTATTTATTTTTCAGTCAGTCTTTCATCACACACTATCAAACCCACTTTCTCTGATCCTTCCTTCCCCTTAGCTTTCTACTTTGTAGATCGATGGCCACGAGCTAAACTAACAAGAAAAATTTCAATTCATATATAAGAATACGGTCAAGCATCTCAGTGGTACTTTGAATTGAATGCCAGCTGTCCAGAGAATATTTAGGCTATTCGTTTTAGTTTGTTCTAACGTGCCATCATTACAAAAAAAAAAAAAAAAAAAATTACAATAGTAGAAACCACCGCAGCTGCTGCCACATAGAGACTGTGGACCCTAAAACAGGAAACCAAACAGGCAACATGATGACACATGCCATTAAAATAATTTCATATAAATCTGACTTGTTCTCACAACATCATAAAGCAGGGAATAGCACTTCTAGGATTATGGAATTATTGTTTTCCCGCTGGAAAGACACTAGCACAGGACAACATTGATTTCCACCACTGACAAGTTATTTTAACTAAAATAATAATAATAATAATAATAATAATAATAATAATAATAATAATAATAATAAT
This sequence comes from Micromys minutus, assembly GCF_963924665.1. Taxonomy (NCBI): domain Eukaryota; kingdom Metazoa; phylum Chordata; class Mammalia; order Rodentia; family Muridae; genus Micromys; species Micromys minutus. The sequence continues at coordinate 16,024,431 of NC_137965.1, read as the reverse complement.
AGTGTCTGTGTGTTTCTGTATACAATGTGAGTGCAGGTACCCTCAGAATCCGTAAGAGGGCGCTGGACCCCCTGAAGCTGAACCAGTTACACCTGCTTGGTTATAAATAGACATGGGTGCTGAGAACTCGGTCCTCCACAAGAGCAGTATGTGCTCTAACTGCTGAGCCATCTCTCCAGTGTTTCCAACTTAGTGCAGGAATTTGCCACCAGCGGCCTGCCTGCATATTGCCTCTCTGACCTTGGTTAACTGCCTGGCTATCAAGTCCAGCAGGTCTATGTGCCCACCACAGGAAGGAATGTGGGCGTAGACCACCTCCTGACTGAACTCTGCCCGGCTGTGGGAAATGTGGGATGGGCTGCTCAGAAAACCAAGTGGCAAACGTGGACAAGAGACAGAGGCAGTGTGACAAAGTCTGTTAAAGCATCACTGTATCTGACACTGCTCTTTCCTCAGAACTATCCTGGCACCTGAAAATATTTCTTGAAACCCTCCATTGCCTTCTGTTTGAAGAACAATGCGAGTGCACTAACTTTATTGTTGTGATCCAAGGGATCAAACGTCAAGGCCTTGCCATCTTAGGCAATAGTCCACCACTGAGCTATATCCTCAGCTCCGAACCTTCTGAGTTTTAGCAATACACATCCAACGTGAATGAAGTTAGCAATCCAGAGTTTATATTTCCACGGGAACAAAAACTGTAAAGCTCTGTGTGACTGGCTATGTAAAAAAAAAAAAAAAATAGTAATTTAATATTGAGAGCCTTGCACTGTGAAATCGCTATGACCGGCAGCTCACTATTCCAAAAGGTGGCTATAAAACGAAACGTTCTGAGATTCTGTGCACTGCTGCCCAGCACGCCAGCCCTGAACGCACTTAGGAACCGTTTAAGCATAGCCAGTGTGCCTGAGAACTTCACTGGTAACTAAGAGCCATGTGTGACTAATGGCTGCCCTACGGGACAGAATAAATCTTGAAGAGAAAGATGCCAGGCTGTCAAAGGACACACCACCGACAGTCTAGAAACTCTGGAGAGGGGAAAGAGAACGCAAGAGCTTAAAGCGAGGGCAAGAGACAAAAAACGAATGTTGAAAGAGGTGTAAGTTTGGCTGTCAGGATTTTAGTTCATGTATGTGCTGGGTCTGTGGATATAAAAAGTACAGGAAGCAGAAAGTAGGGACAGAAGGAAAGTCTAAGGTAGTCCTTAACACAGTGACAGGACAGCCCATTAACAGGATGAGAAAAGAATTCTATCAACTGTGTACTGCATGCACAACACAGGCACACACATGCACACGCATGTGCACACACACACATATGTGCACACATGTGCACACACATGCACACACATATAAATTCACCTTTGGCAGGACAGTACACTGGTTATGTTCCTCATCTCTACTTCTACAGACGAGAGTTTAATGTGATGAAGCAAACGTGTATCTCTACCTCAAGTCCAGCAACCAATCCTGTCCCCCAGTCCTACACATCCCGCACACCCCATGGCAACATCCCTACTGAATGTCCCTTGCCGGAAGTGAGTCAAGCTCCTTGTAAGCAGGGTCTGTGTCCTGTCAGCAGCACAGCATCTCACTGAGAGCCATTAAAGGCACTTGAAGGGCGCATATTTTTCGGTACAACAAATGCAAGATTTAACATCCACTCTCTGACCCAGCCGGCGTTCACACTTGAGGACCAAGCTGAACGCTGAACGGTTACCGTCTTGCGGGCAGTCTCAAAGCATCTGGGAGTGAGCTTGGAAGGCTTCCCGTCTCATCAAAACACAAGCTGCGACACATTACATTTACTTTCAGAAAAGCAGATTTCCACGTTTTTAGAAATATCCAAACAGACTGTAAGGCTACAGTCAGCTCTGACACAAGTTTCACCACAGAAGAGCCTTCAGTCTTGCGTGCTCATCTTCAAGTGCAGAAGACAGACCTCGGAATGGACCATGAGGGCTGAGACCTGGCACTAACAGTTCCTAGCAAATCCTTCCTGTCTGTCTATTCGTGAGACAGAGCCACTCTAAAGAAAACTTCCCATACGTGATTAAACTGTGCTCACTCCTCATGGGGGGACACTGTTGGCGTACGTGTGACACACAACAGCATGTGTAGGACATACGGTATAGGCAAAGTGTGACCGAGGATAAAATCTGAGACCCAAGGGAAAAAATCAGAAAAGGACCAATCAGTCTAGGAAAGTAACACACTCGGGACCAGTTCCTCCGAGCGCTCACTGTCCTCTTACCCCACAGAGGACTCTGCGCAAGCAGTGATCTGGTCCTGGTCAGATACAAATGTCACACAGAACATTTGCTAACAGTCATTTAAAGAGGAAGAGAATTTACTCCGTGTATCAGAATTAAATTTACCCTTCGCCTTAGAGTGTTCTCCTCGCCGAGCGCATTTGTAAAAAATTGTACTTCCTTATCTCCAGCAAATATCAGAGCTTGAAAACTAGAAATGAGCTAGGGCACAGCTGTTCAGCTCTCCCTCTGCCACAGATTCCTGCCAGTCTTGAAAAAAATGAAGATCTCTGTTAAGTGAGTCTGTGTAGAACTAGAGACTATGGGCCACCCCCCAAAGGATGCTGAAACCGATGGCCGAAGCTTTTGATAGCAAAACTTAAATTTCCTAGAACTTTTTTAATGTTAGTTTGGTTGTCTTAATTCTATTTTATTTAATAATGATTTTTATTTTGTGTGCACTGGTGTTTTGCCTGTACATATTTCGCTGTGAAGGTGTCAGAACTGGAGTTACAGACAGTTGTGAGCTGCCATGTGGGTGCTGGGAATTGAACCTGAGCCCCTCAGGAAGCACAGTCAGTGCTCTTAACCGCTGAGCCATCTCTCCAGCCCTCTAGTTTCTTGAATGTTCATGTGTCTGTTCAACTTTTAAACGTGTACAAGGTGGGATGGGAGATTTGAGTTCTGCTATCAAAGGGCCCAGTGCTGAAAGAAAAGGGGGAGAAAACCAGATAGCAAGTGCTTGCTCTCCACTTGACAGGAACTGTAAAGAGGTGTGTCTGAGAGGAGGGGCAAGCAGAGGGAAAACAGAAGCCTGCTTAGCAGAGGTGCGGGTCCCAGGGGAACAACAGAGCATCCTGAGAAATGGCCAGCCAGATCAGACCACAGGAACTCTCAGCTATGCTGGGCACTGGAGACACAGTCAGGTGGGTCCTGCAGGCCAGATTTTATTAAGGCAGGTCACCCCAGAAGAGAATGTATCCCAGCAGATCAACATGTCCTGCTGTATACAGGTCTGATGGTATCACAGTAATGTCTGCATTTGTGTATGAGGGACCATTCTGGTTACCTGTATGCAGTTCCCATGTTACACTTTGAGAGGCTGGTACTAAGGGGTTGAATCCCACACAATCCTGATGCATCGCAAAGAACTGTCTCAATTCAAACAAAGATAATGGAATTCTTACTACGAAAAATTCTAGAAAGAAAAAAATACTCCAGTAAACACAAAAGAGGATACGGACATCAGCCTGGAGCCAGTGGTGAAGCCACTGGAACAGTTAAGTAAAGAGACAAGGACTGAAGGAGGGCAAGGGTGACAGCTATTAGAATGTATGTCTGGTGAGAAGAAAATCCAAGCACTGTGTCTCTCTGGGGGGCACGATGCTAGGAAAAGATAAGGTCTCCACTTCTCCATGCGGAGATGAACAGAACTTGACTGTCAAATGGGATAGCAAAGGAAAGGGCATTTTTAGGGACCCAGCAGAAAAGACATGTGGATAAAGCAGGAACTGCCTATGGGATGGCAGGCAGTAACTTTTCTAGACCTGGGTACCATCCCACGGGTACACTAGTGTCCAGTAGGAAACAGTGGGCTGAATACATGGGAGAGAACAAAACCACACGGGAAACTGGGTACTTTTAATGTGGGAAGGGGACTGGGAGGATCCAGGAGAGGATGATGTCCAAAGCCGGGGGAGCGGTTCCCAGAAAAGCAGGAGGAAGTTGGGACTACCATTAGATACTGCTGAGCTGGCACAGTACAGAAGTGAGGGCCTGGGGAGGAGACAACTGGAGGTCAGAGGGCACCATTGGAGGAGTGATGTCATCAGATGAAGACTCCAGCTCCAGGGGGATGCAGAAACTGACACCCACAAACATGCTCTGTCCAAAGACCTGTCTATAACACAGTGAAGAAACTAAGAGACGGCAAAGAGAAGCCTTACTTTGTGAGAAACAAGCACAGCGATGTGAAAATGAAGCCACAGGAAGTGTGGACGGTTAAAGACACAAGGAGCAGAGCAGCATTATTGGGAGCCAGCAGGACAATGGAACGGAGAACTGGCTTTGGACCTAAGCACTGAGAAGCCTGCTGCAGACCAGAGCAAGGTTTCCAGCCTCGGCTTCCGGTGGGCTCCTGACACTGCCCTGTGTACTGTAGGAGCTGAGCTGCACCCACCCTCAGTCCTCGACCTGCGTGTCTCCACATCAGATCTCCTGTGTCGCAGATACTTATTTACATTATGATTTATAACAGTGGCAAGATTATAGTCACGAAGTTAGCTACGAAAATAATTGTACGGTTGGGGGGGTCACCACAGCATGAAGAACTGTATCAAAGGGTCATGGAAGGTCACGGCTCTATGGGGAAGGGAAAACGCATGCCTCAGGGTGGCAGTGGTGGGGAATAAAACAGGAAGTGCCTTTGGCTCCTAGTCAATGGCGTGTTCTGTGATCAGTGAAATCTGTCCCTCTGGGTTTCGGCAGAATAGGAGGAGCTAACGGCAGGAAGAAAACAAGCAGGGCACACTTTTACACTTTCTCTCTTGCCCAGCTGACAGAGCAGGTGTGTTTCCTCTTACGGCCTTTGCAGAAAACAGTACCCAGATGAACCTGTATCAGATATTCTTCTGACAGTTTTGGAACGGGAACTATCTACAAGTGGCTGACTCAAAGACAAGCCATCTTATGTGTTGGGATATCCATATAGTAGTATATGAGTATGTATTTATACATATATAATTACAAAAAATTCATATTAAATTTGTATTTCTCACCTGAGTAAACAATTTTAAGTTTTCAACAGGAAGGTTACTTATCAAAAAGAACATCTACTCTACTCAAAAACTCTAGTTTTATGACAAGATAGAAAAAAAAAACCCTGTAATCTGAAATTTTTAAATGGGGTATTAATTTTCAGAATAATAGTTGTGGGTGCTTTATCTGGGTATTTCCTTTTAGTCTTTCAGTTCATCGCCAATTTTCAAGAATAGTATTTTATTTTTAAGTATACGAGGCTTGGCCTGCAGGTTTGTGTATATGTGTCTATGCCTTTGAGGTCAGAGGCATGGAACTGGAGTTACAGCTGTCATGTGGTTGCTGGGAACTGAACTTCAGTCCTTTGGAAGAGCAGCCGGTGCTCTTAACCACTAAGCCATCTCTCCAGCCCTGAAAACAAGTCATGCTAATTTTCACATACTCCTAGATGGCCATCTCAATATCTGTGATCAGTATTTAGAAAACGGCTTAGTTCTAAGGGATTCTAAAGGTTGAGATGCTGCACACTGTCAGAAATGAAAGATAGGAAGATACAGAGACCAGATGTGTGTCCTATAAACTTTATATGAACATCCTACAATGGTGATGCATGGTTTTAACTAACCCTTTCTCATGAAGGTTGAACATACACAAGTTCACCGTACAGTTTAGACTGTGGCAGTCAAAAAGGCAAGGAGAGGACAGCAGGGGGGATAGTATTCACAGAGCTTGCCAAAGAACTGACTGCCGGGGAGTATGTCTTCAGAGAACCTTTGCAATATCCTTTTCAACCCAATTGCCGCCAATTTGTTGCATTTTCCTCTTCAACCCAAATAAATTCATTCAATGAAAGCACAACTCAGTAATTAGGAAAACAAGCTGGGGTCTATTTTGGGCAGATTTACCACTACACTCTCTATTCCCCTCCTAAGAAATCCCTCTCACTTGCCATGAACAGTCCTCTTGTTCCCGTTCAGTCCTCTCCTCCTTCTCCTCTGACTCCTTCTCTTCCATTTTACTCCCCGACTCCTCCTTTTCCGTTTCCTCTCCTTTTCCCCACCTCCTCTCCCGGTCTAATCACGTATTGCCTTAACATAAATCTACAAACCTTTACATCCATTAAACTTAGATCAGCACTGCTGAGTGCAGCTACCAGAACTACAGTTGGACCAGGTCTACCAACGCATTCTGACAGAGCATCTACCTTACTTAAATGTGTTAACACAGCCACTAGAGACGTTGGGGGAGGCAGAAATTCCCACCTCTGCTGAGCACACAGCTAAGCGAGCATACGTTCGGAGATCCACCATCTTCCCTCTGCAGAACAGTGCACTGGGTAATGGTCCTCAGCGTAGGTGGCTATGCACACCTCTCTGGAGTCACAACCACATGCACTGAACTGAGGTCTGAACAAGGGTCTGGATGCACCACAGATTTCCTTCCCAATGAAATTCAAGCGGAACTTACAGTTCTCGTTACTACGCAGAGGACGAACAGCTGAAATTCTATGTAAGAGAGTCCAGTTGGCATGACATTATGCAAATGCATCTCTGTGAGCACCCAGAGAGCCGAATGAAGGCCAGCCTGGTCTACAGAGTGAGCTCCAGGACAGCCAGGGCTACAGACAGAGAAGCCCTGTCTTGAAAGATCGGTCTGCCTCTGCCACTAGAGTGATGGGATTAAAGGCACCCTCCCCATAGCATAAAGTAAAGTTCACAGAGACCCTGAATGTATTCCTACAGGCCACAGGGCTTCCCTGTGGAGTTTTGGAAGAGCAACTTGAAGTCTCTGATGACAGTCCAGGATCAAGTGTTATAGAAAAAGCCCGGCAGCTACGACCATGAGTAGACTATCAAAGGACGAGGCCTTGCTACAAGCCAAAAAAAGAAAACAATTGAAAGCCAGTATGTTCACGCAATCACCGGGCGTGACAAAGATGGTGGGTCTGACTCCTTAGCTCCAAAGGAAGTGAAAATTGCACACACAACTCAGAAACTAGAAAGGTATGTCAATCAAAATGAAGGAAAGTAGAAACACCCCTGGCATGAATCAGTTACAAAGCATGTCTGAAAACCTTGTATCCACTTGACACTGGGAATTACTAATTTGAGTTCCAGGGCCAATATTAAGCGACTTAATATGTTTCATTGGACACTGTGGTTAATTCACAATCCTGGGCTCAGCTAAGTTCCAACCTGGACAAGGTTTAGAGACTTGCTTTTACTTTCTTTTCAAATGGATGGAGCCAATCTTTGAAGGAATTTGAAAGTTGTTGGGAAAGCATATGCCTTCATTTCCAAAATCACATGCTATCTGCCAGTGGGTATTCCTCATCAAATACTCATCTCTGGGCTAAGTGTTATCCTACAACCATGGAAACCTCATTTAGGAGAAAGCTGGCTGTCACTGTCACTAGAGAGCACTTGCTCTTTTCCTAAACAGTCTCTGTGCTCATCTCTCACTAGTTTATTTCCATTCGCAAACAAGAGAAGCTTGCCAACCCTAACTCCACCCTCTCTCGATTCTCTTTCCTCATAACATCGTTTTTCTCCAAAGATGTTCAAAAATAATTTCCTTTTATTAAAAAAAATAATTAGGGTTTAACCTGAAAGAGAGGGAGAGGGAGAAACCCTGGGGCTATGAACACAGCTCAGCAGGTAGGGACACTAGCTGCCAAGCGTGAGAACCTGAGTTTGATCCTTGAAAGCCACATGATGGAAGGGGAGAAGCAACTCCTCCAACCCTGACACCCTTGCACACAGTGACACTCCTGCCCTACTCCACATATTTAAAGAAAAATTAACTATGTCCTGAAGTCATGTGTTGGCATGCTTCTAATGACCTAAGACAGTCTCACTGACAAGGCTAACACCTACCTAAAACGAGCATCTCAAGGCACCAAAAGCAAGGCTCATATGGTCTGGATGATGTCCTACCGCTGTTAACCAATGTAGATTACAAATCCTGCAACAGTTTAAGAACTACAAAATTACTGGCAAACTAAGAGAAGACATTGAGACTGTTTGAAAAACACAGAAATGTTGCTAAGATGCTCTGAGGCCAAGGCTAAGGCACAGGCTCTAGACCTGATGTTAAATCAGTGACACAGAAGTATGACGGTTTGTTGGGGGAGGGGTGCGCAATTTCTTCAGTGCTGTAGCCATTGGTATGTTTCCCAAGTTCCAGGAACTCACCCTTCCCCCTTGTTAATGTGAGCAACCTTAAACTCAATATACCACAAACAAAACTGGAGAGAAAAACAGGAGGGGAACTTGAGAATTGAAGAGATTGGGAAAAGAGTGATGGGGGGGGGGGGAGTGCAAAGAGGAGCAAAATCTATTTATTATATCCATGCATGAAATTGTCAAAGACTAAAAATAAAATGTCTACCTGTGGAAAACCAGGTGTCCTCCCTTATCATCTTGTAAGGCAAACATGTCCTGGAACCTACAGTGTTTGTCTGCAGGACAGTAATGATTTGCAATTCTGAGTGATATTACAATATTAAATATTCTCGGGCTCATGGTTTTTTTCATTTCTATTCTTCTGTTGTGACAAGTTAGAGGGCAAAGGCACTTTAAGTGAGTTCCTCCTTTGGGCCTTCAAAGATGCTTCCTAACAAATGAAAGCTGCAAAGAGCAGGTATTGCTGAAGCCTCAAGCAGAGGTGCGCGAGTCTCAACAGTCCTACTCAGTGTTTGTGCTGTTTGGAGAGAAGGGTACGGGAATCACTACAGCGGTACAAGGGCGTCCGCTGTGCACGCTCACTTATAGGCCCAGAGTACATGAAGCAGTTAAGCCAGGTCCACCAGCCAGACAAATGCCTAGAGTTTAACTTTAAAAACATCACCATGGGAAACTTTCAACGTTGTACAAAGAGCCAAACCCTATTGTCCTTCTCAAGACACGCCTACCTACGCACACAGGTTCACCGAAATCAAGTACTCTGTAATGCACCGGTCTAACAAAGGTTCCAACTGTGGTCAATAAATGACCAAGTGTAACAGGAGATCCACAAAACAGCCTTTTAAAAAGACACACACGCACACACTTGCACACACACAGCAAGACAGGAAAGGTTTGTTCTCAAACACTGACGACAAAGCACTCCAGGGCCATATCAGGCACAGTGAGCTGCCTCTGTGTCTCTCCTTCACCCTGGGACCCTCTTCTTTCAGGACCCCGTGTGTCTCAAACCAACCTTTGGTATTTTGGGCTCAAATGGCCTGAAAGATGCTTAAACAAACTCATAAAAATGAACCATGAGATGGAGGCGATATAGAACTAGGTAATAATTTTAACAGCGCAGACTGTAAAAATCACAGGAAAAAAAAAAAAAAAAAAAAAAAAAAAACCAATGACTCAAAATGACGTGTGGTTTCATGCACCTGCCACCATTAACACCTTTTAGAAAGGGCGGCCGCATCTCTGGCTTGTTCTCCCCCATCTCTGTGGTCTTGAATTTGGGTTAGTGGGGCACTTTGAAGACTCATTTTTCCTAAAGACTCCAGTTGGGCCTGATGAAAAAACATCAGACGGCAACATTCAAGGCCCTAAGCTTCATAAACAAATGTGACTTTAAGCTGTCCACTTCCTGTGAAAAATATCAACAATACCAACATAAAAAAAAAAAAAAAATAAGGAAAATTCTACAAGGCTTTGAGAAGGGTGAGGCACCCTATTCAAATATGAGGGGGGGGGGGAGAGAGAGAGAGAGAGAGAGAGAGAGAGAGAGAGAAAGAGAGAGCTGTGCATGTGAAAACATTTGCAGTTGTGAATTATATCGTTAACTATTTTGAAATGTTAAACTAAAAAATGTAAATTGCTAAGAAGAAAAGCTTCGGACAGTGAACACTGGGAAGCAGACTATGCATTCTTCTGCACTGGAGTCTCCTGTTGGTCCCTCTGGAGCAAGGTGTGCTCACAGGACTGTGACCTTCCGGATGAAGGCAACTGTCCCTCAGAAACCTACATGTTCCCGTTCCTACTTGTTAAATCTCTAATAAGGAGATGACTACTCTCTATCTGAAGACACAGAGAAGGATAAATTTTAAGAATTTGTTTTGGTATTTTGGAGATAGAATTCTCTGCATAGCCTTTGGCTGTGCTGGAACTTACTGTAGATCAAGCTGGCCTCCAATTCACAAAGCTGTCTCTGCCTCCCGAGTGCTGGAACTAAAAAGCATGTGCCACTACAGCATGGCCTAATTTTGCCAACAGGGCTGAGACTTCTACTGTCTTCAAAAACTGCCCATTACTAAATCACTGGGACCCGAACTAGGTTAAACAGGTAGAAAATCCCAGTCCCTCAGGAACTGCAGATTTGGACTAGTAGTCATTTCTTTTGTCGCCCCCAGCAGAACTCTTTGAGACCTTGAATTCTGATACTTATTTAAGAATGAAACTCCTCATAATACAATCATACTCTCAGTATCGTGTGATAAGGGTATAATAAAAATTTTTAAAAACCTAAATACAATATAATGAGTCAGACACAACCCAGTGAAGCGATTAACAATTTATTTCCAGGATTAACAACTTTTTATGCATGAATATGTTCAAAGGAAGTCTTTGTTTTTCTCAATTTCGAAAGAATCAACCTTTTCAAGTACTATGTGGGGTGTGTGTGGGGGGATCTACTTGAAAAACCTGATTTCCTCACTATATTGCATAAGAAATTCAGCAATACTGATTCAAGAATCTGTTACTACCTAGACATGATTCAGGCAATGAATGAAAGGAAGCTTTCAAGGCACCCCTCCACCTGTAACAGAGTTGGGGATCTGTGATGTACAGGAAGCTTTTAGAAACCTATAGAACTCCAAAACCCACACACTGCCATTTCCTCTCTGACTCTGGGTTCTAACAACTAGCTCTGCACAAGGAATTCCTCAGTTCTTGCAACTACCATAAGGCACCAGGACGACACCTGTTATAATGAACTAGAAAGTGCCTCAGTGTGGAAGTGCTGAGTGCTCCTCACGTGACACCCAATGAATCCTCAGCTCCAACCCCCGGGAAAGCTGCCGGGTCATCGTTAAGACATCTTCTCAGTCTGGACTTTTCCACCCACACTCACCTAACTCAGATTGCAGCCAGGCATACGTTGTTTTGTTTTTAACTTGATACTGCTGGCTAACTGTGAAAACTGAGAAAAGTTTTAAGGTTACACTAATACTTTTAAATGCCTATGTCTACTAAGCCACTGAAACACTAAAGAACAAGTCAAACAGTTCAAGGAGCAAACTAAATAGAAAATATAAATATTGCCAGTTTTTTGGGGTGGGGGGAGGAGGTAACATGACGGACTGAACCAAAACAGACTTGGCTACACAGTGCTAGAGGTAAATCCTGCAGGCCTTTACAAATCTGCACTCTTTCCCCTTCCTTCTGGTCACACCCAGGGCTGTGCACACATCAGGCACTCCACCACTGAGCTCTCAGCTCATCAGCTACTGTTTAATAAAAGAATAGCTCGCAGCCGCTGCTTGTTGGAATCTAACTGTAGATACTGGATTTTCTTTGCACATTCCATTAGCTCAAATGTTACACTCAAGTATGGCCATTACAAATTCGTCTGAAAAGGTGGGCAATGTGAACTAAACTATTTACTGGTCTGAGATGAATTTTAGGGATTTAAAATTTCACTGCTGTAAAAGTCAACCTAAGTGAGAATGGCTCTGGAAACGGTCAATCTGTTGTGACAGTGCTTTCCACTGAGTTCTAGGAGGTCAATTTGTGTGGATTTTAAATAGTTACCTAGTTTAGTCTTCAGCTGTCGTGGGTGTGGTCACTACTGCCCCTGAAAACATTTTGAGGTACTTCAGACCTTTAAAGAAAGGTTCCTGGCCCGGCAGTGCTAGCACACGCCTTTAATCCCAGTGCCCTGGAAGCAGAGAGCAGCCTGGTCTTCCCATTGAGTCCCCAGCCAGCCAGGGCTACACAGAGAAACCCTGCCTGGAAAAACCAAAACAGTCTGGACATACACACTGGCAAGAAGATGGTGTGAAGACATGAGACAGAGGGCAGCAGACAGCCGCCAACATGAGGAATCTGCAACTCCAGGACTGCTCAAGGGCTCCTGACAACTGTCTGAAGGTGCAGGGGAGGGCTTGTCCCCAGCATTTTGCTGACACCCTGACTGCTACTTCCTGGTATTTGTTACAGCAGCCACCAGTGTGCTGTCTCCTTTAACAGGAACAGAGGCATCTGAACCTCCTGGAGGACTGACTGGTGAAGGACTGTGTACAATGCTTGCCACACAGAGGTTAAAACTTTTTTTCTCCGAGCCCTCCTCTGCCTGCCATGAGAAAACCAATAGTCACAGACGATTGGGGCTAACAGCTCAGAGAGTAACACATCAGAAGAGGTTCCAAGTAAAGCCTCAGCATGCCTCTCAGTCCTCAGTGAGGGTCTCAGCGTGATGATGCTAACACTACCTCTCTATTCTAAAAGGCTCAAAGCCACATTCAAGCCCCACAGAAAGGTAGGTCTGGTTTACACACACAGCACATGTATTGAAGTAGCCTTCAAAAGTGGAAAGGACAGGTCAAACCTTGCTCCTACCACAGCTAACATAAGAACTGACCATCAGAGACATAGGGAATAATACCCCATTATCAAAACATACCACAGTAACATTTTATTTCATAAGTTCATAATAATCATAAAAACAACTAGATTTTCTAAGATTAGCAGAAATGTAAGCTTACATAACAAATGATTAAACCTTCTGCGGGGAAGACTGGGCAGTAAGACAGCCAATCTTTAGTCACTGGTTTGATGACTCTAGAAACTGTTATGATGATGTGGACTGTTTGTACAAGACTGGGTTGGTAACCTGAACACTTGAGGGATCCAGTTATGTATTTTAATAAGGTAAAGTAACCGCAAATTAACCATCACCACAAAGCACAAAGGCTACCATCTAAACTGTGAGTTCATGTGATAGGTAAGCATTAATATTTCGAATGTATATACTGTATCTCCGCAACCACTTTGTTTAAGCTCAAAGGACTATTTATAGCATGGTTTTATATAAGAAAACAAATTACTCAACCTTGATTCTACAGACAATAAATAAGACGCCGAGTTTTAGAAGTTGTGGAAACCGCACGCTCAATGCAAATCTGCAGAGACATCCTCACCAATTACAAAGCATCCTCAAGGGGAGGAACAAGGAGGAGAGCAAAGGTTTCTAGTGTAAAGCTGCCTTCAGATCAGTTGAAAGTACACCACTGCACAAACTTAAAAACCGTGAAGTAAAAGTGGGTCTTGGGTATTGCGACCACAAAAGGGGAAACTTCGGTGGCTAGAGCTAAGGTGGCGTGCACTCATTTCTAAATCTGGCAACAGGAGCTCAATCTTTGCTCAGACACAAATTATGAGACTTAGGGAAGCCACTTACATCTGTGACTTAAGTTTCTCTTAAGCAAAACAGATACTACAAAGACTACTTCCCAGGGTGGCCACAATATTGTGTCACACCCACAATGCAATTACTCAGCTTCCCAACACAGTACAGGGCCTGAAGCTATAGGTGTCTTCAGTGGTAAGGACTGTTTAGCCATGAAGAAGTTAAGGACTGAACCTCGTAGCTTGCGCAAAGATATTCTAGCAACTTTTAAGGCCAGTTCTAATTTTGCTGGGTTTTGTTCCCACCGGCTACTTTCTCTTTTGTTCAACTTATTCACAAAACAAAAAACTTAAAATAGTACTTATCATCTGGTTTTGTTGTTGCTGCTGTTGTTTTAAAGACAAGGACAAGCCATGTGACTAGTTGAACTCAGGATCTTACTGCGCAGACTCCCGAGTGGCCTGTGTTCTACAACATTCTCTAAGTTAAGGTATTAAGATGCTGGAAGCAGAGCAAAGTTCAGGTCAGAAAGGACAACCCACTTTCAATGAGAGCCACCATTTCTGTTGGCAGTCTGCCTGCACTCCTATAGCCAGGTCTGCCGGGAAGGGCAAAAACCCAACAGCAGCAGACAGGGTGGGAGGAGACAAAGGATGCTTGCACTCAGGTCCAGGTAATTCAGAATTCAGAAATTCTGCTCTGGTGGATTCAAGCCATTTCAGATAAAAAGTATTTGGGGGGTGGGGGGGGGAGCAAGGCTCCATACTGGATAGACCCTTTTCCTGGTTAGTCCCGTAACAATAAGAATACAGTCACTACTGGCGCTCACGGCACCAAAAGTAACCTTGAGATGATTTAATGTGCACAGAAGGACAGAAGACTGAACATCTGCAGAATCTGGTACCTGGTGTGTGTGTTCCCCTGTAGATCGCCCCAGGGGACAATGTGCAAACCCATTAATCCATGTTTCTGACCCTGTACAACTGTAGTCTCAATTTACAGCAGGAGGCATCTACCATTTTATACAGTTACACTTTCTTCCCCCTTTGATATAAAGGCAGAGAGAGACTGGCAGAGGAGGAAGGGGAAGGAAAGAAGCCTCAAGGTCTTTGTTCTCCATCTTCGACGATCTTTAGAACAAAGCAGGGGAAGTGGAGGTTAGTCTAAGCAAGGAGCCTGGAGAAACCCTGACTTGCGTTAGTTCCTGATGTAAAGGACCCACCTATGTAATCCTATTAATGACACTGAAGTTAGCTCCAGACCAATTTAGCCTTTATAAGTCTGTCAAGATAAAGTAAAGCTTGAATTTTTCTGTCATTTCATGGTTCCGTTTCCAGTCTTGGTGCAGTAGTCATTTTTTAAAGTATGAACTTAAACTATGATGATTTCTGTACTGGCTGGTTATGTGTCACTTGACACAGCTGGAGGTATCACAGTTGAGGAAATGCCACTGAGAGATCCAGTTACAACTGGCATTTTCTCAATTAGTGATCAAGGGGGGGGGGGTGTCCAGCCCATTGTGGGTGGAGCCATCCCTGGGCTGGTAGACCTGGGTTCTATAAGAAAGCAGGCTGAGCAAGCCAGGGGAAGCAAGCCAGTAAGTGACATCCCTCCATGGCCTCTGCATCAGCTCCTGCTTCCTGACCTGCTTGAGTTCCAGTCCTGACTTCCTTTGATGATGATCAGCAATGTGGAAGTGTAAGCTGAATAAACCCTTTCCTCTCCAACCTGCTTCTTGGTCATGATGTTTTTGCAGAAATGGAAACCCTGATTAAGACAACTTCTCTACATTTTAGTCACCTCCCAGCATCAATTGGCAAAAATGTATGTTTTCTATACCACTAAAACGAATTCTATGAAACCAGAATATTTTATGTGACTCTGGCTGGACTTAAGAGCTTAATGCTTTCAGACTCCTAAATGACCTATTGTTCTACGGCATTCCACAAGATAAGTTATTAAAATGCTGGAAACAGCCTAAAGATTAGAATAGTAGAAAACCATTTAGAGAGTACTATGTATAAGCCAGGAACAGTGGCTAATGAGCACTTGTAATCTCATCACTAGGAATAGGGGGGTGTGTGTGCACACGCGCGCGCACGCTGTCATGAGTTCAAGCCCAGCCTAAACTACACTGTGAGACACTGACCTTAAAATTAAAAAGGGTGAAACATCCAATATAGATCTGAAATGAAAGTATGTGGGTAGGATTAAGCAAAGAATGCAGTGGAAGGTGTGTCTATAGCAACTTATGCACACACATCTATGGGTTTGTCATAAAACATCTCCGAAGTCAGAGCCATAATGACTGCTAACGGCTCCTAGAGAGCAGGGTACCACAGGGAGCACACACCAATCACTTTCTGTTATGTGCCGACATTAAATCGATCTTGTTAGTAGCTTGTGCTGGATCAAAGTATTGTTCCTAACTTTCATTAAATTTATGGTTATTTTTCTTTAGACATGAACATTACATTTTTAGTGCCTAGAGCTTAGTTTACAAGATGCTGTATTTTATATAAAAGTCACAGCAACAATACTTGGGAAGAACATCATTCTATGTCACCCCGAAGCATCTGTGATTAAATAATTCAGTGTTTTATCTGCCTGCCTTAAAATTGAATTACAGATATGTGTTCTCATCTTTATGTAGTATGAATGCACAATACTTGTGTATAAAGGGAAAAACCTAAAAGGTGCTGAAATATTTTATGCTTTCACAGCACCCAGTAAATAATGTCTTACTAATATAAAGGTACATAAGGTACAAAAAAAAAATATTTTAATTGAATATAAAATGCCCTTCGGTCAAAGGTCATGCATACCCATCTGAACACAGTGAGGAAAATATAATATCCTTGAAATCATGTGCTCAGAGCGGATGTGTGCTAGAATAGATGGGCAAGAAATGTGTTCAATTCATTCACTGTAGTAATTCACACATGTTCATTAAGTCGACTGTGCTCTTTCTGTCTCCTTTTTCTTTGATTCTATTCTGAGATAGGAATTATTTTACAGTCACTGTTATGTTTTACTGGAAATATTTCCTATTCCTTAGTACTGCTTGCAATTAACAGCATTTTATCCAATGAAATTCACTATTTTTAAGAAGTATTTTTTAGTACACCTATACAATGGAATACTATTCATCTATAGAAAACAAAGACATCATAAAATTCATGGATCTTGAGAACAGTATCCTGAGTGAGGCAATCCAGTCCCAAAAGGCACACTATGCATTCACTTGTAAGTGAATACTAGCCATAAAATACAGGATGCTCATGCTACTCCACAGACCCAAGACAGGAAGAAGGGCACAAGCATGGATGCCTGAGTCTCACTTGGAAGGGGGAATGGGGTGGTCCTGGAAGGGAGGGAAGTAGGTGGGAGAGGGGATCAGGAGGGGAGTGGTGGTGGAGTTTGGAGTCAGGTATGGGAGAGGAAGGGAAGATGGCTGAATGGCCATGAGAATGAATAGAAAGCTGCAACTGATTGGGGTTCAAGGAATCTACAGGAAGAGACAGAGACCTGGGATAGGGGAGGTGCCCAAGAATCAATATGGGTGTCTTTAGCGGTGACTCACAGCACTGGGGATAAGGAGCCTAAAGAGGCCACCTCCTGTAGCCAGACAGGAAATCCAGTGGAGCAATAGAAACACCAACCCACTCACAAAACTTTCAACCCAATATTTGTTTACTACAAGAAATGCAGGCCTGAGGGATGGAGCAGAGGTTGAGGCAATGGCCAACCAATGAATGACCACCCCACTTTGAGATCCACCCCATGGGTAAGCACCAGTCCCTGGCATTACTAACGATACTGTGTTATGGATGTGTAGACAGGAGCATGTAGTCCTCTGAGAGGCTCCAGCAAGCAGCTGACTCAGACAGATGCAGACAATCACAGTCAGACAGTAAATGAAGCTTGGAGACTCTTATGGAAGAACAGGATGAAAGACTGCGGCCCTGAAGAGGATAGGAACGTCACAGGAAGACCAACAGAGTCAACAAACCTGGACCCTTGTGGGGATTTGAGACTGGACCTCTGAAGAACCTATAAAAACTAGACCTAGGCCTCTCTGTGCATATATAGCAGATGTCCAGCTCAGACTTCATGTGGGTCCTCAACAGCTGAAGCGGGGGCTGTCCCAAAAGCTGTCTGTATGTGGGATATATTCTTCTAGCTGGGCTGCCTTGTCTGGCCTCAGTGGCAGAGGAAGCGCTTAGTCTTGCAGAGACTTGGAAGTGCCAGCGTGGGGGGATATGGGAGAAGGAGGGTACCACCCACTCAGAGGAGAAGGGTAGGGGGTGACCAGGAGGGGGGGCAGTGAGAGGAATGTAAAAATTAAAATAATTAATGTAAATTATTTTTGAAAGTAACTTAAGAAATATTACTCCCGGTCTCAAACAATCTTAGATGTGTGATTTATAGAGTATAATTTTTCACATGAGTAAAGATGGAAAATTTAATAAAGCAGCAAAATTTCCAGGATGAGAGGAACTACTCTGATAGAATAAAGTGTTGGTGAAATTACCTTCTGTTCTGAATGGACCATTTACACTACTTGGACCTTCCAACAACTTCTAATTAGTACCTCTTCCTACAGCCACATAACATAAGCACTGCAGATCAATATGGCTTTGTTACAGGCTTCTAGGTACTGTAGAAATTACCAAGTGCAGTACATACATACATACATACACCATTGCTGAGAACAGAGACCATGCTTCATGAAACTGTTTAAGCTGGTTGCACTGTAGAGCCGAGTGTGGCATCACTCTGCCATGCCACACACTGAAACTACTAGGACTGTTGGGTGTGTAGCTCAGTGGAAGAACACCCAGCATAAAACTGGCCCAGGGCTTGATGACCCCAGCAGGAAGCGAACCCCCACTGTGTGATTAATGTCCCATCCAGCACTGCCTGAAAACCCACAAAGCCAGTCAGCCACTCCTCACAGGCATTTCCAATTGGCAGTAGGCTAGTAACAGAACTGTAGTCATAGGCACATGGTCCCAAGTCAGACTTGTCTGGAATGGTTGGTGACTGAGGCTGGGTGTGTCCTTCCTTTCTGTTAAACTGACAAGACAAGGACAAGGGAGGAACAAGCATAAAGTAAGTGCTTTTGTCTGAAAGAAAAGGGTGTCCCCAAACGTGCATTTGGTGACACAGTCCTGACAACTGCTGAGTTAACGTGTACTTTCTAGAACCTTCAAACTAGTGCAACCTTTTTCAAGTACCCACAAGAAGGTCAAAAGCTCAGAATTAAAAACAGATCACTAACAGGTAAGTCTTATTTATATTGCCACGTAACTTAAATAAATGTCCATTAATTATGATCAGAGGAAATGGACTTAAAGTCATTGTGAGAAACTGTATTCAGTACCGTCTCCTAGAGGTCAAAGCTAGTCTTCCCTGAACATTTTACTTTGCCTCAAGGTTGCAATTTTGACTTTTTATCCTAAGGGAAAGACCTGACATCAAATCAAACTATTAACTGAGTTACTTTGGAAGTAAATACTCAAACATTTCTTTCTACTCTTACCTGACTTCCCCCAAACAACCAAATAGATCATGCCCTACCATCTGTACTCAGGCCGTGTGAGAAAAGACCATTTCTTTTGGTGACAAAACTGCTTATAGCTGTCTAAAGCATCACAAACAAGTCTTACTTTAAATACCTGGTGTACTGTCATGGCTGAAAATGCAAAGGAAAGGACAAGAGTGCTCAGACTCACAGGAAAGCTTTCCACTGGCAACTAAAAATAATGATGGTCTTTTCATCATTTATGTGCAGACTGTGGAAAACGCAAAAGAAAACAGCAAATAAATGAAACCTGAGAGCAAAAGCAAACAGGAAGCCAACCCCGAATATTTTTCCTCCTTTACCTTAGAGCCTTTGTCTAAGCAATGTTACCCAGAGCCTACAAAACACTCGATGGGTACTTTATTCCTGGTGTCTAAAATCCCTTAGGCCATCAATGCCAGTATACATTGTGTGCAATTAAGAAATGGATGCCATGCACGTGAACCAAACTCTTAGTGAGTCTTAGTGTGAGGAATTGGGATCACTTAAGGTGAGATCTGACTATGTGCTTAGCCACATTAAACAAAGCACTAAAGGACTGCCTCTCAGCCGGTGTGCTTCTAACTTCTGACTTCACTTATCGAGATGACAGAAAAGCAATCACCATGAGGAATGTTAATTTACCCAGTGTTTCCAGTTTGCTATCAAGCTTTAAAGAATACGGTATTAAACTTAAAAAAAAAAAAATCCTTTTTCTCTGTATGAGCAGAGACAGACATACAGAGAAAGAAAAACTACATGGCTTACACAATAAATATACATAGATATTGCGTACATATTGTTCAGACTGCAAGATTTTTATATCAAATACAGGCTTTTATCAGCACACAACTATTCTTTGTTGTTAAAGGGTAATGAGAAACTTCAACAGCTAAGCGCATGCTACTAACAATTCAGTTTTAGAATTTGTAGGTTAAAAAAATACAATTCCTAGAACACTGTTATCAAACAAATAGTTTTATTGGCATCTAAAAACAAAATTCACCCAACATTGAAACGTACTTGAATGTTTATGTTGTTTGCTTCTTTTCTTTCTTTTTACTTACTGCAGTATGAGGAACAAACCACACACGCTTACTTTGGAGTAACAGAGACCATAGTGGAGATTTTTACAAAATCACTTTTAAAAATCTCTGTATTATGCTCCTCAAGAATCTAGAGAGCCAGTCCTTGCGTAAAATGTCACAGCTTTGTCTGTCACCATAAAATCCTGCAGCAGCCTAGAAATATGGAGATGTGCCACACCTTGCTGTTCTGAAATATGTCATTGCCGCTCCCAACCCTATGACAGTGTCTAAAACCCTCTCTTCCATAGGAAGTCTCTGACAAGCTGTTAGCATCTCCTTGACGTTAAAAGAATCTGGGGCAACATTTATACTTTATCAGAAAAATAAAAAAATGTTTCCCTACCATGTTCATATTAAGAACAATATCTATACAAGTCAGTTGTACAATTATTGTGAGAGAAAGGTGAACATGAACATCAGATTAACTTAGTTCTGGTAGATAAACGTCAACAAGTGTGGTGCAGTCAGCCATTAACCTCTTACAGAGATGACAACTGTACAAAAGGTTTCTTTTACCTACTGAGCGATGTTATGTCCCCTCAGTCTCTGTGCTTTCTACCACCGCTTCACTCTCTACACCAGCAACTGTGCCGCTCTCCTCCTTGTCTACGTCACCTGAAGACGACAGTTTCTCATAGAGTTCAGGGTCCTTCTGTACTGGTAAAGGCGGTGGCTGAGCATGTCTCTCTGTATTTTCACCATTAACTTGAGGCACATTATCACCTTTCCGTTGAGAAGTGGCCCCTTCGAAATAATCAAAAACCCGAGCATGAGGCGGGGGAACCCAAGTGTTTTGAATTCTATCTCGTCCAAGACGATTTCCATTCATTTCTCTGCAGAAATCAAAATCTCTGTCATCCCTATCCCTCTGCCTCTCCCAGGGTCTTCTGCGGTCATCAAAATCTCTGTGAACTTCTTGTCCAAATCCTCTGTTCCAAGGACCACTTCTAGGATCAAATCGGTAATTTCCAGCCCGAAATCTACCTCTTTCTTCATGTGAGCCTTTTGGACCACCAAAGACAGGCAGAACTCGGTGCTCTCTCTCATCAAAATCTCTAGGCCCCCAAGGCTTCTCTGGGGGAAAGCCAAAGTGGTCTCTTCGACCAAGATGGTCTAGACCTGGCCTCACAAGATTCTCTCTCATGTCCACTGGAGGTCTTCCAAAATGATCCCTACCATCTAACGGAGGCCTTCCAGGGCCTTCTCTGGGATCTATAGGTCGCCCAACCACGTCCCTAACATCCACTGGAGGAGGTCTATTAATGCCCTCCCTGGTTTCTATAGGAGGAAAGCGGTAATCTCTATCCCCTTCCTGCTGAATATTGTCATTCCCAAGTGGTATTCTTTTATCTGGATTGGGAACATTGTCTATATTTGGTCTTCCAGGAGCCAGAAAAGGTCTTTCTGGCTGACTGAAAAGATCTCCTGGAGGAAATGGTCCACGGGGTGGTGGATGCAGAGCTGCATCAAGCACGGAGGGTGGAGGGATGCCCCGCTGTGGTGGAATTCCAGGCTGGAGTAAAGGGAATCTTGGCCCAGGAGCCTGTGTCATCAGTCCTGGACGAATGTCTAACATTGGCAACGCAGGCATCCTCTGAGCAGGGAGAGTTAAGGGGGGCAAGTTTTGAGGTCCAATTGGTGGCTGTGTTCCCAAAAGTCCAGCAGGATTTGTAACATTTGGTGGCTGCAGTCCTACAAGTCCAGAGTTGTTAGGCAAGTTTGGAGGCAGTACCCCAAGAAGTCCAGAGCCACTGGACACATTTGGTGGCTGTATGCCCAAAATTCCAGAGTTATTTAGAATATTTGGTGGCTGGGCTCCCATAATAGCAGCACTGTTGGAAACATTAGCTGGACGAACCCCCAGAATTTCAGAATTACTTGATACGTTTGGTCTCTGCACGCACAGGATCCCAGAGGTGTTTGAGGCTCCAGGTGGCTGTGCTAACATTGCAGGACTACTTGGAATATCACTCGGAATCACTAAAATAGAAAGAGAATAAATCATCTGAAGTACCAGTTACTCGGTTGTGAAAAGGTAATAAATTATTAATGCTATAATTTTGCTAGTGAACTTTAGCTCCCCTACTCAAAGAATCAGTCTTTACCAGATACAGGATGACCACCACACCTCAGATTATCCATAGCACACAGAGTGAACCACACATATTAAAACCTCAGTGGAGCTGTAGTCTAAAATAGACGACACAAACATGTCAGGTGTTTTTGTGTGATTCTTCACCATTAAGATATCAAACAGTGGGGCCATTTAAAAAAAAACAAAAAACAAAAAAACAAACCGCTTAATGCTTTCACATACCATTTCTACCTAGAGGATACTCTGGCACAGTACTTGGCACGAGCTTTCACCTCTGACCTTCCTGTAAATAAATACTTTATATAATCTTATATGAACAACACCCAAGAGCGAGACCATACACCTCCAAATGATGAGTGCTTTCAATGAAAGGGTCTCAAAATAAATAAATAAATAAATAAACAATCATCAGTATTATGCCATTTGTAAATTGTCATAACAGCACTGGACATTAAAATAAGGGACCTTGTGCATGCTAGGCAAACAGCTACCACTGAGCTATGCTTCCAACCCTTTAGAATGTCTCTTTTGAAAATGATATTTCAGGGCATGAAGAGAACAAAGTGATCTCTGTCCCCCAAAACAAAACAAAAGCCCTGGATTTTACAAGCGTACCAGTCTAAAGCTTAGTACTAATCTTCATAAAAATAATTATGGAGTAAATTTTGTATCTAAGGTTTATAGTCACTTCTTTTGTTTTTACCTGGTCTGGTATTCTCACCAGAAGGAATCTGGTGTTCTGGAAGGTGAGGTAATTTTTCTTCAGGCTCTGCTTTACTGGGAGGATTAAAAACATTTCCAGCTGGTAGAGTTGAAGGAGCAAGACTGCCAGCAACAGAACCACCTGGTAAAACAAGGCTGCCAAATCCAACATCTTTCACAGTTTCTGGGGTCATGGACAATGGTGGTTGCACTAAAGCTGTTTAAACAGGACAAAAAATTATTTCAGACTTAATCAATTTATAAGCTAAATTTTCTGGTGACTCAAGTGTTTACTTAGTGGCATCCCTGTGTTACTAAACACCTTGGATAATAACCAGTGCTCAAAATAACTAGTCATAATGAGGAGGCTCAGCTCTATGTACAAGGCTTCACTCCTTTAGAATAAGAAAACAATTTTATGAATTATTTTCACCAAAAGAGTCTGGTACAGGAGGAATCACTGGTGAAGACTATCCTTGTAACACATAAAAAAATTAATTTTCTAAGAATGCTAGCCAAGTGAATACTAAATACACAGAAATGATTAGCAGACAAGCAGATATCATCAGAACAAAGTTTCTGGCTAAGCATCCTGCAATCACAGTGTATGTGGATAAGTGGAAGGATTCTTCACCTTCATCAAGTGAGGTTAGTTATGCAACTTGGTGAAAAACTCTCTCCACGTGCATGTAACCCAGAACAGGGATCTACCACTCTTAAAAGGTCTAGTTCAGGGGCAGTAACATAGAGAACTGCTGGGTCAGCCTTGGGCACTTTAGGCAAGGATGGAAGCCCTTGTTCATCTCAGAAATACCTGGACAAATGGTCAGTCTCCTACAGAGCTGTGAGACAGACAGGAAGGGCAGTACAACCCCTTGCTATAGTTATTGAAAGACAGGCCTCTTTGGGTTGCGAATTAAAAAACAAGTTCTGAAAACAGTTTTCAGAAAGAATTGAAAGCTACCTAAATAATGAGGAAAACACATTTTAGAACATAAAGGAAGTGGATTTAGATTTTTAAGAAATTAATAGACTTTCTATTTATTATTATATGTACTCTCATAAAAGGCCTTTTGGAATCATATGTTTGCTCAGAGACCCTGTTTAGTAATGGGAAATAGGAAATAAAAATTTAAGATACTTGAATATCTATAAAAATCACTTTTGTAATCCTTCTGATGAGTATGGCAATGCATGCACTCTGAAGGCCAAGAAAGCAGCAGAGAACCTGGTTTCTTCAGAAGTCTGGAGGACAGCACCATCCATTTTACTACTTCCTGTGTCTATGACTCATAGTAAGGGGAGGAGGTAAATATTCATTCACTGTGACAACAGAGAGAAGTATAAAAGGAAGCTAAGTAAAACACCCTGGAAACTTATACCTGAAGCTGTGTTTTATAGTGCATATTTATACTTTCTCTATTTAAAATATATAATCCCCAACTTTGCCTACTAAAAAGACTTTTCACCCAGTAACTCGCTCAGAGCGAATATAATCTAGTAGTCTGACGGTGGCCTGTAAATGTCCTTCTGCATTAGAAGTGTCTGGCTCATACTATGATAAGACTGAAAAACCTGGGAGCCTCTCAGGAGCGAAGGTGACTAAGTGCAAGACACAGAGAAATAACAGAGTAAAGGGAGAAGCATCTCAACACAAGAACAGAGAAGACCACAGATAGAAAGTTACATATTAGTCCATTAATACAGATAAGAAATGAACACACAAAGGGCAGTGGGACTCAGAGACAATACAGAAGCCCTTCCTGTCCTTTAGTCACCCACTAGTTCTGGAGTCATGCTCTCTGAACTGTGCATGTTGGCATCTATGTTGACCTTCCTGTGCACTAAATATCAAGGTGACTAATCACCATCACCTGCACATTTTCATTAACTAAAAAAAATCCTAACAAAAGAATGCAGAAGGAATTACTACTTAGAAAGATAACTAATTTATAATTAGTAATGATAGCCAGATTTAATCAACAATAATCAACAAGTAAAAACATTAAAAACTTAACAGACAAATATTTCAATGGCTTAACTGCAATACCTGAATATCCCCATCAATCTTAAATATGTTAGAAAATTCCAAGTGTAAGCAACCTGTAATATAAATTATGTACCAGAATTATACCCAAGGTATAAACAGATTCATCTACTCTTCCTAGGTCCCACTCTAGTAGATGGTCACAGGTAGAGATGATGTCCTGCCATGAGCCAGGACAGAAGCACACCAATCATTTTGGTACTTTCTGCTTGGTTTTGTTAAAAAGTATTGTCTGTCTTGTTCAAAATGAAAAGAAAGACACTAGTATGCTATGAAGCATGTCTCAGACATGTTGCTGTGTACTTGTGGGGAAAGGTGATCTGTGATGCAAACAAATTTTTGGTGCTAACTTCCACCTTAAAACAATCAAGTTACCTAGAAAGCAGCTGAGCAGTAGTGAGGGATGAGGAACTGGAAGGGAGATCTGGGCAGGGGGGCTCAGAGGAAGACATTTACAGTAGGCACAACCAAGGAAACACAATGGTAACAGGACGACTTCTCTAGATCCCGACTAAAAGAAGCAGATTATGGAATGACAGTTTGAGACAACTGAGAACATATGAGTAAGAACCTCTGAGATGCTGTCAATTTTGAGAAATCATCGAACATGTTTGCTGGAAAAACTACCATTTTACAGGAATGAGCACAAAGGTACTAAGACTCCCTAGAATAAAAGACTTTGTAAATCAAAAACTCACATGTTGGTACTACGGGTGGGATGGCAGGGGGAGGTACCACAGGTGGGGGAACTGGAGGTGGCATAAAACCTACATGGGAGAAAAAAGAGCAGAGTAAAACAGCACAAGGACAATGACTTGTTTGAAATCAGAGGTTTCAGAAGTTCTAAATGAACACCCACACTCTTACTGTTTAGGGTGGGGTTCACTCTGCTGCCCAGCTGTCATGGAACCCATGGACTAGGTCGTTCTACCTCAACTTCCTAGGAATGGGGGTCTCACTCAGTGCACCACCAGACCCACAAGCCTCAGTTTTAAAATGGCCTCTATTACCATTAAAATGACTTCTATGCATACTTGATCCCATGAGGTAGATAAAGCAGTGATGTTGATCATAACGATCTATTTACTCACTAACATTCTGTGAAAAGCTCTGTGTTGCTGATGCGTATCAGAAGCTGGGGAATCAAGCTGCTATGCCGACATGCTGCCCACATGGAGAGTGCTATTCCTCCTATCTCAAGCTACTGGTCACAGTAGGTAACACAATGCTGTCTATCTGCCAGTCATTTTATTTCTTTAACATATTATGATATTTACCAATATTATAACATATTTACCAATAGGATAACACATTTTGTTAATTTTAGATTATATGATTTTTTAAATTCTTGAATAAATCTTAAAATTTAATGACATTTTTAAGATCCTACTGACCACATGACCAAATTATAAATCTGCTTCTTTGCAGTTTTAATAGTGTCACTATTAAGTTAAATAAAGAGGTTGAAAGGTGTGAACCAATGGCTGGAGAGGCTGGAGAACAGACTGGTTCCTCCTGTCTAAAGTCTACAAACCACTGTACACCCCTGAGGCCCCAAAGCCAACATTCATGATATCCTAAACAGTGACAACAGTAAGATATAGATTCCTTACCAGGCGGTGGTTGTGAAGGGTTAAAACTTGCTCGTAGAAAAGGAGGTGGAGGGATCGGGCTGAATCCAGGAGGGGGAACAGGCATCGACACAGGAAACGCTGGTGGAACTAAACTAACTGCAGGAACGGCTGGCGCCACAGGAATCTTTGTGAGTAGAAAATGTCTGTCAGCCAGTGTGTCCACCTAAAGTGACTACTACAATATGGATTACTATACACCCTTTAAAGGGGGAAGTAATGAATGTCATTTCGTTCATTTTTCTTTTTATGTACTTTTTTCACACCGTATTAATCAACAGGTAGCATACCTGCAGACTGTATGCAACCTCCCTATAGTCAGCTGGCACGAACCTCAGCCTTCATTAGCACCTGCCTGCCAGGCTGCTCTGGGAAGCAAGGCAGTAGCAGCTTTCCAAGGGCACCAAATTCATCAGAGCTACAGAAAGCCCAAACATCTCTCGGGCATGGCATTCCCTCATTCCTGACTCTCAAATGTTGTCAGGTCTGCTTCAGCATCTCAACATCACTGCCTAAAGAACACTTCAAAGGTCTCACACATGGAACAAAGGGGATTCCCAACTGTTATTCTCAAGAGAACTCTTCTCTCATTTTCTATGCTTGGAAAACAGCGCTCCCCATACTTGTAATTTCTTGGAGCAGGTATCTTTGTCACCCTTTTGCACAACTCTAAATCCGATATTCTAGGCGCCCCACTGGCTGTGCCCACGTCATCTCCACCTGCTACTTCTCCTTCCTTTCCTCACTGCCTTCTCCATGGCACAATCGCCTCTCATCTACAATGCTAATTATTTTCAGCCCATCTCTTGTGACATTAGGTGTAGCCTGTTCTCTGTAAGCAGTGTGGTGAATAACTTAACAGGTCAGTCTCTGACGCAACTCTTTCAATGGTTCCCTTCGCTTAGAATGACAGAGGAATTTCCGTTAGAGCTGACCTTACAGGCACCTTAAGACTCTCAGCTTGGATTTCCTCACACAGAAATGGTTAATTTCTTTACCACCTTTGACAAGCTATCAATCAGCTAGGTGCACCCTGAGCACCATTTTAAGATGGCATGCAGCTATGCAAAAATTCCTGAGCAGCCACATATTCTTTTTCCTATCCAGAGAACCTAATCCTCTTTCTTTACAATTTCTATCTCCCTGAATGACAATAAAACTCCACATTTGCCATGTATGGATCCCCAAACCCAGGGTTCCTAATACAGTGCATAACTGAGCATACTTAATACATAAACATTTAAGTATAATACTACTTCCAACAATGATTTTTCAAAATGTTTCACTAAACCCATTTAAATAACTTTATTAATCTAATAAAACTGTCAAATAATATTGATAGAAATCTGCTTGCACAGAAAGCATAAATCTAAAGAAAACACTTTAAGACTAAGGGGTATTACACCGTTCATGTATTTAGTACAGTAAGGCCATTGTACCTAGAACACCAACATCTAAAAGGCAGCAAGCTATCTGTCCTAATGTGGACAGCAGCCTCCAACTGTTATACAAGAACACAATCAGACAGGATGCAAGGCTAAGAAGCCAGTGAGTACTAACCTGCAGCATAGCAACAGGAGGAGGGAAAACCTCTGCCTGCGTTGTGACCACTGTCTCCTTCTCAGCCGGAGTTGGACTCTGTGTAGTCTGGACCGTCTCTTTGATGGGTTCTGAGGTTTTCACAGTTTCCCATTCTAAGCAAAATATTTTAAATTGATTTCCTTTAAATGCAGCTTTTCTGTCCCCCCCCCCCCATTTACATTCTATCTAAACCCTTCGCAAATGCAAAATGAGTAACACAGGAGATAAAAATGACAATGCAGAGCTGTAACGGTGACATTCCAAACAGGCTTCTTGACTGAATAACCAGCCCTGTTTCATATGCCATCAAGCACAATTCATGAAGTACTAATGCAGAGAAATATTCCAGAGAAGACAGAACATGAAAAAATGGAATTAGGTGGATATGTGGCACAGCAAAGCCAAGCACTTAGGAGGTAGGGACACAAGAACAGGAATCAGAGGCCAGGCTGGGTGACATGAAATCCATCACCAGCCTCCACCTTTTTCAGAGCAAAGAGCAAACATAACTAGCTTTTACTTCTCTGTACATCTGCCTTCATTTTCTCTGTTCCATGTTGATTAGGATCTGGTGTGCTTTTTCCAAAGTGAACACATGTCTCTACTCTTCAGATATACTCCACTGCACAGACCTACATCTATTCACAATGTAACACTCCCTTTGCTGGTTCTCACTCTCTCTTTCCCTCCCTTCCTCCCTCCTATTCCCCTGCCCTGCACTGGTCTCACCATGTAGCCTGGGGTAAAACTTGTTATGTTGACCAGGCTGGCTTCAGATACATACAGACCACATGTCTTTCAGCATCAAGGATTGAGTCATGTATACCACCATACCTGATCTGTGATCAATTTCTTTAATATACCAACACAGAAATCTTATTTTTTTTTTTTTGCTTATTATTGATTTCTTTTGAGTAGAATACGGTTTTTCCAAGTACAGAGTAAAGACTATCAGGTGAACTCTCTGTTCTAACTATATACTTGCCACTGTAAATGAATGTAAAAAAGAGAGGGAGGGAGGAAGGGAAGGAGGGACGAACGGAGGGAAGGGAAGGGAGAGAGAGAATGAGAAAGAGGAGGAAGAAGAGGAGGAGGAAGAGGAGGAAGGGATCCTAAAAAAATATGTACACAAGCAAGCATGGCTGTGGTCCCACAAAGCTACTGTTTCAGAGCGGGCTCCAGTCCAGAATGTAGGCCATGGGAGCCTGTGCCACACATGCCAAAGATGACTCTGTTTTATCATCATAACATCAGTCCCTGAACTGTCATAACAGAAGTCAACTAGAAGGATTGTCCTTGGAAAACAGCCATAGGGCAGGAAGCAAATAATAAACTGTGTTGATCTATCTGGTGGTCCTGAGGTTCACACCAAGGGCCTTGCTTATGCTAAGAACACGGTCCCTACATGAGAGCCAACTCTAGGCAGAAGGCAACAACATCAAGGAGATGTCTGCATGTGTTCATAAGCAGGACAACTACCTTGAAAGCAGGCTATGTTTAATAAGAGAGCTAAGATAAGAAACAAAGAAATACCATACTTTGCACTAATCCCAAATATTAATTAGAGTTTTTCCCCTTCTGGTTTTAGCTGTTAATACTACTATTTTTAAAAAGAGCAGGCCATATAGTCATTTGATTATAAGCAAAATATTAAGGGTTTCAGACGGTATTAAGCTACAGTACCTGAGCCTGAGGGAGAGTATCTGCTACTCCAAGAAGCTACCAGAATCCTTAAAAGTTGTAAAACTAAAAATACTTTAAAAAGCCTCACTGGTGCACAGCTTTTTCTTAAATATAATTAAAATGCTATCATAAAAGAAAAAAAACGCTACATTTGCAAACTTTCATTTAGTACTCTGCTAAACAATTCCTTGACACCTACAAAAACATAAAACACTGAACAGGCAATAGCAGCAGCAGCATCATATTTTTTTCTTCTTCTTGGAGCCAAATCCAGGGAATACGTGTAGTTTATTCTGCCTCCCAAAACACACTTCTAGTCTACCTTTCTGATGTGCACTGTTAAAGAATAGAAGCATCAGCAGTCTTACCAGCATTTACAGTTTCCTGATCAATCATGCCTCCCTCTGCAAAGCCATCCAAGTCGTCTACTTTAACCTTTTCCCAGGGTATATATGTGACTCCAAGATCCACATCCCAGAACTGTTTGTATTCTGTCTTTACACCTTTGTTCAAAGCCCAGGCAATCTATTGGGAATGGAGAGAGGAAAAAAAGGACGATCACAGACATACTGCAATAAAAATGAAGTTGGAAATCATATTTAAATAAATGCAAACAAAGCTCCCTTTTCTTGAGTACTTGTTTAAACTTGCATTGGGGATCATGTTTGCCACAGAAGATCTGTTTTCACTTCTTATCCAACTCTAAACAACTAATTTCAGGAGATAATACAAGTCTACTTTTTACAACAGAATCTCAGTTCCACTGGGAATAACTAGGATGGTTATCAGGAGGTTTATAAAGCTCTGTGGATGAGCCAGTGCACATAAGCAGTACTGAGTTTAAGTACACACAGCCAAGCAATGGTCTAAGATGGGCACACACTTCTTCAGAAAGAGCTCAGAGTTTTAAATTTTAGGTGAGGAGCTGACTCAATGCATTCTCTCAAGGTCAATGGTTCTCAGCCTTCTTCATGTTTCAACCCTTCCAACACAGGTCCTCATGTAGTAACCAACCGTAAAATTATTTTCATTACTCCGTCATAACTGTAATCTGCTGTTATGAATCTTAATGTAAATATCTGTTTTCCAATGGTATTAGATGATGAAAGAGATTTCAACCTACAAGTTGAAGACCAGTCAGTCCTCTAAAAAGTCAAAATGAAACTGAGTCAATCACAGAAGGACCAAGAAAACAATACATTTTCAATGTAAAGACTAAAGAAAAATGTGCTTGCAGATGAACTCTTTAGAAGAAGGCTGGCTTCAATAAGAAAAAATAATGTAGAGAAGAAGTGTTGGGAAAAAAAGTAAATGAAACACAAACCTAAACAAAAGAGATCTAACCAAAATGGGGTCTGAGCTGGCACACTTGTATAGGTGTGTGGACTTAAGGAATAGACAATCTCAAATTCTGGCTAGATTAAGTTAGTGTACTTATTCCCAATTATAACTCAATATTACCGAATTTGTAAGCTTGCTTAGTATAAGAGTGTGTGCTTAAATTAGCGAGGCCCCAGATCTGATCCACGTCAAGAAGCAAAGGGGAGGAAATGAATGAGAAGAACTGGGGAGTTCTAATGGTGCAAAACAAGAAAGATCACATGACCTTGCCTATGAAAAATGTATGACTGTGACATAAGAGGCTGAAATGTCTCTATCACTCTACCATAAATTCAATCACAGAAACTTACCTTAATGACCTTGGAACCAATCTTATAGGATCCTGAACTCAGTTTCTGAAGAGCCCGAAATGAATCTTGTCGATGAACCATACAGACATAAGCACAGCCCCTGGGTGGAATCATCTATAAGGAAAAAGTCTTCATTGTAACATTTGCATCCCATCAAAATGAACATGTATGACAACTGACCAAACCACCACATTAATTCTCTCTTTCTCTAAGTCTTTCTATAGATACAACACATAGGCAATCAATTTTTCACTTTGAATTAAGTCTCATAATCCATCCTGATTCAGCTCCCATTCTAAGCCTTAATAAAGGTGAAATGCTGAATGCAAGTCATCGGTTCCTTGCCTACAGAAACAACTTCCTACTGTAACAAAACCATCTTTAAGCTGGCAAGTAAAATGAAGGAAAGGGAGAAGAAAGGCTCCTGCTAACAAACATCTACTGCTTGGAGGAACTAGGTGCCATACTGCTATAAAGCCCATGAATGTTTTGGAAATTCAGGAGCTTCATAGCAAACAGAGAAAGTTGAGCGAAGTGAACAGAGCATGTCAAGCTGGAGTCACCGTGTCGGACATGTCCACCTAGATGAGCATCGCCTTAAGTGGGAAGTGAAGAGCGTGAAAGCCAACGCTATTGGTGCTCAAGAGATACTCACATTAATGGATTCAATTTGTCCAAACTCCTCAAAAAGGTTGGTTAAATCTTGCTGTGTAGCCTTCTTGTCCACTTGGCCAACCCACAGAGTAGTACTGCATACTGTCAGGACAGAGAAGCAAAGGCCTTAAATCACAAGGACACAGTTGCCTCAGGCATTATCACGCTTGACATAACATTTAGACAACTTGACAGGTAACTGCTACATTTAAAATTGGCTGAGACCTTAGTGTCCACTTACATTTCTACAGACCCAACTTCCTGCAGGTCACCTGCTTCCAAGCTGAACCGCCCATGAACACCACTGTCCAACCACCGGAGAAAAGTATATCAGACTGGAAGAAAAGCTTCAAAAATTCCCAGCTGATTCTTAAATACAATAGTTTTGAAACTACTTCCTACCTGTGAGTCTTCTTACTATCTTTGTGTTGAATGACTCAGTAGATATTTCTCCCTAATCCACAGATAAATCTAAAACCTGCATGAGCTTCCTTATCCTTAAGGAAATGATGCTTTGCAGAGAGATAAGACAGAAAATGGGTAAATCAGGTCCTCTTAACTTGCTATTGACAACTTGAAGATGAACCAAACTGCACTTCTCCGTGTGTGCACACTCATGTGCATGAGAAGAGCATGGATTTCATTGGAGACTCAGTGCCACACATGGATGCATATGACTGAGCAGCAAATGCTCTTGACCTTCTGCCCTGAAAGCTCCCTCTGTTTAGTTCATAAAGTTGGGGGAGAGACACCGTACTGTTCATGCTTCTTCAGTACCTTTTCTGGAGACACATTTCCACAGCACTGATGCACTGCATCTATGTTTTTGTCCATGTTATTGCCAGCGCATTAATCCTGACAGAAAAGGTCTACAACAGGCTTTTCTAGGCTTAACTTAATCTGAAGTGTGATACTTGACAAGATCACTAACAGGAATCTGTACTCCTGCTATCAGAGCTCACAAGTCTTACAGAGTTTTCTGTGCAGCTAACAGATCATGATAACTGTGCGTTCCCAGCTACTTGTTCTTTGTCTCACACACACCACTCTGGGTGATTCTCCACTCACCATTCACTCACTCTCTATCAAAGTCTGTAATTTCTAAACATTTTTTTATTAAACCCAGAGACCAGTTCAGCAGATAAACACTCTGCCAAGACTTATAACCTGAGCTTGAATTCCCCCCCCCCCCCCCCTTTTAGGAACTTTATTTTCCTCCGCCTTTTTTCCCTTTCCTCGGGTTTCTGCTGAGCAGCTCAGAACCACTCAGTGGTGGCTCCAACCCACTGAGTTTGAATCTTAAAGCCTACGTGATGGAAGGAAAGAGCTATCTCCTCTCCACTGTCCTCAGATTACAAACATATAGCATGGCATATAGAACCATACACACGCATGTATAGAAAGACAGACACACATGGAGTGACATACAATTTTTTAAAAAGTAGATTTAATGTAAGAGACTATAAAAACACTTTTATGAAAGCCTAACATCACACAGGCTTAGTCTTTAGCCCACAGCACCACTGAAGAGGGGTGCCCAAATGGGGGTGTGCCCTTCAAGGGACTTACTGTCCCCATTCTACCTTATTCTCCTTTCCAGTTGTAATGAACAGTTAAAAGGAACAGAGACAAGCAACCTTAACTGAAAATATGAAGCAAACATTTCCCCTTACTGAAAGGACAGTGACAAAAGCTGCTCCACTGCCATGCAGTCCAGTGCTGTGTAAAACGCTTCATGAGGTAAGGTTCTAGAAGTAAACAGCTTTGAAGCTTTCTCACCTTACAGTGACACCTCTGCCTCTCCCTATCCTGGAGACTCTAAGAGCCTTAGCCAAGCTCTGCTAACATGTTCCTATTTTTTACAATGCTGCTCTACATTTTTCCCCCTAACAAGTTGTTAAGATTCTTCTCATTCCCAAAGAGAGGAGGCGCTGAGTTCTTGGGGTCTTAATCTGTTAGTTTCCCTAAAAGCACTGAAAGACTACTAAATAGAAACTAAAAATCTAACGTTACAGAAGCAGAGAACCTAAAAGTAGGACAGGAACCTAGAAAAGGTTTTCCATGCATGGTCAAAGGCTAACAGTCAGAAACAAACCAGCTCTGGCAGGAGGAACTTAGCCTGTAACACATATTCAAATACTTCTAAACAAGGTTATGTTTAAAACTTCAGAAAAGAGATCAGGAGAGCTCAAGGGTGGGTTGAGGACACAAGAACCTAAGTCATGGGGCTGGAGACATGGCTCAGCAGTTAAGAGCACTGACTGCTCTTCCAGAGGTTCTGAGTTCAAATCCCAGTAACCACATGGTGGCTCACAACCATCTGTAATGGGATCCGATGTCCTCTCTCCTGGTATGTCTCACAGCTACAACAAACTCAAATATGTAAAATAAATAAATCTTAAAACAAACAAACAAACAAAAATATAAGCCATAGAGAAAGATAAAAGGCTGTTTGGTTTCTTTGTTTCAGTCCCACCCCAGTGTTTCTTACACAGCTGACTAAGTGCATACAACTTTCTATGACTACTGCAGTAGGAAGAACCCAGCACCTGCTAATCCTGGGAAGGCAAGTGTGGAGGCTGGGCTTGTTTCCTAGTGCAGCAGCATTACAGCAAAAGCAGCTAAGGAGCTAGATACCCAGTCACTGATACAGCTACGGCACTGAGCTGGTTACAATGTGTTGTTTTTTGTTTTGTTTTGTTTTTTTTTTTTTTTTTTAATATTTTCTGGAGGAAAGGGTTATGAACTGAAAGTTACCACTGTTTTCTTTGAAGCAAAACTATATGAAATTATTCTACCATAAGTGTTATTTAACATGTAAACTGCAATGCTGTGTGTAAAATAAACTAGTTTTTAAAGAGGAATAATGATGTTCTACAGTATTGACTACAACTAAATAATTATTTCAGTTTTATATATGTTAACTGCCTAATTTAGTCAATACATTATATATGCATGTACAAAAATACCATATGGTACCTCGTAAGTACATATAATTATTTGGTGTCAAAAACAATACATTAGGGGGACTGGAGTCAGCAGTGAAGAGCGCATGCTATTCTTACAGAAAACCCAGTTTTATTTCCTACCACCCACATGGCAGTTCACAGCTGTCTGAAACTCCAGTTAAAGAGGATTCGGTGTTCTTTTCTCACCTCCATAAGCATCAAGCATGCACAGGACATGCATGCATATATGTAGACCACACAGATAAATATAGAGAGAGAGAAGAGAAAAAGGGATCCTGTGCCTGTGCCAACTGGTTTTTTTATCAACTTGACACAAGTTAGAACCATCTGAGTGGAGGGAATTTCAACTGTGAAATGCCTCTGTAAGTAAGATCAGTCTAGAGGCTAGCCTACAGAGCATTTTCTCAATTACTGATTGATACGGGACAGCTTAGCCCAACAGTTTTCAACTTGTGGGTCATAATCCCTTTTAGGACCTTTGAACCCTGTCATAGAGCCTGAATATCAGATGGTGACACTGCAATTCATAACAGCAAAATAACAGTTATGTTAGGGCTCACCACAACATGACAAAGTGTACTGAAGGCCACAGTCTTAGGAAGCTATGGTGCAGACAGAGGGTATTTCTGTATGGTGTTTATATTACCTGAGGGTGACAGCTGTAATAACTGATGCTGCTCATCTGGAATTGCAAAATGGGGAAGAGACCACCAGGAGCCGGAGGAACAGCTTAGGGATTAAAAGCACCAGCTACTTTTTCAAGGACCCAGGTTCAACTCCCAATACCTACAACCATTGGTTCACAACCATTTTTAAACTCCAGTTCCAGGGGATTAGAAGCACTCTTCTGACTTCCATAGAATTAGGCACAAAAGTAGTACACATACATGCAAGCAAAACACAGGTACATGTGAAATAAACATTTAAGAAACCCCAACATTTTGGGAGGAAGAGACCAGCATCACTGAGGTAAAATCTGGGAAAAGTTTCCTCAGAGTTAGCACACAAAAGCTGTGTTCTAGAGGAGACCAAGACTGTACCTTGTGCTGGTAGCCAAACCTGAGAGTGTAAGAGTATATTGGTTTTGAAGGCATGAAGGGATCATGGAGAACAGCTAAGCCTTGGCATGGTGTGACTAGAGCCCAAGAGAGGGTACGGGGAGAGTGCAGCCAGCCTGGACTTCGGAAACAAACTGTGTGCAGCAGAGGGTAGACCTGGAGGATGCCAGACATCAGGCACCGAGTTATTTGTACAATTGAAGTTTAATTTTGCTTTATTCAAAGTGTGACTGTACCCAGATTCCGTTTTCTTTAAGTAAAAAAGTATTTGGTTTTGATTTTATAGGAGCCCACAGTTAAAACTTTTGGAGTTTTAAAGAGACAACTTTTTAAGTATTTAAATGTGTAAAGACTATAAGACCACTAATGATTGTTAATATTTTATATTATAAAACTAGTATTAATGAGATTTTGGGAACATCAAGAAAAGGTCATAATTAACAAGTGACACGTCTGAGTCAAGCTGACAACTTGACACAAGCTAGCGTCATCTGAAAGGAGAGCCTCAACTCAGAAGATGCCTCCATGAAATGAGGCAGTAGGCTACCCTACAGAGCATTCTCTTAACTAGTGACTGATGTGGGAGGACTGTGGCACTGTGGGGTGCCACTCTCGGGCTGGAGCTCCTAGGTTCTGTAAGAAGTAGGATGAGCACATCATGAGGAGCAAGTCAGTAAGTAGCACCCCTCCATGGCCTGCGTTCCTGCCCTGACTTCCTGCAGTGTCGACAGCGATCGATGTGGAACGATAAGCAGAACAGCCCTTTCTTCCATGTTGCTTTTGGTCATGTGTTGTGTAACAGCAACAGCAGGCCTCAGACAATGCTCAATAGCATCACAGCGTATGTGAGCAATAAATAACTGACAGCCCTATTAATAAGTAGTGATTCTAAACGACCCAAGGGTCATCACAGAGAGATGAAGAGTATAGATTTGGGGTTGAGGTTGGGGGGACAGTCCTCGGATTTTTAATTTTGTAAACCAACATTAAAATATTTAAATTTGGTCCCTTATAATGAGGAGCAAAAAGAGTTTTCAGACATTGTACTAGCTGTTTATAAGGAAAGAAGTTCTGGAAAGATACCTAGGTCTACTGAAATTGCCAGAACTTATAAGAAGATGCCATTACTTTTGCTTTTGGGAGCCTCAGTCTCAAGATGCTCTAGCAGTATCAAATCGGGGCTTAAATTTACTATTATTCCTACAGATTTGAGTACTCACAACTGTTCAGCCACTACTGACTGTGGTCATGTGTCATGTTACGAATATCAAGGAGCCCGGTCAGCCATACTTTAGAACCCGCATTAAGCACTCTCACTCTCTACACCTACCTGCACCTACCTGCAAATCTGCTTCTCTTTCACAAAAGCCTGAATCAAAGCCATCTAATTATTAACAAGTCCCTCCCTTTTCAGTTTCTTACTCTGAAAATAAAATTAGACAAGAGATTTTTATAGCAGAAAGCTAGTTGTTTGTTCTATAAAGACCAGAGACCAACCTTAGGTGGTTCCTCAAAAACTGTGCTGAGCTTTCTTGTTGGTGGTGTTGATTTTTGAGGCATAGTCTTTTGCTGGCCTGGTGCTCACCTTACTGGCTAAACTAGACAGCCTGGATGGAATCCACCGGTGTCACCTTCCTACCACAAGAGTTCCGAACCTTTCCAGGGCTTCCTGCTAAGGATCTAAACCAGGTCCCTCTATCTCTGCAGCAAGCTCTACTAGCTAGTGAATGGTTGCCAACACTGACTCTAGGGAAGTTAGACACAAGTATGCCACTCACCACTTAGCGTTTTCGATCTGACAGGAGGCAAGCCCTTTTTTTGGCGTTCTTTCTCCCTTTCCCTGGCTCTGCGTTCACTTGAATAGGAACGTGAGGATTTTCTCTTTCTCTCTCGAGAACGGGAGCGAGACCGCTTCCTGTGTTTTCGCTTTCGGGAGCCAGAGCGTGACCTGGACCTTCGTTTTCTTGGTGACCTACAAAAGAATAAGTGTTGTACTTCTAATGACAGTATTATCTTTAAATTTGAAGTGAATGAGAAAGGTAGCATCTGTCATATTTAAGCACCTCTTAAACTGTCCTATATTATAATCAACTATTAAACATGTATCCCACTGTGGTCTGATGCTCTATGAATGAGGACATTACTAATAGATGCTAGATGAATGATTCTAAGCCTGAGGCTTTATTTATTAAAAACAAAAGAAAAACGCAATTCAATAAAGGGCCTCACTTTTTGTTAAGTGTCCTTTAGCTCATTTTCACACCGAATATGAATAAGGACTTTAGGAAGTAAAACTCAGGTAGTTTTAGAACACTAAATGATCCTGTTTTAATAATTTTTAACTTCTAAAATGTTACAGTTCTTGACTTTAAAATACAAACTGATGCGGAGTCACTCTCTTTACTACATATTTATAAGCATGTTCCTATGTAAAGGTGGAATATAAGAATACCAGAGAATGCTGACCTGGCTCTGATTATAGGCTGTATTTTCTATGAGCTTAGTAGTGTACTTGAGATTCATAATACCTGTTTTATGGGTGTCTTAGGAGACACTCTTGGCATTGCTATACAACAGCTTGGAATACAAGTCATTTAGCTTGACTTACATAATGGCCAGAAGTATTAATTCCCTAAGTAAAGTATGTTAGTATCAACTAAACACCACACACACTCAAATAAAAATGAAATATAGATATACCTTGCCGTATTCTTATATACTTACTTATATATATTTCATTTTTAGTATCAGCTAAAATCAACTATAATCCAAAAATCACAATCTTGTAACAACAGTTGTTACTGTTACATAAAGAACTCACACAGCAGACATAAACAAAGACTATCTTCTGGGTTTGGTTTCCAATTACTTTTCCTGAGACAACTTTTTTTAATCCCTAAGTATGTTTTTTAATCTTGGTTTAAAAAAAATAACCTAAAGTAAACATTTCTATTAAATATTATAGAACCTTGATCGAGATCGTGAGTGAGTTCTTGATCTTGAGCGAACAGCTACTTTCTTAGCTTCTGGTTCAAAGATCTCTTCTTCAACAACATCTTGCCCTTCATCAATATCCATATCCTTGGAAGACAAAATTAAAGGCGTATAAACAAAACGTGCAGTTAAGATTGAACATACAAGTGCAGTTCTCCATTTACAATTATCTATCTAAGAGAGTATCAGTGCCTCACATGTAACAGAGGTAGGATGTAAAAGACTCACGAGACAAACTACAGTTAGGCTATCATACATTTACAAAGAACCTTACACAGTTAAGGACTTTCAACAATTTTGTTTTGTTTTTCTTTTTCTTAAGATTTGTTTGTTTCATGTATATTACTACACTGTAGCTTCAGACACACCAGAAGAGGGCATTAGATCTTATTACAGATGGTTGTGAGCCACCATGTGGTTGCTGGGAATTGAACTCAGGACCTGTGGAAGAGCAGTCAGTGCTCTTAACTGCTGAGCCATCTCTCCAGCCCCTGTTTTGTTTGTCAAGACAGGGTTTCTCTTTATAGCCTGGCTGTCCTGGAACTCATTCTGTAGACCAGGCTGCCCACAAACTCTGCCCTCTGAGTGCAGGAATTAAAGGTGTGGCCACCATGGCCTGACTGACTTTGGACCATTATGACTCAGAAAAGCAGTGACTTTTACCTGTTGTTGAATATCTATGGAATCATCTAAATTAGCTTCAGGTTCCAGAAAATGCTGTTGGCTACTCCCTTGGGAGGGTGAAGCTGAGTGCTCAGACCCAAATGTTCCCTCCTGGCTATCTTGAGGAGTTACCTGTTGAGAACAAACAAATGTTCTTACAAATAAAAACTTGAATACAGCAAGCATGACAATTAAATGCTAAAAGTGAGTCATATTCACAACAAAACATTCCTAGAGTAATCCATCCGAAGTTATGCTTTATATAAATCCAAATCTACTTTTAAAAGGAAAAGTCCCATAAAGAAGGCATTAGATGTGCATAAGATGATGTAAGTCTCATACACTACTGAAGAGTAATAGAGATAATTCTTAATGACAACAATTAAATTAACCTACTACTATATGATTAATTAGTATCAATAAAATACTCTAAAGTTCTAATTAAAACCTTATATTCAAAAACTTAGATCACAATTATATGCTTAAAGGAAAAACAATACCCAAAAGTCACTACCAAAATTAGTGATTTAGTAAAACTATTCATTCCCAACTATGCTCTCTAAGAACTCATAAAACAGTTACAGGAAATTCCCTGTCATAGGTACATTTTAGTACATGTTGGCAAGTGGAGGAACACTGGTCCACAGTCCCAATACAGTAACAACGTTACTAATTCAATGTCAGTGAGTATGAACCTGAGTAACAGCTTAAATAACTGACTTCACTAAAACATGACGAAACCTATGGGGGAGAGCAACCTGATAGAAAATCATTCTAAAACAATATTCTGTAGGAATCTAGAAGCAGTAAGTTCCTGGGGTAACAGACTAAAACCATAATAAAGAAAAGAACTACACACTTATGGACCCTTGTTACAAACTGTTCAGAAACAATCAACTCCCAAAAGGAAGAAGCAGGCCATATACCTTAGCTATACACAAACAAAATGGAGGTCATAGGAAAGACATGACTCCACGAAGAACAGACAGCAATTTACATGTCTCATGCTAGTCCACCAAGAAATAAACAGCTCTACTTAGGTTTTAAAAAATCTACTTGACAAACATATTTGCTCATGTCTTTAAACCCAACACTTGGGAGGCAGATCTTTGTAAGTTCAAGGGCTGCCTGAACTGCATAATGAGTTCCAGGACAGCTGGAAGTATAACATTAGACCCTGTCTCAGGAAGGGAGGACAGGAAGGAAAGAGAGGAGGAAGGAAGTGAGTCGATGCACATACACAGGCAAGCACAGGAGATAAGACCTGTGTTTACCTGAGGGTAAGCTTTGCCTCTCGTAGTGATATTCAACTAACCAGTAATATAGGACTTAGGAAGCTTTGCCACTGGAGTCATTGGGAGTGGGTGTCCTGAATGTGAGAAGGCCACAGGGCACTTGGTTCTGCTTCACTGCATCACACCATCTCTACAAGCTGTCTTTTTATTGAAACACCTTAGAGGAAGAATGTCAAGCATATGCAGTCAGAGAGTAAGTATAGAGTAACCATGAAGTTGATTAGCCTTAGAAATTTATATCACCTTAGTATGTGTATTTTTCTACAATAAAGAGTTCTGAGAATGGTTTATTTCAAGCTCAGAATGTGAATACTGGCAAGATAGTTCAGTGGGTAAAAGCACCTGCCATCAGGCCTTATGACTTGAATTTAACCTCTGAAGCTCAGAGTAAAGCAAGAGAACCAACTCCTGTAAGCTGTTACCTGAATTCCTATGTGCACTACCAAAACAAACTAATGAATCAAAAAAAAAAAAAAAAAAAAAACTAGTCCATACTATACTATTTACAAAAGTGAACTTTTACTGGCTACAATCTGAATCTACTTTTCCTCCATTTAATCCTCAATACAAATATCAATGTAATAACACAGAGTTAGTATCTTGAACATATCTGGTTATTTTATACACTATTACAATAAAATAATTTTGATGCAAGATTCTATAATGTTTCAGCCACATTAAACCAATTGGCATAATAATCTCGAGTATGCTACTCTTTCAACTAGGAGAAAGTATCATAAAATTCAGGGCAGAATTTTAAATAACAATTGTTAGCACCCTTAGGATCTGAGAAACAAGTAGTCTTGTTTCCAAATTTACAAATATACATTAAGCAAAAGTCAGGGCAGACAACTATTTCCTGAAGCATGACAGAACCCAAAGGTAGTAAGTATAACCTACATTTTCTTTCCATTAACTTCATAGTATTGGCTGTCTCACCTGTGTGTCTGTCTGCAAAACATAGATGCAGTGCTTAAGGAGGTCAGAAGAGGGCACTGTATCCCCTGGGACTGAAGTTACAAAGGTTAGGAGATGTGGATGCTGGCATTCTAATCTGGGTCCTCTGGAAGAGCAGCCAGTACTCTTAACCACTGAGCCATCTCCCCAGCCTCAGTAAATGTAAGCTTTCAGAATACATCAAACTCTTCACATGCAACTCTAGCTGAAATGATTAAATGGTGTAAGAACAACAGAACTCTGGGCCACACGTCATAATGTTTTCAATTTTTGTTAAATTCTGCAATCTGTGTTTGGCCTTCTTTGGGTACTAGATCCCTAAGATGTTTAAATTTATGTGTATGGCAAAGACAACTCACATACACACTCCACAATAATTAATTAAAGTAGAAAAGAAATGCAAAGAAAAAGCATGTTCTAGACACTAACAATTTTTTTTTTTTTAAAAAGCTAAACCACCCTAACTATACCTGTCAAACCAAAGAACTGAAAAGAATAAAAGAAGTAACCTTACCATACCCAATCACCACATCAGGTCATTATACTGATTTTGGAACAAGAACCTAGAACGTTTCACTTTCTTTTAAAAAAAAAAAATTATCAGCATTTAAATTTAGTTGGCAAAAGAAGATGCATAACATTAAAATCAAATAAAAATTAATGAAGCTCTCTCTATTCCTTTAGTCTCACTTCTGTATTTAAAAAGGGATTCACTGAATCCGGGAGTCAAGTGACATTTTCTCTGGTTACATCCTGATAAACACTGCTGGCT
This sequence comes from Micromys minutus, assembly GCF_963924665.1. Taxonomy (NCBI): domain Eukaryota; kingdom Metazoa; phylum Chordata; class Mammalia; order Rodentia; family Muridae; genus Micromys; species Micromys minutus. The sequence continues at coordinate 15,981,622 of NC_137965.1, read as the reverse complement.
TCTACAACTATGTATTCACCCAAATCAATAACAAAAACAAAGAACACAAACAGGCATGGCCATTACAGCATCTCTCTAAGACTGGCACCTAACACTCCTACTTGCCTCTATTTTCTCTGTAGAAATGACAGCAAAGTCTATCAAAAGTGTCACTGAACTCCAAGTACTGCACTGACAGCATTTATCCAAACGAGCTCTCTAATAACTCCATATAACCAGTATCTGAAAACTTTCTTGACTCCATGATCAGCAAGCCATTTACATACAACATAGCAGAGTGTTGCCTCTGTTCTTTCCATTTTGTTTTATTTTATTATTATTATTATTTTTTTTTTTTTGGAGACATAATCCTTCTATGTAGCCCTGACTGTCCAGGATCTAGCTGTGAAAACCAAGCTGGTCTCCAACTCAGAGATCCACCTGTTTCTGCCTCCTGAGTGCTGAGATTAAAGGCATGCGCCACCATCCCCAGTTCCATTATATTCTGAAACAAAGTAAATTATAAGACTTCAGACATTGACAATGCTTCATCATTACTAAGGTGAGTATTTTAAAGATTCTTTTAAAATCTTACTATTAGCATTTCATCTTGAGATATAGCTCTAGTAACATATTTTGACTATCCTAATAATTAGCAAAATCACAAAACTTAAGACAACAGAAATCATTTCATAATAACGTTTCTATCTCTCTGTAATTCTGGTCATTCATTTTCTTTTTAATTAGAAACCCACTTCAGTTTTCCAAATGTTCTTAACCCTTTCAGGTATATCCCTTCTTATTTCTGGCCCTTAACCTCAAGGAACACTGTGGCTGTGGAGACAGACGGCACCATCTTAGTTTGGGGTAGTTACTAGAATATAACATTAACAAAAGTGCTTAATTTTTCTGCAAATTGTATTCTATTTTTGTTGTTGTTGTTAAAGATTTTAGAGCCAGGCATAGGTGGTGGATGTCTTTAATCCCAACACTTGGGAGACAAAGGCAGGTGGATCACTGTGATTCAAGGCCAGGTCTACATCATGTGTTCCAAGAGAGCTAAAGGTATATGTATGAGATCCTGTCTCAAAACCAGCCACCCTCCGTAATTATTTATTTGCATGTATATATTTATGTGTATGTGTCCTGGGCATCTGATCCCTTGAAGATGGAGGTTATAAACCACCCAGCACAGATGATGGTAACCCACCTCCAGTCCACTGCAAACCCGGGGCCATCACTCATCCACCCAGTCACACACCCTGCACCATACACCTGTCACCCAGCAAGCATCCTGCTCCCAAGTCTGCCAGGTCACACTCACTGTTCACTTCACACATTAGCAAATAAGTCTTGTCTCTTTCTTACACATCCGTGTCTGTGGTATGGCATGCAGTCTCCTTCTGCTGCCTGAGGTTGAAGATGGAGAACTCTCAGCTCCTTCTCCAGCACCATGTGTAAGCATGTGCATCTACCATATCTGTGTGCTATCACCATGATGACAATGGACTGAACCTCTGAAACTCTAAGCCACCCCCAATTAAATGCTGTGCCTTATAAAAGCAAGCTGAGAAGGAAAAATGCAAAATGTACAAGTTGAGAAAAGGAGCACCAAGAAGTACAATGGAGCTAAATCCTATGTCCAAGGAGATACAGAGAATCCTGATGGTAAATGGAATAAAGAGAGTGGTAAACTCAGGGCAAGACCCCACTCAGCTAAACTTCCCCTTGGGAAAAGGAATTAAAGAAAAGCTGAGGGTATAGTGGCACCTTCCTCTAATCTTTAGAAAGCAGAGGTTGATGAATCTCTAAGTTCAAGGCCTGGTCTACAGAACGAGCTCCAGAACAGCCAAGCTTAGATAGTTTAAAAAAAGAAAAAAAAAAACTGAAAACAGAAAGCTGGTAAAGATATAATTAAAGAGGAAACCATGTTCTAGCCTCAAGCAGCAAAACTTAGCAGCTTTGGTTATGTGGTTCTGGCTCTAGAGTCAAAGAAAGAAGAATGGAGTTGTGGAATCTCCCTCCACGGCTAAGGAAAGCTACTAAGGCCGGGTTATGTGGCAGGGGTGTTTCTTCCTGGAGGCCTGGCAAGGCCATTGTGTGAAGCCGTGGAGATGAAGAATTGCACTGGAAATGTTAAGAGATTCCAGAGCCATGGAATACCAGTCAAGGAGAGCTGCTAACAGGTAGTGGAACCAGCCCAACAGAAGTATACTGCAGTCAACAAAATTGAAAGGGATTAGAGATCTCAACAGTGCTTAGACATCAGACATAGAACTGCAGAGTTTGGAGTTTGCCCTGTTGGGTTTTTTGTCTTGCTTTGGTCCAGTATTTCCTCCTTCTCCTACCTTTTGGAATAGTAATATATATGCTGTACCGTCATATGTTAGAGTATGTGATCTGCTTTCTTATTTTGATTTTACAGGGGATTACACTTAAAGAGATTCCAGGAATCTCAGAAGAGACTTTGAACTTTTTAACAAGTTTCAGAATGTTAGAAACTATGAGGACACTGAAGCAGGGACTACCTCTAAAGCTATTGCTTGTGGAATCCATTCCCCTGGCTGAGCTACCCTATCTGGCCTCAGTTGGAGAGGATGCATCTAGCCCTGTAGAGACTTGATGTGCCAAGGTGGGAGATATGGAGGTTGGAAGGCCTCCACCCTCTCAGAAGAAAAGGGGATGGGTGAGGAACTGTGGTGGTGTGGAGGTCTAGGGACATCAACCTGAATATAAAGTGAGTTTGGGGAGGGAGGTAAGGAAGAAAGAACGAATAAACAAGCTAGCAAACAAATGTAAGGAAAAACCTATGGAGACCTTAAAGTTGGACTGAATGCATTTCTGTATTATGAGATGGCTACCAGCCTATGCAAGCCAGGGAGAAGAGTGTGGAAGTCTGAACAGGAATGGCCCCCTTAAGCTAATGTGTTTGTGTGTTTGACAATAGGGAGTTTCACTATTAGGTATGGCCTTGTTGGAGGAATATGTCATTGTGGGGTGGGCTTTGAGGTCTTATATATTCAAGCCATGCCCAGTGTGGCAAATAAGCTTCTGCTGCCTGTAGATCAAGATGTAGACCTCTCAGTTCCTTCTCCAGTGCCACATGAGCCTGCACACTACCATGTCCTGACATAATAATGGACTCAACCTGAACTTGTAAGCCAGCCCTAATTAAATGACTTCTTTATAAGAGTTCCTGTGGTTATGGTATCTCTTCACAGCAATAGAAACCCTAACTAAGACAATATCTTGTATCATTAGACAAGCTTTGGACAATAGAAACTTGAGTTCTATTTCTTCTAAAAGGACCCTTTTTTTTGCTATATGTGTCAACATTTTGAAACTGACACATGAATAAGTGGCTCTCTGGTTGGTGAGACTTTTCACTTGATGCTCTCAAATTCCCAGTCTCTTTCATGTTGGGAGTGCAGCCTTGGCTTGCTGCTCCTGCTAACCCTTTTGAGCTACAGGAACTCAGCCTGTTCTGTTTACAGCTGTTAACAGACAAAGCATCACCCTTGTCTCTATTATCTTGTAGTTACTGTCCTGTATGCCTGACTCACACAAACATGCCAATGTTTACCTTCTTGTAGTCTGAAGAAAATATCACTTTAACAAAACCAAGCCTCTCGCTCAGGACAAATGAGTAAGAACTTGTCAGATCAGACTGTGCTCTTGAGCTCTAGCCTATCTCTAGACACCTCTACATTACACTGTTTGAATTTAGAAGGTCATGTTCAAGCTCTAAATGTGTTTGAAGTCCTTTCCATGATGCCAGCACACTGCACTGTTACAGAGTATGGGTTTATGCAAACATTTGGACTTCTTTAAAAAAAAAGGTTCCTACGTCTTAGGTCAGAACTACTTTTCTGTCCATCTTTGTATGTGTTACTTGTTTTAAAAAGTGTATAATCACATGTCAAATGTTTGTAGGTTGTTTTAAATTCATGGCTGATACCATTTTTAGTGATTAAGGCCCAGTCTGGGTGGGTATCTACCAATGTTTCTCATACAGGTCACAAATAGGTTTTTATAAAACTAAATATTTCTGTGTAACTTGACATATTGTATTACTTCTAAAGTGAAGCTTTCTTCTTCCACATCTTAGCATCTCTGGAACTCTTAACATCTCAAAATGACATGAGGACACTCATGTAGGAACACAGGTTAGAAGTGTCCCTACCACTTAATTATGCATAAAATAAGCCCAATCTTAAACTGACCAGATAGCATTAGCTATATACTTTGCATTAGATCTTTTACCTCAGTATGATTCAACTTCCTTTGGAGTAAATGGGAGTCGTACCTTCTTCATGAAAATTAAGTAAAACTATGCCTCTCCAATGTGTAATGAAGTTCTATCACATGACACTAGCAATAAATTTCTTCTAAAAGCCAATGATATTAATCTGCTTAGACACTACCCATCAATATAATTGTCATTAACTTCCTAGACAAGTACAGCAGAAAGGAGAAAACATGAAGTTTTAAGGTGTAATTCTAAATTCACATCTGTCTTCTATCATGAAATTCATTTTTATACATCATTTCGTTACACTGCCAAAGGACCTTTTTTTAATAATAGGAACAGCTATAAAGGTCTTCGAAAGGAAATACCTTAGAAAGGACATAAAGTATCTGGAAAAACAAAGATGAATGAATAGCGCCTAAGACTAAGAACAAACACTACCCAAGCATCCCACAGAAATACCCATTTGCAGAGCACAGTAACTACAGGAAACACAGACCTTCTGAGGCTGCTGCTGCTCCAGGAGCTGCTGCCGCAATTGCTCCAGATTCTGCTGCTGCAGCTGCTCTGCTATCTGATGGAAGATGGAGTTGTTCACAGACTCAGAAACGTGAGAGCTAAATGAGAAACAAAGGGTGAAGGTGCATGTTAAGGTGACAAAAGGTAACAGAGAGCACACAGTCTGAGAACAACACACACACCTCTCCACGCCAAGTACTCTACTACAATGTTCTCTTCTTGAAATATTAATACCCAAAATGGAATACTCTGAAAAAAACAACACATTAGAAGAGAAATACACGGGCTGGAGAGATGGCTCAGCGGTTAAGAACTCTGACTGCTCTTCCAGAGGTCTTGAGTTTAAATCCCAGCAACCACATGGTGGCTCACAACCATCTGTAATAAGATCTGATGCCCTCTTCTGGTATGTCTGAAGACAGTTACTTATATATAAATACTTATATATAAGTGTACTTATATATAATAAGTAAATCTTTAAAAAATACACTCAATAATGATTCAAAAAAAAGCATTATAGATGCTGTTACAGAGCTGACATCACTGCCTCATGCTGCACACATGGATAGGCTATACATATATATTAGTAACTTTTATTAGGGTAATATAAAATCGTAAACACCTGTTTACAAAAAGGTTAAAATGTATGTAAAAATGATCAATTCAATAACTCTTGTTTAATCATGAGACGGTGGAAAATGTCCTATCAACCAACATGTGAAAAATCTACAGTTATCAATGCCCATGAACTTTGTAGAGTATATGCCCTTTAAAAAAGCATCATGTTATAAGGTATATAAACAGAAACATACAGTATGTAGCTAAAAGAGAAAATAATCATTTCACTACACTTTGGGAAAGTCCCACATGGAATACACCTGGAATCCTGGGTGCTAGAAGGTAAGGCATGAGAGAAAATAAGGGCACCCTAAAAGGAGCAAGCAGTCTGGTGAAGGTCTTGAGACTGTTAACACCTCGAGCAGATAAAGCTACTGGGAGAATGGTATCTATCTTCAAATACTGACAGACTGTCATGAAATAAATTGGAGTTCGTTTATTTTTCTTTCACTACACAGTGTTTGAATCACTGTCTAGAAAATGAAGGAACTCAGTTCACCAGAACATGTGACACTCTAACAGTCCAAAAATCCCTCAGAAGATGGGAAGGTACTGACTCTACCCTCAGTACTACTAACACTGTTCAGCACCCGCATCCACATTACTTCAAACAGCACTTCCAACTTCACTGTTTAGAATCTAAAATACTATCTTTAAACTTCTGTCGAGAAAGTCCCAATGTTAAAAGATGTATTTTTATTTTATGTATTCTTACACGTTATTCTGGTATATAAGATCTACTACATCTGCGTGAGTGAGATCCTTCTCACTCTCTCCCAACTTCCACCTCACATCCTCTCTGATCCCCCTCACAAAACATAGGGCTCTCTACAGCCAGCCATTTAAGGGGGGAAAGCAACTGAATTAAATAAAAATACTAAGCCCATTCATTTAAAAAGGTGAAACCCATATAATTCTAATCCTTAATTCTAACTAGTTCAATGTACTCTCAGAAACTGGCCTACTACTCTAGAAGTAGACTTTCGACAGAAGCATCTGTCTACCTATTACAAATAAGTTACTTTAAGCCGACAAAGATATAAGAAAATATCACCACTAGACTTACCAATGCTTATCAATTTTCCTATAGGAACTTTGATATATCCCAACTATTTACAAAGATCTGAAAAAGATTCCAAACAGTCTGGGAGATGTTAAGACAGCAAATCCACCACCCTCCAGAATTCTGGTGCTTAGAGTCTGAAACAACACCCTAATTTAGGAAAAGCTCACTCCGACTGTTAAGTCTGCTAACATTCCATCCAGTATTTAGACAACAGAAAAAGAAAACATAGGTATAAATAAATCATAATTCTTACAGTTGAGGAGTAGGAATTTCCTTTTTGGATTCTTCACTATGCTCAGAATCTTCCCCAAAATCAAATCTATCCATCAACTTCTAAGGAAGGGGAGAAAGACAAATTAAAAAGTGCTTCCAACGTGCATATTACAAGTGCTATGCAAATGTCCTGTGTCATTTTACATTATGCTATAGTGGAACAGGCATTCTGAGCACGTGCTTGAGCACCATGACATACAGCAGTCCCTACACATTCATCAATGCACTCCATTCACTTACAAACAGAGACAGTATGAAAACATTGCTGTCCTGATTTCAAGAGATAGCACACTGTACAGAGCCTGCTGTATTTACTGAGCACCATCACGAGCATACATGAGCCTCTGTAGATGGTTTCCTCTGTCTCTGGTTTCAAGGATCCTCTGAAGATGCAGGAATCATCTGAGGACTAGAGGGAACACGGCATCATCACGAAGCAGAGCCGATTTTGAAAAGGCAGTAAGGCCACTAAGCCAGTTCTGTTTTTCAAGTCAGAGTCTCTCTGTGTAGCGGCTATTGTGAAACTTGCTCTGTTGACTAGGCTAGCCTCAAACTCAGAGATCTCCACCTGTTATTACCTACCAAGTGCTGGGATTAACAGCATGCACCATTATGCCTACCTCAGAAAAACAGAAAATGAAGGATTATGGAGCTGTAACTTAAAAAACTATCTAGGACCATAGCCAATTGTTAACTAGTAAAAACTTCATGATAAAATGTGGTCTAGCTATTAGGAATAAATTAGGAGCAACTGGTCAAAAGGCCAAGTCATTATCCAAAAAAATCAGGATTGATTTTTCTATAAAAATAGTTATAACAGAAAATATATACATTTATATGTGCATATGTGTGTGTGTGTATATATATATACACACACACACACATTTCCAGGATACACTCCAGAAACTATGAGGCTATCACACGCACACACACACACACACACACACACAAAATCATTCATTAAACAGCTTCAATTTTAAAAACACTTTTTCCATAGTTAAGCCTACATATAAAATAGACAATAATGTTAACTTACAGAAAAATATCCTTTGAATTTCACGTACTGATTAATTATTTGATCAAGCCAAATTATACAACACAGACTAGCACAATCAGCACTTGGGAGACTGAGGCAGACAGATTAGGTATTAGAAGCATACATGAGCTACACATGAAAAGGTCATATCAAACACACAAATCTGATAAAACATAGTAGATTCTACATGATATTACATAGTCTACATTCAGTTCACATATAACACATCAGTAACTTTAATCACTACCTTGTTGAAAGAGACTCCTTGATCTAAGGGTGTAAGTGTGTTGGCTGCAGCAGCGGCAGCCGTAAGCTGCGCAGTGAGTGCCTGTAACTGGACCACGAGACCAGCATCCAGAGCCTGCAGGATAGAAGGCTGGGGCTTCTGCTGCTGTATCTGTAAGGTTTGTATTAGCTGCTGAAGCTGAAAGGGAAAGAAAATATCATAATTTTGGGTCAGTACTAGGTCTTCTGAATAAACATTTTTGACAAATAAATTTTATCATCCTTCAGAGAAAAATGTTATAAGTGTTGTGGTTTGACTGAGAAATGCCCCAACAGATGTCATGTGTTTGAACATGTAGTCTTCCTGATAGTGGTACTGTTTTGAACCTTGGAGGGGCCATAGGTGGAATGTACATACAGCCTGGCCAAAGACAGAAGTACGTCACCTGAGGCTGAGCCAGGCTTAGAACTTACAGCCTTGCCTCACTTCTACTTCACATTCTTGGCTTGGGTTTGCAGTGAAGTTGTGATTTCTAGGCTTCCTGTGTGACAGAATGTGATCAGCCAGCTTTTTTGCTCTAGATGCCTGCTGCCATGCTTCCCTTGCTACTGTGGATTTTCTCCATCAAACATCAAAGCCTTCTTCCATAAGTTGCTTTTAGTCATTGTGTTTTAACATAGACATGAAAGTTATTACAGATTTGGACGACCTGAAGACATATAGAGCTAATGTGCTTTGCTGGAACAATGGAGGCTGAACATCTAGGCTTGAAAAGGCAGCCATGATGAAAACTGTCTGGGAAGTATTTCCTCAGAGTCAGCACAGACGCTGTGGACAGCAGGGGATAAGGCTGCACATCAGGTGTCACCACAATTTGCCAAATACTTTTTTCTACACAGTACTGGTTTTAAATCATGGCACCACCACAGGGAAAAAAAAAAAAAAAAAAAAAAAAAAAGAGGGGGGATTAAGAATGGCACTATAGAAGCTAGAGATTGCTCAGAGATTAAGAGCACTAGCTACTCTTCCAGAAGACCCAGGTTCAACTTCCAACACACACACATAGTTCACAACCATCTGTAACTCTAGTCCTAGGCAGCCAACACACTTTTCTAGCGTATGGGTATACTAGGCAAGAACATGGTGTAGACATTTAGGAAAAACACCCATACACATAAAATAAAGAGTTGTGTGGCACTATGTGACAGTGTCAGAGTCCCTGAAGAAGACAAGAAGGCCATTGACAAAAATGCAGCTTGACTTGCAGTGGTGACCCTAGCATACTAGAGACGCCAGGACTATGGTTAGGTCCCCTCAGGACAGTGGCAGGTATGAGGTAAAGCTGGCCTTCATCTATGAGACAAGCTGTGTGTGTGGTGAGTGGTAGAGCCAGAGAAATGTTCCTGCTCAATCCTTTAGAGCCCGCCTAGCTCATGAGCCAGATACTGAGCTCTTTTACATTGTTGGGTATTGGCATCAGCTTGATTTCCCTGTAACTGCCCTGGTTCTTCCTTCTAGGAATAAGAAAATATACAATGCATTTTGGAACTTGTAGGAGAATATAGAGACCTGTGGGTTTTTTGAGAAATACTGACCTCAAAATGTTGAAATTTTTCCAGACTGTGGAATTTCAATGCTGTAGCATATTTTATAATTATGACTTAATGTAAGATTTAGTGAACCAGCAAAAGAGTACTTATGGTTTAAAATGCTGTTATATCAAAGTTAACAAGGGATGTAAAGTCATAGGAAACTTTAGGTGTCAACTTGACACAAATCTAGTGTCGCCTGGGGAGAGAGAACCTCAACATTAATAACTCCCTCAATTAGACTAGCCAGTGACATGGTCTTAGCAGATCACTGAGGGTGGTGCCATCCCTAGGCAAGGGGGTCTGGGATGTATAAGAAAGGTAGGAGAATGTGAACCTGGAAACTGTAGTCTCTGTCACTCTTGGAAGTGTACGCTGAAAGAAACCCTACCCTAAGCTGCTTCAGTTAGTGTTTGCTAGAGCAGAACAGCAGATGAAGTAGGTAGCACCTGAGCCCCTGAAAAGACTAGTATACTTTTGGAAAGTCATGAGCATTATACATGAAATAGTCACAATGTAACAACAAAACAGAATTCCTCATGAGTCTGATGCTTCCACTAAGCTCCTCATCCTTCTTCAGCTAATCCCACAAGTACAGCAGCTTTTCTATCACTTGCATCTACTGTCTGAAAACCATGTCCCGAAAACAGGAGAGAAACCTGTTCAACAGGACATAGTCTGAGACTCAACAGACTATGTAACTTACTATTCTGAATAGAACAAACTACAATTACAGAAACACCTAGTCCTGCTCTTCACCCATCTTTAACAAACAAAACAGCACAGAGCTGAAGAAATGGCTCCAGTACTTGCCACACTTGCAGACAACTCAGCTTTGGTTCCCAGAACTCATGTCAAGAGGTCCCTACCACCTATAACCTCAGCACCAGATGACCCAAAGCCCTCTTCTGGCCTCCAGATATACACATAAATAAAGTACGATCTCCAAAACATAAGAGAACAAAAGCACTTAAGAGAGCTGGTGGGGTATCTCTGTGGGTAAAGTCTGATTACCTGGGTTCATTCAACGCCAGGAACCACAACTGGCAGAGTAAAGGGGGTGTGTGGAGTTGGCACAATCATTTTAACACCTCCAGTAAAGAGGGTTTTAATATCCACAACCAAAACAGAGTAAATGACTGAAAGAGTAAATATGCCATTTACCCCATCACAAATTACATATATGCCTTGAATGTTGTATTATTGCTTCATAAACAATTACCTTGTTAATAAAACAAAAACAATTCAGTGTTTTTTACAATTTATAACTGTCAGCAAAGGTTAGAAAATGGCAGAGCAACTATTAACAGCTGACATGAGAAGGTGTAAATACCATTCAGAAGAGCAGCAAATTATCTTAAAACAGCAGTAATCAGAAACAATTTAGAGTCATGCAATTATCAAAACATTATAATATTAGATCATATATTGTAGTACTACTAGAATAGTGTCTATTATATTACTATAATATTGAATATTATATTATAGTAGAAAAAACAACATGAACATGACCTTACCACTAAGGTCAACAATAAGACACAACTCTTTACAGCACTCGAATGGAGGAAGCAACATGAGAGAGAAGAGGAGAGACAGGCTGTCCTGACCCTCCATTAGACAGATGAACCATTCCCCTAGCATCACCATTTCCCAAGAGCACTATTAAAGCACCGCCACAGCAGTAGCTTCTCTAAAGTGACATTATTCTGTTGGTTACTGCTACAATGACCTCAGGAAGCACCTGGTTTATCAGTGGGATGGTAATGGCACCTAATAATGGTTGGCACATGCTATGTGCTACCTCAATATGTTGATATAGAAAAAACTTACAAGAGAACAAACATTAATGACAAGATAATGTCCACAAAGAGTTACTGAGTAAAAACCATCCAAGTATAACTTCCAAGCATAATGTTCCCATGTTAACAGGACACAACATGGGGGGTGGGGATGGGAACACACATCAGGAACCTTCTTGGCACAATGTAAGGACTCACCTGTTGACCTTGAGGACTTTGTAGGATCTGAGCTACAGCTGCCAGTGTGTCTGTGTTTGTTATCTGCGATACCCATGGGTCAGGTAAGCCTTGGACCACGTTGGCTGGAGTAACAGGTGTCACAGGTGTTCCTTTCAGAAAAAAACATCACATGCACCAAAGAAGGAGAAATAAAGTAAACAATACTTTAAAAGCTTTATTCAGTTAATATATAAAACACAAGCAGAAAGCATGTTTTCACTTTATTGCCTCCATCTTGAAAAGCACTCACAGCCTTCATATAATTAGGTCGTTTTATAAACAGGAAGAAAATTCTCCACTCCAAGCCCCATGGGATCTGTCCACACTTGTCTTAGAATAAACTAAGCTACTGCTTCAATGAAACCTGACAGCAAAGTTTTACTACAGAAAATCCTTTAATGGGGGAAATACCAAAAATACAATCTTTCCTAGTAACCTCTTTGAGTTTCTGTAAGGAAACCATTTTTGTTCAAAACTCTTGTTTATTTATATATACTTGTAGATGGGTATACAGCAAGAACTACAAACAAAAAGTTAATGAATGTTGGGTTCAGAGTAAAAACTGAAAATATTTTAAGTGTTCCAAACAAATTTCTAGATAATTAAATTAAAGCAATCTTGGCTTTATTAGGCAATTTTTGGTTCTTAAAAATTATATTCTCCAAATTTCCTATAAAGTTACATACACAGGCTTAAGGAGTTACAGACAACCTAAAGCAGGAAAATGTTCACTGAGAACTGGGATGTGGCTCAGTAGAAGCGAGCTTGCCCAGCACATGCCAGGCCCTGAGTTCAAACAAAAATGAACTATTATATATACAGTTTCCAAAATGTTTCCAGTGATTGCAAAAAAGAAATAAAATCATTTTTTAAAATTGTTTTCTAAACTTTAGATTGACAACAAAAACATAGTATTTTACTTGAGCACACAAAGAAGCACACATGCCTGGCGGCCCAGTGTAAGGACTGACACACACAGTCTCTAACACTGGACAAAGTCCTCACACCGTCACCTTGTAGCACTCACTCTACATGTAAACACTGACGTGAGTCTCCAACAAGTCTGTAGCACAGGCACAGGCACGTACCTGGAGTGTTACTCATAGCTGCAGTGGTGCTGGCCAAAACCGGCGTGACAACCGGGGGAGGAATCCCTGCCGCCATATCCAGAAGAGGCTGAATAATCTCGCTCTTAAAAACATTATTCTTCTGCCATAAGTTTAATACTCTCACTATTTTACTCTAGAAGAACAAAGAAAAATGACATTAAATATTTTGTTTTCAAAATATTATTAGTACAACTCATTTCACAGATTATCTGATCTTAGAATTTAAAGATTAAAGTATTTCTATAGCAAATTACATCTCAAAAATTGTTTTCAACTTTTTCTGCTTTCAAAACCTTAGCACACTTATTTCATTTAGTCTATTTGGGCATATAAAGATAGACTAAAATACTTCAGTGGAAAATTCAAACCTGAAACTGTTTCTAACCATTCTGCAGTCCCTAACTTTAGGCAACAGGGTAGTTACTTTTGATAGCTACACAAGATAAATAAAAGCTACATTTAGCTTAAGCAGGCGACAGGTAGACTCCATCTTCTCTGCATGCCAAGTCACATGGGATTGATAACATAGATGCCTACAGAATTACCCTAAAACTCCCACCTCTCCATGGGTTCCAGGATCAAATAAAGCCGGAGGCCTGAACAGCAAGCATGTTACTCCTTGGGCCATCTCCTCTGCCCTGCCCTGAGAACTCTGAGGCAGAGGCAAACTCTTATCTCAATACCATGAGTACACACACAGAAAGGTGAACTTTAACCCTGACTCACAGAATGCTTACCTTCTGAACTAGCAAGCAAATCCAGGACAAAGTCCTCATCTAATGTGACACTTAAACAAATTTCATTTTATAAGCTATTTAATAATTTTAGGGAGGGTATTTCTCTACTTAAGAAATGTAGCTCAGCACCTGCGTTCAGCATGTTTTCCTGACAAAAGAGAAAGAACAATTTACCAAACTCAAGTCCTAAGAACTTTTCCACAAATGCACTGTACACCCAAAACCATCCACTTCCTAGGTACAGTGAGGCCCCTCCTCTACTCTTTTGTCTCTGTTCCTACATACTCACTCCCTGATGGTTAAGATCAACAACCCACTAGCATTACTCAGTCTGGCCAAAGGGCAAAAATTATGTTTCATATGAATAATGCTCTACATCATTTTGTGACTTAGAATAATCTGAGTCTTCTACCACTTTGCAAAAAGAAATCAAGTCTGCATGTTTTCCATCATGAGTCTTTTTCTGACAAGCCCTTAGAGTACAGCTGTGCCTCCAATGCACTCTTCTCAAAGAATTTCAACTCACTCCTACAGGTATATCATACTGTGTTTTAATCTTGCCCTGTTCTGAGTTTCTTAAGTACTTAGGGATTAAGTCCCATTTTTCGTGAGGTCTATGTAGCCATGTAACATTTAAGCATCTCTTATACAATTCATGACATATGTGCCTAACACTTATTTACTCTGGTCCTAGGCCAACTGTCAATAGATTTTTACCAACAATTCTTCATTTATAAAATGAAGCTGTAACAGACTTTATTGTCCTTTCTTTAGTTGTGACTGTAACACACTGTCTGCTGCTGCATTTACATGTCTTAGGCACGAGCATGGGACAAAGCCATCAGTCACAAAATTACTTCAACTCACCTGAAAACCTCACTGTTCTCCAACAGTATTCATGTGAAATCCCATCTTAGTTCTCAAACTCTAGTGACTCAATTCTTGCATATATCTTACTCAAGATAATATAAACTCGAAAAGACTGGGTTGATTATACAGATCTACATGTTACAATCAGGAATACTCAAGAGTTAGTGAACAGAGAGATTTCTACTTAAGTGTCTTTTTGTTTGAAGGAAGGGTTCACAGATCCCAGAAACATCAGGTCTGCAGGTAAGTACATGCCCAACAAAAAAGGGTGTTCTAAAATGTTTCGCCATATTATTTTTATTATTTTAAATAAACATCAATTACTCCCATTTCTTGAAATACAAGTAGTTTACTCAGACTATAGACTTACATCAGAGTAACAATCACCTGAACCCAAAGAATAAAAGCCATCCCCATTCCTTTAATGACAACACAGAACAAGCTGAATCACAACTATTTAATATAAAAGTTCTATACCCAAGAACTACCAATTACTACTATTCTAAGGCTATTTGTTACTTTTTAAGGAAAAGGGAAAAAAAAGCAGTTATATAAACATCAAGAAAAAAAACAGCTAAATATGTAAAATAAAGATTTGGTTCACTTTAAGTAACATGCAATTGTATAAAATTTCATATTTCAAATGATGAATAAAAAATTATACAATAAGTGGCTCAAGCCCTCTCATTCAACTCTTGCCTCTGCACAGTGCAAGTGCTCAAAGTACCGGGCATTCTTTAGGCTTACATAAACATTTCTCAAAGTCTGATACTAAGTTCTTTAAAGTAACCCCAGCAATATCGTTCTGTATCTGTAAATACGCATCCCTCCTTTACTGAGATTACAGACTCAGCTAATCTTTCCACATATGGTCTGTAAAATGCCTCACCCATAAAGACTATCCTGAGAGATGTTATTCATGAAACCCACAAGATCAAGATGGATTTGTATACTGTAGTTGTTGGAAATTCAAGAAAAACAGTATGACTTCAAAATCAGTGTTGCTGGTTACTATTTCAAATTCATGTATTATTTTACATGGAATTTCATTATTAGAACTCATTAAGAAAGGTGACTGAACATCTAAACCATTCTTTAGGACTACTAGCTAGGTTTATCATAATACCAAGATAATTAGAACAAAATACAAGAACTGCTAGGAAGTATATCCAAGAATATTTACAAAGAATATGCTACAATAAATTTATTCCTGTAATACTGACTTTTAAATTCAAGACATGACAATGATTAAAAATAAAACTAGTCTTGTTGTAAGCCTTAGATTTTTGATTGTTCCTTATAAAACCCTCACCCATTCTCTCCTTTTTTAGTGTGTATGTGTGTGTATAAGAAGAGAGAAAATGCAGGAGAGTGTTGAATCCCTTGAAACTGGGGTTACAGATATTAGTAAGCTACATGACTGATCCAGGTGCAGGGATGACAGCCCTAGGGCACTAACAGAGAAGTAAATGTTAACAGCTGAGCCACCACCAGCCCTGTTTACTCTCTCTTAACCATTTTCAAGCTTTTATTAAAAACAGAAAAAAAAAAAGATATCATATCCTGAAGTCCTGAGTTCAATTCCCAGCAACCACATGGTGGCTCACAACCTTCTGTAATGGGATCTGATGCTCTCTTCTGGTGTGTCTGAGGACAGCTGCAGTGTACTTATATATAATAAATAAATAAATCTTAAAAAAAGAAAAAGAAAAAGAAAATTTCAACAAAAGAAATCTGGTATGTACTTTTCTATGAACTGCTTGGCAGGTCCATTTTCCACAAAACTGAAATATAAACACCAACTCACATCAGCACAATCCTTAAGTGGCAGTATGTATGACTAAATGTCTAATGTAATTTCAAAATACTTCGGTAGCCTATATCTTTCACAAAAGTTGCTTCAATAAATTAAAAAGTAGCCAGGAAATTGCATCTTTCTACTCTCTAAAAGTTCTAAGAGTAAAACGAGTGTGGCTGTTACAATAATTAAATATTAAAGATCAGAGTAGCTAAGAGTAACTGTCAACAGAGGAAATAGGATAAAGTAGTCTGAGACTCTAAGAGAGTACCACATGTCCTTAATAAAGTAATACCATACCTTGTCATCCCCAGGGCAACGATATAAATTCTGGAAAGTGCTAATGATGTTATTGCTAAATCTGGGTGCAAACACATCCTTTTCTTGACCAAACTGATGCCGGGATTGTCGCACAATGGAGTCGATGACGTACAGTCCAGGTACCTTGTATTCTGGTTTACACTGATGAGAGAAGAGTGGGGGACGGGACAGAATTTTAAAATCCTTGAGAGAACACATCATAAATCCCACTTAAGCAGAAACACTGCTCAGGCTGCAGTAACTAGGCAACTAGACTCTGCCTAGTTCTTAACCATTCATATCCGCAATAGCATCTACTTGGAACAGAATCTACATTGGCTATTCAATGCATTCAGGTTAACTGTTACTCACGAGTTCCAAACTAGCACTGTATAACTGACCTTAGAGACTAAAAGCAACCCGATAGATGTTATTCTTTTAAAAAATCATTTAAGAATTTAAAAAGCTAGAACAATGGAAGCAAAATCAGGAAAGGGTTAGAAAGCGCTTTGCAGGCATGGATTAGACTCCATTGCTCACATATCTGTATCAGTAAAAACGAATGAAACAGCCATTATAACATGCTAAATATATCATCCGACCAAACATTTAAGATTGTCTCAAATACCTCATCTATAAAGAGACATGAAACTACCACCATAAAAATTCTAGGAAATTTTGCAAACACCAACACATTCCAATGTTTTCAAACTAGACCACTGGGTCAGTATCTTTTTAACTTACTTTGAAGTATTTTGTAAGCTAAAGATTCTCTACTTAGCACAGCGTTTCCTAACTTGCATAGTTGGAATCAAGCTTTCCTTTCTAGAACAAGAAACCTAAAAAAACTCAGATGTCTCTTTCTTTATTCACTCCAAATATGAGTATTTTGCCTCTGCTTATGGATGTGCACCACATACATAGTGGGGGGCCTGCAAACGGGAAGAGGACAATTCCCTGGAAATGGAGTTGCAGGTGGCTGTGAGCTGACATGCAGGTGCTAGAAACAGAGCCATCTCTCCAGCCCCCCCCAAAAAAACCCCACTTTAAAAACATGTTAACTAAAACAAAATTACAACACAAAGGAGGATGTACTTCTAGGTATAATTATGTCCAATATTACACTCAAATTTATTAAGATCACTGAACAAACTAACACAAAACACTTCTTGGGACTCAACATATTTAAAATCATGCACAAACCCAGCACAAATCTGTAAATACAGCTTTTCGGTTTTAAAAGATTTTTGTTGGGGGTTTGGTCTGTGGCTATGTATTGTAATGCTAAATTCTGTGCTAAAAGGTTTGGGCCTACTAGGGAATTCTCAAGTTTACAAGCTTTTGTTGTGTAAACCTTGTTCCTTGATTTAAAACTATTGGCTAAATAAAACTGGCTACAGCCAATTACTGGAGGGATTAGAAATAGGTGGGTTTTGAGTTACCTGATTGGGGGTGGAGAAGAGAGAGGAGAGACAAGGGGGAAAAGGAGGAAGAAAGGAGAGGAGGAAGCCGCCAGGAGGGGAGAGGAACCAGGAGCACGTGGCCAGGAGAAACAGCAAGTATCTGGGGTACACTGCTGGGGAGGTAGCCAGGGCAGCAGTTAGACACATAGATGAGGGGTGACCCTAGTAATTGTCTGAGTCTCACTCATCTGTACCTGAGTCTCACTCATCTGTACCTGGGGATAAGTTTAAATTGGTTGTACTGGAGTTGCTTGTTTTAAAGTAGAGATTTTAACATATCATACCGGTTTTATGTATCATTAACAAACATTAGGCCGCCATTTAATGATGTTTACAGCCAACCCAATGAATATTTTAACCCTGCAAAAAGTTTAGCGGATAGTTAATATGTTCCTTCAGATTTCCTTCTCAAGAAAAATTTAAACTAATTCAAAGGAATCGTTTCTAGACAATGTTGTTTTGTTTGCTACTAAATGCTTGCTGCAGTCCCTCAAAGGTAGTAATAATAATAAGGGTACTTTTTGAATATTTATTATCTGAAGAAACTGAATCAAAACAACACCTGTTTGCTCGTTTTGAAACCCTGAAGATTCTCCTCAAGGCCCCCACCCCCACTTCCCTTTAGTCCACGTATCTGGCCAAAACTGCCTACATAGCTACCTGTCCAAGCAATACATTTCAGAAAAAATGTTAATGAAAATAAAATCCACTTGGTTAAAAAGGTTTTCCGTTAACTATGGCAAACTGAGGACAAATTGACAATGCATTAGTGCCCACCCGAAACAGCTGCCTCCACAGAGAAACGCAGACTGAGGCTTTGGCAGGGCAGCAGCCCTAGAGCCAAAAGCAATGCATCCAGACAAACACTTCCACCACCATCTTTACATGAACAGACTACAGGTTTCTCACAACCCTTTATGCCATTTTTGCACAAATAAAAAAGCAAAATATTTTAATGTCATGTTTTAAATAATTTAACTCTAGGAAACAAATCATAAATAGTTGACATGAAAATTTTCAAAAATTCTCTCAGACTGAAAGTAAAATTTCCTAAGTCTTCCTGACATTTTAAATCTGAATTATTTTGTTGTTGATGATGTGGTTTGTTTGTTTGCTTGCTTTTAAGACACAGTCGCAGTATGATTCTATACAGGGGCTGGGAACCCATGATCATATTCTCCTGAGTACCTGGGATTACAGGGATGCACATCATGTCTCACCTCCAAACCACTTTTAATGTTATTACCATGTTAGATTATCTGAGTCACACCATCTTCAAAAATATTCCAGTAACTTTCAATCTCATGATGCAGGAAACTCTTATTTAAGAGAAGGGTAAGAAAGGGCTGGAGAGATGGCTCACCAGTTAAGAGCACTGATTGCTCTTCCAGAGGTCCTGAGTTCAATCCCCAGCAATCCCATGGTGGCTCACAACCATCTGTAATGAGATGGATGCCCTCTTAGGGGTGTGGGGGAAGGCAGGTAAGGACAGAGTGACTACACCTTTAACTGTACTTGTTAGATATGAATTATGTCCAAGTTGGCATTTGTAGCAATCATGAGTTAAGGTTATCTAACAAGGATTTCTTTAGGCAAGTTTGGCACCATTCTATACAACATGTAAGTAAATACATCTCACTCAGTAATTCCACTGAAAGTTGAGCTGGGACTTTCACATATTAAAAGTCACCATTAAGGAGAAAGAAAGAAAACGGGGGAAATGCAAGTGGTTATACCTGTACATGACTGAGTGATGCTGCTGGTAGCTAACCCTGGGTACCGTTAGGACGACACCTCGTGGGAAATTCTGTATATCTGAAAAGCTGGTCTATGCAATGCCGAATGTTTAGTGGTATATAAAGTCTGAATTTTGAGCAACTTTAGCTGTGCTGTTAATTTTGAAAGTATTGTCCATGTGGGTTATAGAAACTAATATTCTGTAAATAATTAAAAACAAAAGTCATGCTTATTTTAGCAGCAAACAAGGACAAAGCAAAGCCTGGCTGTGCTTACCTGGGCAAACAAATGCAAGAGATTAGAAAGAGTCGGCCAGCTTTAGATTGACTGCAAGAAATGAGTAGCAATTACACAAGTCTTGTCCATATAAAAACACAGCCATGTGTCTATGACCACTTTCTGTACATGTACATATGTACTTCATAATAAAAAGTAAAGCATTGGGCAGAAGCATCTCATCATAAGCAGGGCACAGTGTATGTGAAATATAAACTAAGATTAGTGTGGGGTTTAGAACTTATCAAAAATGTCCTAGGGCAAAGAAATTTTAGTAAAAATCACATATGGACAAGGAGCCTCTGGAAGAAATTCCTTTCAAATTACCTAAATACCCCGATCTTTATACACCAAGGGCGAAGACTATGTATGTACACAATCAGTCAATCTTCACTAAGATTGGATGATACATAAAAATGTACATATCTAAGTGGGGAAAACAAAATAACAAAAATAACTTCAACAAACGCCCTTTAAAAGGCTGCCATTCTTTCTGAGAAAACAGCAACAGGTGAAAAACTAAGCGTAGCAAAGGATGACCAACTGCTTTAGCTTCATTTTAAAACACATAGTTGGAGGATGAAGAAATGGCTTAGCAGTTAACAACCCACTCTGATAGCAGAGAACCAGAGTTCTGGTCCCTGTGCCCATAACTAGTAGCCAAAACTGGTACTAAGTGCAGCTCTATAAAGATTCAATGCCCCTGGGCTCTAAGCACAACTGCACAAATGTAGCACACAGAATCACAGACACATGTACAGATAATTAAAATATAAAACAGGTATTTGCATAGGATCAAGAATTCTGAAGGAAAACATTATCTGTGTCTCAAGTCTGCTTCATGAAAATGACAAGTGAGTCTCTTCTATTATCAACACAATGGCAGGAAATTTAAAGGTTAATAAAAGCCAAGTGTTCAACTTAGGCAGTAACAGTTGACAGAGTATTATCAGGACCTAGAAAGATCACATGCAGGCCTAATGGTAGTTAACAGTAGCCACAACAGCACTACATTAAAACACAATGCTCAGTGACAGCATTCAACCCTGAGTGTAAGAGACAAATGAATTTGTAGCAGTCGTATAAAATGACAAGCTTCACGTGGACAAAAAAAAAAGAGCTTGATTAATCATAAAACTTCCAGAATGGAGCTAAATAGACTTATCTAATGCATTTCAAACAGGTAAATAAAAGTCATGGGATCTCCAAAATTATTACAAACTAACATGTACTGATTTTTTTTATAATACAAACACAGGGTTACTATTAAGAGCTGTCTCAAATAGTACTGCTAAAACTTAGAATTCCTGAGTGTCTGTAGTTCTTTGCTTCAGTCTTATAAAAGCAGACAGGCTAGAGATATGGTTCAACCAGTAAATGTGCCTGTCT
The DNA here is from genome assembly GCF_963924665.1 of Micromys minutus. Classification (NCBI taxonomy): domain Eukaryota; kingdom Metazoa; phylum Chordata; class Mammalia; order Rodentia; family Muridae; genus Micromys; species Micromys minutus. Next base: position 15,960,370 of record NC_137965.1, on the reverse strand, counting down.
CCAGGCATGATCATCTCCAGGCCCCAAGCAGAACTGACTCCAGTTGTCCTCCTCACATGCACATACCCCTGCATACATGCACATGCAGACACACAAATAAATATCTAAGTATGTAACTTGAAAAGAGCAGAGAATTGTCAGAACATAGATTGTTTTCTGGCTGCATTCATCACATCAAAGCTGAGGCCCCAGTGTTCTACAAATCAGCTTTAATGTTTATTTTGCATGTCACCACCACCCATCATTTTATCTACAAAACTTTAATGACTAACACATAGGACCATAGATAGCATCAAGTGGTTACATACTTGAACTTGGATTGTTTGTTTACAGTGTGTAATGCAGCATGAAATGGTACAGCCAATCTGGAGAATACTTTGGCAATTTCCATAACATAAATATTATCCCCCCCAAAAAAAACATGAAAACCTGCATTTACCCCACGACTAGAACATGAATGTTCTCGGCCACTTTATTAGGAAGTCAAAAGGTAATCAGATGCTTATTAGTGTGTGAATGCTTAACCTGTGGAACAATCAAGAGAATTCAATACAAAAAAAAAAAAAAAAAAAAAGGAAGAAACCACTTTATACATATAACAATTAGGCTAATGCTCAAGAGTGACACTGAGCTCAGGACTATCTCAAAAGCTACCTGTCCAACATTCTCTATAAAGTTAAGAGAGTAATACACTGATTTTAAAATCTTAGGATTTTGGAGCAATATAGATTGAGTCTTAACATTAGGTATGCTGATTCTATACAGTATGCTGCCGCCCAAAATTACTCAAAAGGACGTGCTACACACTGACCTAATAACAAATGAGTTATTACTTAACTATACAACCGTCTTAACTATCTTACTTGACCAAACATTCTTCCACCCCAATCCCATCCATCAAAAAAAAAACTTATCAGTAAGGTTTCTTTTTTTCCCATAAAACCTGACTGTTATGCAAATTGGCTTCTCAATGAGGAGCTAAGTTATCAACCTGAAACTGGAGGAAATAAACTTCTCATGCTGCTCCTCCCCAAAATTCAGTGACAGTGCATTTCAGCAACATTCCCTACACAGTTCCCATTTGAGAGTGCTGGCTTAGACATTAGACTCTTTAGACTTAAGAGGATTTACACTGGTGGAAATGTTTAGGTCACTAATGCTGTACTTTACAGTTTGATTTATCTTTAGACTTTATCTAAACTACTTAATCACAAAGTGTATTTTATGGAGAAAACATCTTTAAAAAAGAAAATGAGGGGTGGAAAGAGGTTCAGCTCGTAACTAAGGGCATATTGTGCTCTTCCAGAGACCCTGGGTTTGACTCCCAACACCCATATGACAGCTCACACAGCTGCAGCTCCAGGAAATTTGATGTTTTCTGCCCACCATGAATATCAGCCACACCATTGGTACACACACATACATGCAAGCAAAAAAAACTCATACACATAAAAATTTTAAACTATAAACTATTTATTTATTTATTTTGGTAGTATAGAATAGAGTGTACTTGGAGGATGAGAAGGAAAGTTGAGAAGGGAGTAGAGGCAGAGAGGACAGAGGAGGCCAGGCAGGACACATGGGGGAATGAGGGGAACAAAGGGGTCAGAGAGAAAAGGGGCAGAGCAATTTTTGGTTTTTTAATCTTTTATTTTTTTGGTTTGTGAGACACAATCTCTAAATATCCCTGGCTGTCCTGAAGCACACTATGGTGCTGGCTTTGGATTCACAGATATCAAACTGCCTCTACTAAATGCTACCATTAAAGATTTGTACCACCACACCCAGCTTAATTAATCTTTGTTAAAAGAGGGGTGGAAACAAGAACAGGTTATATCAATTCTTCAAGACAACCCAGCTTAAAAACTCAGTGATCTTATTTTGATCCATTCACTTTCCATAATATACTGCAACTTTGCTAAATGTTAATGCCAAGTATAAGTCAGTAAAATGCAAGTTAATTAAGCATAAGTCTTACACAGACCTTCCAGAAACAAAAAGTACCAAGAACGATGGATGATGAGACACTGAGACCCTAATAAAATAAGATCGTATGCTAGAAAGTTTTGTGTTAGCTTGACACAGCTAAAGAAAGTTATCTGAGAGGAAAGAGCTTCAATTAAGAAAATGCCTCAGTAAGTCCAAGCTGTAGGGCATTTTCTCAATTAATGATTATAGGGGAGCCCAGCCCATTGTGGGCAGGACCATCCTGGCCTTATAGAACCCTGATCCTGGGTTCTATAAGAAAACAGGAGAAAGCCACGGGGAGCAAGACGATAAGCAGCACCCTTCCATGACCTCCAGGTTCCTGTCCTGCCGTCTTTGATGACGAGCACTGCTGTGGAAGCCTAAGCCATTAAGTCCTTTCCTCCCTAAGTTGCTTTGGTCATGGTGTTTCATCAGAGCACTAATAACTGTAACTAAAACAGTATGCAAGACTGTGAATTTCAGCTTTTATCTGCCTTGTTTTCCCTGGAAAAAAGTGCTAAAAGGTCTATAAAATAAGATTGTAGCACTGCTTAATGCACTGGTGGCTCAGACAAAATGAATGAGGGAAATAATAGTTGGGAGATGATAATTTAACCCGTATTTAACATAAACATAGAGTTGTTCTCTAAGTATATAGCTTAAAAAGACTAGTAAGAACTAGTAACATTTGGAGGGGAAAAAATCATAATGACATAACTTTTCAAAAGAGAAAAATTTAACAAAAATGTATGCCTAAAGGCTACCATTTTCGTATGTATGAAAACAGTCCTTTCATTTTATTTCTCAACCAGAACCAAAACAACTGAAGTTCCTTTTTGTCTTGAGAAGGAACCTTGCATAGTCTGGAAGGGCATTTACTTGGCTGAGCCCAACCACAGCTTGATGTCCCAATCACTCACCTTCTACCTGGACAACGGCAAGGACTACACTGTGTGCTTACACAGGCTCTTTTACAAAAAGCTGGCGATGGAATGCTGCTCCAGCACCCCAATGGCAGAACTGTATCTGCTACTCCTGGAGTTCCTTTTTTTGAGTCCATCAAAAGAACTTGAGCTCAAACATTTAATTTAAAGGAGAATGTTAAGGGTTAATAGAAGAGTACTTGCTGCTCTTGCAGAGGACATGGGTTCAGTTCCCAGCATAAACGGTTATCACAGCCAACTCTAACTCCATTTCTAGGGATCCAGTACACACCTGGTACACATACAGGTAGGTAAAACACTCATACGCTTTAAGCTGAATGACATTTAGAAGTAAATAACTAATGGATAAATGAGAACATAAGCATCAGTACAAACTACAGCACATTCAGCCCAGGTAGGAAAGAGAATATGTACTTACTTTCTGAATGAATTTCTCAACACTTTGTACCACATGTTTATAGAACTGTAGAAAAAGAAAAAACATTATTCTAAAATCAGTTTGCTAGATTAAATTTTTCTGATAACCACAGGTCCATTAAAATGATAAATGATTCACATCACTCACCTTTAGAGGAAACTAGCCATACTGAGTATTTTAAGTAATCCTCTGAAGTACTACACATACATGGTGAATGTATCTAAAGTGTTTTATGTAAAACCACTCTAGCTGGTCAGGGTAGTATATGCCTGCAATCTCAGCACCAGGGAGGATGAAACTTAAGTGATGACAAGCTGGGGCCAATCTCAGCTACACAGTGAAAACTGTGTCAAAAAACAAAAACAAAGGAATCTTTAGGAAAGTACACTCTGACAAGTTCTACTGAGAACAAATACTGCTGCACACTGACAATGTTATGCTCTTTCCAGAGAAGAAAAAGTAACCACATTCTACAGTGTCATTTTAATACCTAAATTAAGAACAATACTAGAAAAAGCAAGTTACTCTAACCAGTGGTACATTAATAAATGTGAGAGCCTGTATCAACTGTAGGCAGGGGGAAGAATGTACAACATGCTAACAAATCATACAAAATTAAATGAGCTACTATCAATTATGAAAAAAACACTTAGATTAATGTACAATGTTCAGCATAAACCTGAAATTAAATAGGATAGAAATTATAAACAATAAAATTTTAGTATGTCAATAGTAACGCCATGATTAGAACATTTCTCTTTTGAAGAACCTGAATTATACTTCCAGTCTCATGACTTCTGCTTTATAAAGGATAATCCTGTCCTCAGACTGAAGAGACATTAAGAACTAAAGCTTTAACACTGAAATGTGTATACAGGGTGACTGTAAACATATTAGCATGAAAGCAGTTTACCCAAATGAATTTCATACTTATGATCAACATACTGTGGTTTGGGTGCTTTCTAAGAAAATGTCTACATTTTTAGGAGATTTAAATACAAGTATTAGAGACTTATCATCAGTGATATCTGAAAGTCTTGGGGTCTGTGCATGGTGCGTGCATGTGAATGCTTTTATCTTGCCGAAAAGCTAACAAGTGACATGGAGTAGAAATATAGAATTAACAGTAACTGACTGATGGAGCAAAGGGATAAAACAGTACTTATCAGAATCTACAACTTTTCTGAAACTAGAATAATTTATGAAAGACAATAATAAAACCCCTAACAATATAGTGCACTGTAGAAATTGAGTTACTCTCAATTGACAAAAACTATTTCTTGTCTATTACTCTCTTCTGACATCTAGAAATAGGAAATAATGCTAGAACAATACTTCACAGGATCTTTTCATTTAACAAGTACTCTGATGAACAGTTTCTCATCAAATATACCAATTACTAACTTTTCAGACAAGTACTTCTGGTATTAAGGTACAAAAAAGTTAGATCATTGGCAGCAGTGTAGACTACAAGAGAATAAGCTTATGCACACCAGGCCTATCTGATGCACTTCAAACAGACTAATTACCTAACCTCTTTCATAATTTTTGGGCTTTCTCATCTTTGATTTTTGTTTCTTTTGTTTACATAAAAATATGGGGGTTCACATACACACTCACACACATATACACACACAAGCAAAGACTGGCAAGAAGGCTCATCAAGTAAAGGTGCTTGTCACACAAGCCTGACTGACAAGCTGGGTTTGGTCTTTAGGACCCACACAAAAGAATTAATACCTATAAGTTTGTCCTCTGATCTTTAAGCAGGTGCCATGGCAAACACACATACACACATATGTAAACTTAATTTTTTTTTAACTTTAAAAAAAAATCAAGTTATTTGTAAGTTAACGTGTTGCTATGATTCAAAAGATAATTTAATAGCTGCTGGGTCTAGACAGAGCTAATGTTTTTTCGTTTTTTTTTTTTAAAGATTTATTTTATTTATATAAGTACTCTGTTGCTGTTTTCAGACACACCAGAAGAGGGCATCAGATCCCATTACAGATGGTTGTGAGCCACCATGTGGTTGCTGGGAATTGAACTCAGGACTTCTGGAAGAGCAGTCAGAGCTCGTAACCACTGAGCCATCTCTCTTCAGCCCAGAGCTAATTAATGTTTTAATCACTAAATGTTCATGTTAGTACCTACTTAGTTGGAAGCAATCATTCATCTTTAAGATACTTGCTAGAAGGAAATCTTAGACCAGGAGACAAGAAATTATATATGACTGAATGTCAAAAGATTTTTTTGAACAAGTCATGTGTTTATCTCCAGAGAGTCCAAACTTTCCCAGAGTATAGAAGAGTTGGTACAGGCTCAAAGCTCAGTGTGTCAGAGCACTCAATAACTCCCCATGGCCTCTTCCTAAAATTCAAGGACTTTATATACTATGAAGCCCAATTATTTTCCATAATTTGTTTTCAGATCTATATAAAACAAGAGGGGGAAAAAAACCACTGAATTTTAGTTCCAAGTTTTTTACCAAGTTATATTTAAGATTTTGCAGTCAGTGTGGTGACAAATGACAGTATCAGAACACCTTTGCTCTGTGGTGTGGTTATATCCAAACTAACACCTGTATGCTAAGGAAAATGAAAATTTATAAGACTGTTTTCTTTAGCCTTTTTAAAGGATTTTTTTAGGCTTACTTTATTTTCTGTGTATTAGTGTTTTCCCTACATGTACATGTGTGAACCAGGTGTGTGCCCAGTGGCCTTGGGAGTCAGAAAGCACTGAACCAGCTAAAACTGGAGGGCTATGAGCCAGCAGTGATGGGTGCACTGTGGGTGGTGGGAACTGAACCCAGGCCCTCTGCAACGCCAGTGCACTGAACCTCTCTCTAGCTGGAAGATTCTTTTCAAAATGTGCTTTTATGTAAATGAGGGGGAGTAAGTGGCAGATTTATTTTCCACAATGAGCATGTATTAATACTGTAAAGCTGTATTATTTAAAATAAAATCTATTATTTTAAAATACTAGGGAGAGGCTGGGGAAACAGCTCACTCAGTAAACAAGAATGAAGGCTGGAGCTCAGTTCTCAAGCATCCACAAAAAAGCAAGGTTCAAGCAAACAGATGCAGAAAGGACAGCTGTAACAGACATGAGTGCTTTGTCCTCTTTGTTAAGGTGTTTGTGCTCATGCACATAGATATTTATGTTGCCTTATTTTATCTTTTTCGTATAATGTGATGCAGATTGAGGTAACAGCTGACATACTGTCATTCTCAAGAGACAGAGCTACCTATTCTGAAATACATAGTGCATCTGCAGTTGTATGTAGGTGGAATTATGGGCTGTTAATTGTTTTCATTTGGAATTTAAGCAAGAGGAAAAGAAACATGACTGTCAGATTGTTTCAAAATTCAGATTAATCTTGGCTGTCAACTACATCTGGAATCAACTAAATATCAAATTGCAGAGCACATCTATGAGGGATTTTCTTAATCAGATCATTTCAGGTGGCAAAACCCACCTTACCTCTGGGCCACACCTTCTGGCAGCCCACATAGAAGGCCAAGAAAGAAGCAAGCTTTGGCTTTTTTCTACTTGCCCTCATTCTTACCTGCAAGCTCATCTATTCTGTTGCTGAGGCATTTATTCTTTACTGGCATTAAACCTATTTCTTCAGGATTCCAACACAGGACTGAAAACTGGCAGCTTGCTAGGTAGCTTCCAGGACTCTAGCACCAGACTGGGAAAACAACAACCAGATTCTTAGCCTTTCTTTCTATAATGAGATGTCCAATGGTGGACTGCTCAAAATACAGTCTGAAAAACCATTCTAGTAAATGCCATTTAAATAGACCCTTCTATTTCTTAGGGAGCTCTAACTAAATAGTTTGTTTTCCTGGTGCTGTGACAATATCCTAATGAAAGCCAACTAAATACAATTCCAGGTCAGTCTGTCATGTTGGAGAAGTCAGAGAAGCAGAAACCTGAGACGCTGGGTCACACATATCCACAGTCAAAGGAGAAAGAAGCAGGGACATGGCTCAGTGATTAAAAGTACTTCCCAAATAAACTCAAGGGCATAAGTTCAACCTTCATATCCTGTGGTGAAAGGAGAGACAGGATCAAGATCAGGCCAAGCACTCACGAGCACACCCTACACTGAGTGACAAAGTTAGAATTTAAAGTAGCAACAGCAGCAACAAATGATGGATGTCTGCTGCTGCCCGCTCCCATTCTGTACACACAGGCCAGGATGCTAAGTAGGGCAACAGTTCCATCATGCCTCAATTAAAGCAATCAAGGAAATTCCCCACGGGCATACCCAAGCCCATCTCCCAACTAATTCTAGATTGTGTCAAATTGACAATTTAATACTTTCCCACAGACTATCTCAAAAAAAAAAAAAAAAGATGGAATGCAATGCAGGAAAATGCCTGATACAATCTGGATTCTGCAGGACCCTTTATGCATGACACAGGTACATTCTCTTTCTCTTTCTCTCTCTCTCTCATATACATATATACACACAAATACAAGGGTTATTTTCTTTTGAAGACACAAAAGTAAAGTTTGTTACTCACCTTAATAGCTTTGATGGCTGCCTTTGTAATCTGGGTCATTTTTGCTTTAGAAATGGGTGGCTTATAGTCATTCAGCGAATACAACTGAAGGAAAAAGAAAAGCAAATGTTAAATATGTCACAAATACCTCCAAACAATCATGAAACTACTAGACTTTTTATATTCTCAATGAAACCTAAGAGACATCTTTATTTAAAAAAAAAAAAAGCAACACTAAGCACAGGGAACGGGAAACTACAATCAGCTAGTACCTCACACTTGCTCTGTTGTAGTCAGTAAGTCAGAAAAAGAAACTGAATAATGAATGCCAAATGGTACAGCAACTTTATGATTCTGCTTAGGAGCTGGCAATATGGCTCAGTGGGGGGAGGGGATTGCCACCAAACCTAACAACAATCTGAGTTCATTCCCCAAAATCCACAAGGTGGGAATGGAGAGCCAGTTCTAACACGTTGTCCTTAGACAGGCTCACTATGGCATGTGTATGACCCCTCCCCACATACAGCCGCATGGTGATGTGATCTAAGGAACTCCACTCTCAAATCCACACCTAAAAACGAGCTAAAGATAACCATTCCCATTACAATCTGTGCCTCTGGTGCTCAAAGTGGTAGCAGACACCTTTCATCCCAGTACTTGGGAAAGAGAGGCAGGCTGATCTCTGAATTTGAAGTCACCCTGCTCTACGAAAGCAAATTCCAGGACAGGACGGCCAGGGCAACACATAGTGAGACTCTGCCTCAAAAAAGAAAGAAACCTTGCACCTGTTGACCAATGCAGAACTATTCGAGTAAGATCTGTCAAAAATTCACTGAAAAAATAGCAACAACCCAAATAACATGAAGTAATGATAAAATACGTGCTATGTATTAACTGAACTGTTGGCCATAAAGAGGAATTGGATCCTTAGAAACTGTTTAGGGAGGGGTGAGACATCTCACTAAACTGTACATTTTGGCCTCAAACTGTGCTTCAGCCTATTGAATGGTTAATATCACAAGCATGTGCTCAGTCCTTGAAAATACTGTGCTAAGTTAAAAAGAAAACTGGGGAGGTAGCTCAGTGGTAGAACACTTTAATTACAGGTACTGGGAGGAGGGGGAAAACTTATGATTAGCAATTCTTTTGAAGGTGAAGAAAATATTCTGAAGTTAATTGTAATCAAGGTTGCACGATGTGGTGAGTACACCCAAAATGACCAAGTGAGATGGCTGACACTGTGAATTTAATTACAATTAAGCTTTTTAAAGCCAGTGCACACCTCTAAGCCCAGCATTTGAGAGACAGATGTAGGTAGGTCTATGAGTTTGAGAAGAAGCCTGGTCCACATTGATTGTGCCAAGCTAGCTATGGATATACAGTGGGCCTTAATGAAAGGGTAAAGGTGGCAAAGAATAATCCGTGAATAACCCCTTTTAAATCTCAAGGAATCTAATGGTCCAAAACAATCTGCCTCTTGATCTGTTTTAAAACTCATGTAATGCTCAGAGAGAAAATAGTTTGAAAGAATGACAGAAATATTAGACAATAGAGAACTGTGGTTAAATGAAAGGTGACTAAAAATTCTGTTGTGTTCAGTGACACTATGGTGAACACAGTATTTAAATATCTATACTCTGAGCTTTAACTGTCACAACATAGACTAGTCTAAACCACCATGCCCCACCTGAAAAACAAATAAGGCAAGTTCTGGGTTACAGTTATCTGAGGGGGGGCGAAGGGAGGGAGAGGAAGGGAGAGATCCCCATTTCCATCAAATAGTCAAATGCAGTTTGGTTCTGCCAGGAGGAAAACTCTTAAGGCACCGGCTGTTTGGCTGTTTCCATCAGTGGTCAGGCTCCTGTCCTCTGTTCTTGGCTCGGTACTCTTCTCATGGCCCTGCTACAGTCTGCTTAAAATGAGACTTATTCTCTCTGGTCGCTCAGATACTTTCTCCCAGGGCCTGCCTACTAGTTAACATGTACCTCTCCCTAAATCACCAATGAGGAAGACTTTTATAATCCCCAGTGCCAAGCTTCTCTTTATGGTCTCACTTGTCACCTTTGAAGTCATTAATCTTCCTGATACAATATTAACAGAATAAAGTTTCTCTTGTGTGACCAGCAGTGATAGTCCACACCTTTAATCCCAGCACTCAGAAGACACCCTGGTCTACAAAGTGAGTTCCAGAATAGCCAGGGCTACAAAGAGAAAACCCATTCAGGGGAGGGGGCAATGTTCTCATGTTACACTTTAGAGGTTTCTCACTTGGCCACACTAAGCTCCTTGGATCCCTGCCTCCCGTGATCACAGGTACATAGTAAACGTTTCTGCTGCCAATGAGGGCAGTCACCTGAACAGAACTCATTGCAAGCACCACATTGTAGAACCTGAAGCTGAGAGGACTCTCCTCTCAAGTGTTTCATTACGCTGGCAGAGACTAGTGAGGTGCAGTGCTCCTAACAGATCATCACATCTGTTCAGCTCTACTCTCGTAGCAAGACACCAATAAACTGTCTTTGAACCAAAATAACCAAACTATATGGTAAAAGTAACAAAAACTAACTTTTGAATCTGAGTAATATCTTAATTACTTAATTTAATATCTTAAATGTTGTCTTTCCTTTTTAGATAAATAATATAATCTCACTAGAGAGCATTCTTTTACCTCCAATATACTGAGACTCATCACTCAGTTTTAACATTCATACTATTTCAAACAAAATTTTTAAAAACATTTTCATGTCCTTGCCAATTTGACTGATTAATAACATACATAGGTCATGTCCCAGAATCCTCATGGGACATGTGGCTATACATACATCAGTGTAGGTTTATCTGTGCCTTCAAGACTGAGGACTCTAACCAAATAAATTAAGAGAAAGTATGAATCTAAAATAAAAGTAAACAATTCATCTCTTCCCAAAATAACGTTTTAGGGTTTTTAAATATGGATCGGTGTCTCTCAAGTCTCTCAAAGACATCGAAAGACGCGCATGCGTTCCTGCCAATACAATTTTGACACTTTCAAAACTGCACGCTGACCAGATATAATTAATTGTTCCGTCCTCCTGTAAATAACTTTCCTTCCTCCTACAGTAAATAACTTTCACAACGAAAAGGACAAGAAGCAACAGGTAAGAGATGTTGTCATGAAGTTGTATCTGATGAACCAAAGGAAACCACAGCCACAACAAACACATCAGTATAGACGCTGGACAAGCATGTCCTCCTTCAGTCTCACTACAGGTCATGGGAACCCAATACCCCACCCTAGTACTGCAACGCCTAGCACTGTCTCAGGCCCAAAACTGGACTTGATGGCATGAAAACAAGGGCTGAAGTAACTGAAGTGTTAAGTAAACTGTAGTTCTTTGGGAGAATCAGGCATAGAGTCAGAGACTTCAAATTTCTTGTTTAGCTGTAACCTTGAAAACTGCAAACCGTAGTCCACTTGAGCACCTACTATTTCCACATTCACCTCTTCAAAATTCTTATCTTGAAGTCTCAGCCCCCTCTATATTTAGATATAGGGTCTCTTCAGAGGTAATTAAATGACATCATTTGGATAGACAGCTCCACTCTCACAGGATTACTGTCTTGTACAAACTAGGCACTGCATGGCTTTTGCTTACACATACACAGTTCTTTTATGCCCCCAAGCTCTTTCAGCATCCCATTCTCCCTTAAGAAGGCAAATATGCATCAAGTTTCCTACCAATTAAAAGAGTGAAACTGTTATTAGTAAATCAATTAGAGCACTGGGAAAAAGAATAAAATATAGTCATAGTTCTTATTTCTCTCCAGTAAACAAAGTTCAAGGGGTTGGAAAGATGGCTCAGTGGTTAACAGCACTGAGTGTTCTTCCAGAGGTCCAGAGTTCAAATCCAGGCAACCATATGGTGGTCACAACCAATCAGTATTGAAATCTGATGCCCTCTTCTGGTGTTTCTAAAGACAGCTACTTATATATAATAAAAGAAAAAAGTTCAACAGGCAAGATGCACACATCAGGCCCAGGAAGCTCTAAGATGCAGGTCTTATCATGCTGGATGGGCCCTTCAATAGTGCTTCCTGTGAGCCATCATGCTACCAAAACTAACCCTAATGCATTTACTGCTTCATCCAGCTGGATGGGTGCAAATGTTTCTTTGATCTGTCAACAGTGTCCTAGCTGAGATAAAGGTGTTTGTTCATTTCTTGCTAAGAATAGACAGATAACAGAACTGGTGCCCAAAGGGACCACTATAACCAAAGACAAAAAGGAGACTTTCCACAGCCCCCAATAAATGCTAAACAAGCAAATAAGGCCAATTGGTCTGAGGGTGAAGAATCCATAAGGGGCAATCCTAATATGACTACTTGTTCCCCAATATGTAGGAGAGGGCATGCCTCCTTGTGATAAATAACACAAAGACTAAATAAAGGTGGAGCTTGAGTAGAGCATCTTTTAGGAAAGGGGAGGAAGCTCCAATAACACTATGTAAGCAGGCTGTGGTGGCTTGTTATGCCTTTATTTGGACCATAAGGCATGCAACCGAGGCTCATCTTTCTGTCTAAAAACAACATGTCCTGTAAGAAAGGAATCACAAAGCAAAATAACTAAAAACAATGGGCGCCATCTTAGTCTCTGAATTGGCCTCTAATTTAGCGCGTATGTACACACACACACACACAGAGAGAGAGAGAGAGAGAGAGAGAGAGAGAGAGAGAGAGAGAGAGAGAGAGAGAGAGAGAGAAGGAAATAAGCATGACATGAAGATATTGCTCTGTTTATTACAGCTTTCATATCTGTCCTTAAAATCACTTACCAAATACAAAAATTTGCAACCTGGGGTAAAAATTAAACAGTGAAAGAGACTATGAAACTGAAGACAGTCAGGAGGGCCAATTAAGTGGCTTCTGTGTAAAGACACTTGCTGCACAGGCCAGCAACTGAGTCTGACACCTTGGATCCGTGCAGGAGGAAAGCTGAAAATTTATTCCATAAAATAGGTCTCTATGCTCCACACATCTACCACACACACATATATCGTGCATAGAAGATACTTCTCAGATCTGACATTGAATATAGGATAGAGAAATCTATTAACTCAGGATGTAGATGAAGCCCTTAACAATGAACCATTACAGAAACTAAACAAAACAAAGACTAGAATCCATCTAAAGTGCTTAAATTAGGACAGACTAGAAATTAGATTAATCAATTAAACTAGAAATGTAAAGGAAAAGTGATCATGGGGCTATGGGGAGGGACATAAGCTCAGTCTGAAAGCATGAAGGAGAAACCAGACAATACCCAGCCATTGGACCTGAGACAAGGCAGCACAATCTGAGGCAGTATGATAAAAATCAAATCAATAGACTGGCTCATACAAGCCAGAGACACTGCTACAGTCTGTTAAGTTCCCATAAACATGAGCAAGAAGCAAGTCAGACTGACATTACTGAGGAAAGCTGGATGTGTGGGAGGCAGTGTTCAATCAGGCCCTGCAAGAGAGCTAAAGTTAACTCAGCAGGTCCCTCACAACTGTAACAGAAGCTTCAGCAGCATCACTGAACCCATGGTGAGCAATGAGAATCCTGAGATGGGAGGTCTGTGGATGGGAATGACTTCCGAGTGCTGTGCAAGGTAAAAGCTACTAAAGCATGCAGGAGAAACCACCAGGGCAAAACAAGAGGGGTCTGCCCAGGACACTTCAAGATAAACATAATAAGGTACATGCTGAAGGAAAATTCCTTAAAAGAAAATGTCAGAAAGCCAAATGCTGCATTTATGAGTCTTTGGAAGGCTTCAAAGCCTGAGCAGCAGTTCACCAAAAAGTAAAAGGAAAAATAAATTATACAATAGTATAGGTTTTAAAAAAAAAAAAAAAGGTTTGGAAAGGGAGGGGAATTAATGCCCTGGGATATGTAACAAACTGCACTGAGGTAGAGTCTGTTCACCCAGTCGTTGAACCTTTTAGCAGCCGGATGGGCCAGTGAGAGACCACAGTAGCAATCAAGGTAGGCAAAAATATGGCCCTGCTTCCCCTGGCCCCTAGCCAAGCCAGCAACTGCTAGACAACCCCACTGAACTGTAAGAATAACTTTTGTTCACTTGATGCAATCACTGTTTCTGAGGCTTACTGCCTCCATTTACTAGGTCTAGTCATGGACGCTTCTAGCTTCTGTACAATCTTACCAGTCTCTGAGACTGACTGCTGAATATACTCCTCTTTCTTGTTCTCTCTGATCTCTGTCTGGCTGGTTCAACTCAGCTGCTCTGGCTAAACTCCTCTCCAAGATAACTGATTCAATCCGGCTTCTCTCTCAGCCTTTGACTCTACTTGGCCTCATACTAACTTTGTCAATCTGTTCTGATCTTCAGGCTCCTTCTTCTCTGGCTCATTCTGTATTCACCTATGTCTAGCTGGTTTTCTCTACAGCCTGTCTCTGGTAAAACTGCCTCCTCTTTCTCTCTGCACTGCTCTAAGTCACCTCCCTTTCCTCTCTGTTCTTGTGAGAGTTGAACATATCCTGTTCTGTCAAATCTTTGATTTGCCACTTTGTCTGCCACTCAGTTAGGCATCACTTTCAAACATGGCTGCTTCCTTCTACAAACTAACTTTACCTTTACTGTTTGTGATTAAAGGTGTGAGCTAAGGCTGAGCCACACGACAACTAGAAGCAGTTTTCCCAGTAAACAACCAATATCAGGCTCACAATGTAATGAGATATCCTGCAACAGTGAGCCTGTGCAGGTGGAAGTGCACCCCAGGGCTCCTGAACTGACTCCAGCCACACTGCTGCATCTCATCAAAGCTCTTCTGCAAGAACAAGTAACACAATCTCCTCATGCTCTACTTGCTTGGAACCTGTACATGGAACTTGCTAAGCTGTATAATTAAGCTTTCTGCTGTTTCCTAAAACCAACAGGTACTTCCTTAAAAGGACAGCCATGGATGTCCAAAGACCCTGCTCACCCTTTGTAAGAAGGTTCCATTATATATCAACCACTGGGTATCTCAGATTTAGAAAGAACAAAACTAGTTTAAATAAATACACCCTGTGTAAAAAAGAAAAATAAAACACTCGTGGAAGCTATAATGTTAATAATGAAAATCCCTGTGCCCACGGCTGGCTATATCCCTATGAATTATTGGTCAGAAACCTCCACCCCATACTCTCTATAAATCACAAAACAAATGGTCACTGAAGCTGGCTGTATGCACAAATTAGATGGTAGGTAAGTCCTTTTTTGCTAGCACAACACAGTCCTGGTTGCAGTACTTGGAGAACTCCAACTGTTCATGAGCTGGATGACACTTGCTCTCTCAACCTACTTCCTGGAATGCACTCTACAACCTGCTGTGTAACTGTCCCCAACAACCCTGCTTGGTTATGGACTCTGCACACTATGAAGACACCAGGCAAGATGTGTCTGCAGGTTAAACAGTGACAGTGATGGATGAGACTACCTATTTCCTGATTAACTTTAAAACTACCTTCCTTTGAGGAATTACCATAAGCCAGGATAAAACACTGTAGCTGGAAAAATCCCAGGCCCCAAAAGGAGACTAACTGCTTCTTATGTGCCTTTCAAATTACCTTGCAGACATCTGTGTTTAGTCTCCCTCTGTTCGGGAAGGACATTCTTCTTTGCAGTGAACAGTGGCTACTGCAGAAACTTACAACCATTCATACATACTAAAAAGAAACACTGTTGGCCTAATCTGAGCCAGAAGTTGGGGGTTGTTACCAGACACATATATATTCCCCCTTTCCAAGCTCAGAGTATTACACAAGAGGGGGCAGATAAAATACTAAGATATAGAGAAAAAGTGGAGTGCTTGTAGATTATTTCTTCAAACTTGTGTGAAGAAACACAGACACACGGAAAGCTCCAGATTAGTGTAATCTACAAAAGCCTATTATGTTGTATACTTTAATAGATAAAATGTATAGTGTGAATATGTCTCAATAAAGCTGTTATCCAAAAACAAAAATAAAGCAAGGCATGGTGGTACACTCAAGAGGCAAAGGCAGGGAGAACCTGAGTTTAAGGCCTGCCTGATCAGAGCTGAGTTCCAGGACAGCCAAAACTACCACGGAGAAACCAAGTTTTGAAAAACAAACAAATAAAAAGAAGCCCCATGTCTCATGAGGTCCTCCCCAAAAGCAACTCAGTGGAGCAGCCTAGAAGCTGGATAGGCAACTCCAGGGTCCTAGCTACCAACCATGCTGAGAAGTGACATAGCTATCTTTAAGTCACCATGCTCCTGTAAGTGACCTCAATAAGTTCAGGTCACTGAGCCACACGTGGACACAATCCTCTCCCACATGCCTTATCTAAAGCAAGTCACACAAGAGCTTTGTGCATTTTTTAAACATATCTTCATTTACAAGAATCAAAATGTTCTCATGTCTCAACTCCCATGATGAAGAATGAGATGAATATGGTTAATCAATTTTGTCAAGCAACTTCAAAATTATTCTATTTAGATCACTGACATTCTTAGTCTTTAAAAGCCATGTTTTAAAGAATTGGGGCTGGTGGCAGATGTCACATATTTGAAAATTCCCCAGAATGGACCTTCAAAGGACTACTTCATACTGAAGGAAGGACTAAGAACAAAGTAACTCTAAAGCATCTTCTTTTGGGGGTGGAAAGGAAACAAAATATATAATTATAAAACAAAACATAGGTGACTTTTTTAAAGGAATGTTTATCATCTTTCCTGTTAAAACATTTTAGTTATATTTATTTGTGTGTGAGTATATACACACATGCAAGCAGAAGTCAGGACAACTTGCAAGAGTTCTCTCCTTCCATATGGGTCAGATCACCTGTCTTGACAGCAAGTGGCTTTTACCCATTTCTGACCGACTATTATTTTCTATTTCAAAATATTTAATATAGAAAGTTTTAATATAGAATTGTTTTAAAAATCACAAAGAAAAACAACATATGTATAACCTGACAACACAGCACTCATTCAAAACCTCCTCACCAACATTAGGAAAGGAAGACGGGCCAACAAGTCTGCCGCTAAACTCACATGCTTCTGGAGGTAGACAATAATCTAATGAAGTCTAAAAATACAGGAATGTGCACATGAGGACTGTACCAGCACACAGAAGAGTATGCAGTACTTGAATAAAAAAACCTAGAACATTCTTTAAAGTACAAGATATTAAGAAGGGGAAATACTTATTTTCTTTATATCCTAACCTGAAGCAGTTTGAATAGCAGACTTGGTATTTAGCATGTGACTCCTGGGAGCACAATCCCCAGAGTCAAAAATTATAAATGAAAATGGCTATCAACACTATTATAACATGAATTTTGATGTTTTACAGCTAGTCATCCTTCCTATGGGCTACAAGCACTCTCATGAGTAATAATTAAATTAAGAATCCTATTTTCCAAGTATGGTAATTACCTAAAGATAGGATCATGGTTTTTTAATACTACTTGAAATTAAATATTTTAGATTCTAAATTCAAAATTATATTTATAGCAAAAAATAAACATCATCTTTCCCTATAAGCATTATTTAAAGCACTACATTTAAGCCACAAAAACTCATGTACATAAAAGTCCTTTCAGTCAGCAAATGTGTGTTTCCTTTCCAAATCCCTGGAATGAGAGGACAAAAAGTACACAGTTCTGGCCAAGATGGATGGAGAGGTCAAATTCATGTTCCCTTCTGCAGCCCCTTCCTGACAGGAGGTGAAAACTCTGGACTAAACAAAACTACCTGGTGACTCAAAAGTAAAAGGGCAAGCCAGGGAAGGACTTGGTTTGAGCCTTAATCCTGGGCAGCTCAGGCCTGAGGTGTGTGGCAGAGGGAAATTCCTCTTATCAGGCTCTGAGCCCAGTGCTGGCAAGAGCAGTAGAGCAGTAAAGGAACCGGCTGAAGCCTGTAGTCAGTCAGAAGAGCGGACAAGAGGATGCTGGGAGATGGAAAGGAGCTTCTGTTTCTCTTTTACTGGCCCTAACATAGGCTGGAAGGCGGCCATTTACAACACACCTGTAATCCCAACACTCAGGAGACAGGCAGGTGGATCTCTGATTTCCAGGACAGCCTGGTGAACAGACTGAGTTGCAGGACAGCCATGAATACATAAAGAAACCCTGTCTCACAAAAGAAAAAGAAAAGGGAAAGAAAAGACAATGTCTAATATCAAAGTGAAAACTCATTTTCTCTCTCTCTGTTTCTGACATACCTGACATACACAAACACACACCAGGTAATTTGTCTACTATATAAAAAGAAAAAGACAAAAACAAAAACAAAAACCCCATAAAAGACACCAATGGAATCATCAAGAAACTTTTAAAAAAATAATAAAATGTGCATGCTCCAGTAAATAATCCCACATCTCTGTACAAGTAAACCCAATTAAGCCGAGTGGGCCATTAAAAAGAAGGGAACTTGAATGAGGATATGTTTAGAAGGAGGCTTTACAGGAAGTGGGAAGAACATCATCTCTCCAGTCCTCTGATTTCTTATCTATAAATGTTCTTATGTACCTTAGAAAAAACAGAAATGGGGGGCTGGAGAGATGGCTCAGTGGTTAAGAGCACCGACTATTCTTCCAGAGGTCTTGAGTTCAATTCCCAGCACCCGCATGGTGGCTTACAAACATCTGCAATAAGATCTGATGCCCTCTTCTGGTGTATCTGAAGAGAGTTACAGTATACTCACATACATAAACAAATCTTTAAAAAAAAAATAGAAATCACAGAAATGTCTAATATATTAAATAACAAATGGAAACATTTTAATTCATCATAATAACCTAAACATAAGGACTAAATACAAAAAAAAAAACAGGAAAACCAACATTTAAAAATTGTCAATTAGATATAATAAACATAATTTTCTAAAAGCAAAACAAATTCTACCATCCCTCCCTCTCCCAGCCCATAAAATTTCACGCTATGTACTGAAAACCAGCATCAAACTTGTGGCAATCCTCCTATCTCTGTGCCATCAAACCCTGTTTCAACAGAAGAAATGAAGTGCCCCGATCGATCATCAGCAACACTTCTATCAGACCTACTGACTACTTAATCAAGACGCATACTATAGTATTGTAAGCCATACTAAATATTTTTAATTTATTTTTATTCCATGTGTAAGAGTGTTTTCCCTGCATATAGACGGAACACTGTGTGTACCTAGTACCAGTGGAGGCCAAAGAGAGCATCAAATACCATGGAGCTGGAGTCTTAAGGGTTAGCAGCCACATACTCTGCAGGAGGAGCACATGCTCCTAACTACCTTACCATCTCTCCAGCCCCAACAAAGTATTTTCTGAAAGACAATGCTATAGCCCTCAGCTATCAAAAGATAGGACTAAAAAATTACAAGGTAAAGAAAATATCATTAAATTCTCCAGGAAATATTACTTGCCCAAGTAATATTTGGGCAAATATTAAAGTAAATAAAAAAAGTAAAATAAAACTCTCTCGAATAACCTTCAAGGCCAGCACATTCTACAGAGCAAATTCCAGGACAGCCGAGGCTAGACAGAGAAACTCTGTCACACGCCTCCTCCCCACAAAAAGATTAACAAATACAAAGTAGCACAAAAAGTATAGTGGTAGCAAGCAGAGGACTTTCTGTATTGAGACACATATGGAAAGTGAGTCCCTCTTACACCTGACACCTTAGTCTAATGCCAGCATTTTTACAAATACCCAGAGCTATATCCCTCCTTCCCCAGCCACCCTGGAAAACTCTGACCTCACATTAAACAGCAGCCAAAAAAGTATGTTTTCTCTTTCTTCCATATCATCCACAATGGCTAAAATTTACCTAAGTGCATACACATGGACCCTAAAAATAACTAGATAGCACAATATAAGCTGGCAGAATGAATTTATTTAACTTCCTCATAACTAAATTGACTAGAACGCTGACTACTAGTTCATTCATTCAAAGATGTGTGATGCCAAAGCCATGGGAACTGGTGTAAATTTCTTCCTGCACATTTTTACTTTCAAACACTTGGTACTCTGCTGTGGTAGGACTGAAGGCTTTCCAGGAATCACTCACCAACATGAGGATACAGATGGGAAAGAAGCAGGGCAACTTCCAGAACATGAATGGCAGCTCACAGTTCTAACTGCAGGCCCTGACATGCACCTGACACACAGACATACGTACAGACAAAACGCCCATGCTCTTAAGTACCACAAAAACGTGAACAAAAGCAGACAGAAAGAAAACAAGTCTATCTGCTTGGAACCATGTAAATCTACACAACTAAACTGGTCCCTAGAAAAGATGAATTAGGGAAACATACTATGCAGTGGTGTCAACCTAGTAACCAAACACATCTTTACCAAAAACTTAAGAGTTTGTAAATCTACTTACCACATAACTTGATGAAATTCACCTAAACATGAATTTTATGCAATCCTCAATAAGGTTTTAGAGTTCAAAGCCCTTTACAATGAGTCAATTTACAATAAGGAAAACTGATTGAAACTGTTAAAATACTAACTCTGCCTTTCTTCCAAAGGGCAGACTACTTTGAGTATAGACAAAGTATTATTAAAAGAAAGAAAAAAAAAAAAAAAACAGCATGCCAGAAAATACTGTGGAAATTTTAAATTATTGCAAAGCTATCATTTCCTGCACTCTTACTACTTCCAGCTGTTTTAAAAAATAACCACTATTGGGGCTGGAGAGATGGCTCAGTGGTTAAGAACACTGACTGCTCTTCCAGAGGTCCTGAGTTCAATTCCCAGCAACCACATGGTGGCTCACAACCATCTGTAATAAGATCTAATGCCCTCTTCTGGTGTGTCCGAAGACTACAGTGCACTCATATACATTAAACAAATATTTATAAATAAATAACCACTGTTAAAGGCTGGCAGGCTGCCTTCCGAACTCTTCTCACATATGTATTTTCTTATGTGTGTATGTGTTCGGTATGTGTGGTGTGATGCTTTGAAAGAAAATGGTCCCCATAGGCCCATAGCACCATTAGAAGGTATGGCCTTGTTGAAGTATATGTAGTTTTACTGGAGGAAGTACATTACTGGGGGTGGAGAGCTTTGAAGCCACCTTTGCTCTAGCTTTGCCTAATGTGGCTGACAGTCTCCTTAGGCTGCCTGATGATCCAGATGTGAACTCTTAGCTCCTTCTCCAGCACCATGTCTGCATGCTTGCCACCATAATAATAATGAGTCTCAATTAAATGTGTTCCTTTGTAAGCATCCGTGATCATGGTGTCTCTTCACAGCAATAAAACCCCAACTAAGACATGTGTGAATGTATATGAATATAAAACAGACATGTTACACATCCTAGTGAAAATTACATTGTTTATTACAGTTTAAGGATGAGTTTCTTAAAAGCTTTGCTAGACTTAGTAAAACAATGAAAACTTTGGTAATACTGACCAAAGTTAATATTGACACAAAATACTTAAAGTTCAAATATTGTTACTGTCTATCAATAAATAATCTTGGTCAACTGTCCTCCAATTTGAAAAATATGCACAATGTAATGTAGCAAGTTCTTCTGAACTAAATGTTTGTAACTTTTACCTATTACTAAAACATGTAAAAATAGCAAGATGCTTTCCAGGACAACAAAATATTCAATTATACTACATGTTACCTTTCCTTCATAGTTTTAAACACCAAATTCTACAAATAATATTTTTTAGCTTTCCAAATGCTTTATAAAATAAGGTTTTTCAAACATCAAACCAAGTAAAAGTAGCTAAAAGCTACTATTACCTCTATTTTTTTAATGAATCAATTAAATCTAAGTTTTTTTAAAAAGATTACAAATGTATTCACTAGGATGAATAGCTAAGTGATCCTCTAGGATCTTATCTAACCATACTTAGTGGTAGACTACTACATCTCTCCTTTCATTTCTGATATTCTGTCCCATCTTCCTTTGATAGGAGGCTTATTTTTTAAAAAAAATCATCCTGGACAGGTGTGCTAACACACACACCCAGAACCTAGCAGTGAGGAGACAGAAGCAAGTGAATCTCTTTGAGTTTGATGACCCTGGTCTACATAGTAAGTTTCAGGCCAGCCAAGTACATAGTGAGGGGCGGGAGAAATGGCTCAGCAGTTAAGAACACCTACTGCTGTCGCAGAGGTCCTGAGTTCAATTCCCAGTAACCACATGATGGCTCACAACCACCTATAATGGAATCAGATGCCTTCTTCTAGTGTGTCTGAAGACAGCTATAGTGTTCTCATATAAATAAAATAAATAAATATTTTTTTAAAAATTTAGCTATTAAAAAACACAGTGAGACTCTGCCATGTTAAAAAAAATCATCCATTCCATAAAACAAAAACAGTGAATTATATAAATGTATAAATGCAGCTGGGCATGGTTGTTCACAGATCTAATTCCAGCACTGGGAAGGCTGAGGCAGGAGGTTAGCTGCATAGTGAGTATGAATTCTAGCCTGACTACAGAGACAGACAAATGAGACTAAGAAAAGGCTATTAATTTGTACCAAAGTTGGCTACTCAGAAGTTATGTAGCCGAAATAAAGTATGAGAACTCATCCTCCAGCCCACTGAATGACATCATTATAAGCATACTGTAAATCAGCTCTCAATCTGTATGCTGCGACCCCTCAGGGATCAAATGAATCTTTTACAGAGGTCAGATCAGATATCCTGCATATCAGATATTTGCATAATTCATAACAGCAGCAAAATTACTGTTATAAAGTAGCAATAAAGATAATTTTATGGTTGAGGGTCACCACAACATGAGGAACTCTATTAAAGGGTCACAGCACTAGGAAAGTTGAGGACCACTGCTGTAGATAATAGAAGCAAGGGTTCTCAGTATCAGGAATGTAAATACATATGGAGCTGATAAAGGTCTGATGAACTCAGGGCTTTGTAGATGTGTCTAGAAGTATTTGGTATGTGTGTAAAATAAAATGTCCAGCTTGATCTCACAATACACATATATATATAGCTACCAAAAGAAGCCTGGGCATCTTGGAAAAAT
This sequence comes from Micromys minutus, assembly GCF_963924665.1. NCBI lineage: Eukaryota > Metazoa > Chordata > Mammalia > Rodentia > Muridae > Micromys > Micromys minutus. The sequence continues at coordinate 15,937,518 of NC_137965.1, read as the reverse complement.
AACCAACCAAAGTTTGGGCAGAAATAGCTTACTGTATTAGAAAATAGGTGAATATTCCAAAACCGATCAGCACTGATCAAAGTACCCACAGTCCGCTTGAAGAAGTTCTGAAGGATTAAAACAGACTATGGAAGATCTTTAAAGGCCAATAAATAAAAAAGAATTCATGAGTTTAGTTTACAACAATGTACACTATTATGTAAGAGAAGAAAAAGCAATTAAATGCAAGTAAATAAAAGTAAATAAAAACAAAACACACTTAAAAAATAGCACTTGGTGACTATAGTAGTACTAACCAACCCAGGCAGGAAATAAATGGATGCTAAAGCAAGTGGGCAAATTTTGGTGAATTTTTTTTTTAACATCAAAATATCTCCCCAATAAGAGACATGGAACAAAGGTAAAGAAAGCAAAGAAACCTGTAGCCAAGAGCCCCATTCCTGCTAACGACACAGAGGCCCATAAGTGAGGATGCTCAATGTTACTTTTGAATGACTCCAGACAAAGATGCAGAACATGAACCTACACAGCAGACAAGTCAACAGAGTCCTAAACTATCCTGCTGTCATCTAACACCACCTCATGCTCATAGAAAACAAGAAACAAAACCAGTAACTGTTCCAAATTAAAAGAGGTGGTGTTAGAAGCAATCATTAAGACATGGTGTAGGAATTATTCTATAAGGAAGACTATGGGTCTTACTATACAATGTATAGTAAAATTTGGAAAAAGTCTCCAAGAATAATTTCATCAATATTAACCTCCCAATGAATAACACTGTATTATGACTAAGCAAATATCCTTTTAAAGGAAAATAAACAGCTATTCAGAGGTAACTGGCACTGTAGATTAGAATTTACTCTCAGATATTCAGGGAAAATTGTGTTTGTGTGTTACATATAAAGAGAGAGAAAATAAATGTGTTTAACACAAAGACTCTGAGGTTAGAGAGATGGCTTAGCAGTTAGAGTACTTGTTGCTCGGGTTCAATCCTCAGCACCCACACAATGTCCCATGGGACCTGGCACTCTTCCGACTCTGTTGGGCACCGACTCTGTCTGCACTCTCATACGTGCAGGCAAAGCACTCAAATACATAGAATAAATTGTTTTTTTTTAAAAAAATAGATAAAGCTTGCACCTAAAATTTTTCTTCCAACTTTCCAATGGGTATGTTTCAAATAATTAAGAACAAAATGAAGCTGTATATGGACATGATGCCAATAAAGTCACTAAACAGTAAACAATGGGCCCACCCCTTGGAAAAGGCCTGATGCAAAGTCTTCTAGTCCCCCACCCTGTCATGCCTCAGGGGTAGGTTACTAGGTGAGTTTGGACTCTAAGCCTCTGGAATTCTTCAAAACAAGTGGAGTCCTTTGAGCAAAACCTGTAGGTTATGGCTTATTAGCAGCCAGCTATCTGAACTTGAGGGCCTATGACATGACTCATCTGTAAAAGTCAACTTTGAACCTTTCAATTTACAAATTTCTGAGCAGCTCCTTTGATCTCTGCAGAAATGAGACATCAATTCTATCCTCAAAATGAAAACTGCCAAAAGATTAAGACTTTTATGAAAGTTTGGTACACTGTAGGTATCCTCTTGGTCAAGACTGTTGTCAAGACTGTCTTTAGAGACCCAGCTCTGAAACACAAGTGGGAGGTCAAGGTCAAGTCTGAAGAAGATATGAGACAGGGAACAAATGGGTTTTTCCAGAATTGTTACTTTTAGGTATATATTTTGTTTCCACCATTAAAAATAAAATAAAAAAAGAACCCAAAGGGCAAGAAAATCTGTACAGAGCTAAACCACACTTTTCTGTCCCTTCAAAGTGCACTTCACAAGGGTCAACCTGTTTTCCATTTGCACATGAACAGCACCCTAACCTTCAGCACAGATCTAAAGAGTGACTGAAACATGCTAATTTGGGGGGGAAAGAAGAGTTTAACACAATAAACACAAATGTCACTCCATATCTGTGACTTCAACTACCACTCATCAAAAATCATCAGGAAAACTGTTCATACTGAATGTGTACTGACTCTTCCTATTATTCCCTAAACAACACTATTTCCTAAATGCCTGTTTACACATATTCAGTATTAGACATAATCTAGACATAATTGTAAATTATAGAAATATGTGACTAGGTTATATGCAAACCAGATGACTTTTTCTGTAAGAGACTTAAACGTCTAAAAACTGAATATCTGCAAAGGAGGAGAGGATGTTGTCCTGAAATCAATACCCCTTGGGATATCCAGGGATGACTATTATAAAAGTAACTCATTTTTATAAAAGTTCTAAAAAGCATGTAAGCTAGACATTTCCAACAGCCTGGACAGGTATTATAAAGATAATTTAATATACAGATGTTTTTGTCTGCAAAATTTTTCCTTGAATTCAAGATTTATGTTAAAGGGAAAAGGGATTAAATAAAAATTACTTCCTGACTAATGGCTAAGGTCAGTGATAAGGAGCACACCATGCCCAGGGCCCCAGGCTCAGCCGAAGAAACAAAGACTTCTGGGAGCGTTTTTACTGAACACTTGAACTACTTGATTAATCCCAACACTGTGTCAACTTATGGTATCAAAAACGCATTACTAAATTAAAGAAAGCCATTAAGACAGCTTGGGGCAACCTTTCCAGTGTCACTATGCAGAGTTGTCTACAGTACTCCCCAGGCTATAGACACAAAAGTGTTACGACTTCAAGAGGTTTGTCCTTTAGCTGTAGGAAAGAGAAGGAAGGACCTCTGAAGAACACACCAAATTCAGAAGGTGTTAGATCAAGGAAAGTACTTTAAATAAAAATCTATTACTTTTCTAAAACTTAAGCTTTTGTTGCCCATTTACAAACGTTACCCATGGAGTAACTCCATCTCAATTTGACCCTGAAAGCTGCAGATAAGAGCTGTTATTCTAAAAAAACAAAGGATTTTAAAAAATAATGTCAGTAATTTTCAAATAAAATTCAACAGCCCTGTCGCATGTCCCACTCTTGGACAACTGGCCATCCCCCTGCTCAGCCTACTGTGAGCACTACAGAGGCAGAGCGATCTGGCTCTGGGAGGCAAATACTGGCCAGCAGAATGGGGCCTAAAAAGAAGGATCCCAGAAGCCAAGAGTGCTGGAACCAAAGGGCCTGCCTGCCTGGATCTGCAGGAAAGTTGAGAGAAGGGCACAAGAACATAACCTCTGCGAGGAGAGTGTGTGTGTGTGTGTGTGTGTGTGTGTGTGTGTGTGTGTCTGGTTATCACATATGTAAGAAGACAGACAACTTCCTGGTATGTGGTAAGCAGTCACTAACTAACAATACATCAAAGAATGCAACCATAGGCCTTGCAAATCAAACTATAAAAGTGACAAATAACGTAAGCTGCAGATTGTAAACACTTGGTTGATACATATTCCCTTTTCAGTGCTGTCTATAGGGAATATAAGTGATTTATTTCTCACTCTTAATAAATAAGGTGATGTCAAAGCCTAACATACTTCTTGACCCACATTTATAAACCAATCTACACCTTTATTTGGTTTTATCAGTTTTTTTATCAGTTCTTATAATGCAGAATGATAAAGGTGAAATGCATGCATAAAATGTGAATTACAAAGACCAAATACCATGTTTACCATCAAGTTTGAGACAGATCTTGTAAGCAACCACAGACTAAAGGGCACTGTTCACGAGCCCTAACATCTTTAAATTCAGACATCCACACCAAAACTTACCCCTCTAGTAGAAAATATAAAATCTGATTTAGTTTGTTTCTCTACTCCTATAGCACACCTCATTAATTTATTTCCAACCATTAAATTATGAGGTAAGTAGGTTGTATTAAAATTGTTACCAAAAATGTAGTGAAACTATGTAGAACAGAATGCAAGTACATTTAATGCAATTTATGACACATGCTCATTAAGCCCAGTAACTTCTTCCCCATTTTTAAAGAAATAGCAACATTTCTTATAAAGCAATTAAGTTGTATTCCCTATATGACCTTTATAAAAGCACTAATATGTTGTAAGTGGCAAGCTCTATCTGCTTCCCAAGTACTACCCATCCAAGCACTACAGAATTTCACTACCACATATTCCTAACACCCCGAGCCTGCCTTGTGTGGTACAGTCATCTTACTATGCTTCTTGTGTCCATGCTGCTGGGAAGCAGTCTGTACAAGCAGGAGGAGTGGACAATCCTGAGAGAGAGGAGTAGAGAGAGATGGTGAGAAAACAAAAACAGACGAAACGAGCTCACTACATCTGAGCTCAGTCAGTGTTCAAGGTCATGGCTGATCACATTTTTGTCACATCTATGAGTTAGAAACTGTCCATTAACAGCAAATCTGGCCCTAGAAAGAGATATCTGAAATCACACATAGAAGAAATACAAATCATCATGGATTCTAAATTACGTACTGCAAATGATCATAAAATATGACCGTTCAGGAGAGTGAAGATACACAGTCCCTTAAATATCAACAGAATTACTCTAACAAACTAAACTCAATGCTAGTCTAGAACATATAAATTTTATTTGACAACTTTTTTGTGATCCTGAATTATTGAGATTATAAACACTCAAATCATGCAGTGTCAAAATCTACTCAGAGTCACTCTTGTTGTCTAAATTTTATTACTGTGGGTAAGAAAAGAACTGTTTGATTATTTTATAGCAGTAATCCAAAACACCTTGAACACAATTAAGACCCAACCTAAAACTGGTCTGCCCTAACTGAAACCCGCAGTGGAGAACTACCCCCTCCCCACCCCATACTTAAATGAAAATTAAAACTAGATCAAGAGTTGTGACTTAAAAATTTCACCTAATCTATATTCCTACAATGCCCTAAAAGTTACATCTAAAGCAATGCTTAAGAATACTTGGTCCTCATAAACATAACTGTATTCAATTAAGTCAAAGACTTCTAACTAACAGAGCACTAAAGTAAAAGAAAAGAAAATCACTTCTGTATTTTAAAAGCAAATGTCCAGAAATGTTAGCCCATCACCAGCTACCAAGTAAATCATCCTTCACACATTCACTTGAGACAGACAGGCATGTGGCTCTACAATGTATTCTAAATGCTTGCAGTGTGCACAAGGATCTGAAGCAATGCCTCCATCACTGCTTTCACTGAGCTTGTAACCTGGGAAAAGACTAAGTTCTTAGAAGTAGAGTCATCATACATGGAAAGTACAGAGCGCTAAATCCATAATTCTCAACAAGAGTGTTGCTCCTCCCACAAGAGAAATTGATAAAGCTAAAGACAAGAGTTGGATGCCACCAAGGGAGAGTGCTTCAGGGCATCTAGTACATAAAATCAGAGATGCAGCTGAAGCGTGCATGCTCCACAGAGCAAAGAGTTAAGCAGCCCCAATATGAGCAGCACCAAGTTAGGAAGCACAATCCACGCCACTTGTGTGAAAGAAGGATTGTGTTACTGAAGGCTTCCTTAACTTAAAGCATGAAGTATGTGCCATCTTTAAATAATTTTCAACAGCATGTTAAGAAAACAACAGCCTGATACTATTAACCAACTTCCCCTACAAAACAACAGAGAAAAGAGTTAACAGCCCTAAAAGACGAAAATCAAAGAAAAATGTTCTGCAAATGCTTCCCATAAGTATTTTTCCTAAGCTATAAAGCAAAAAAAAAAAAGTTTATAAATCTAAAGCAAAATTTTCATGTTATTCTGCCTGTTTCATGTTTCAACCAACCCATGGCTACCACTGATGAGAAGGTTATTAAACGTTCTGCAGTTATTTATACAGAACTGAACTAAGAAAATGAACTGGTGTTAGAGTGAGTCCTATAATGGTTCAGAATAAGCTATCCCACTAGCCAGAGAATGCCAAGGACAGAAGACGGCCACAGATACCCTAACAAGGATAACCAGGGCCAGCTGTGCTGCACGTGCCTATGAACTCACTTCAAACACTGGGGAGGTAGAGTCAAGAAGACTGCCCCAATTCTCTACATACAGCTCCAACTAAGGTAGCCAATACTCCACATCAAGTCTACTATTAGTAGACTACCAATACTCTATCTCAAAAAGATTGGTCAATTTTTAGAAAGGTGATAAAAGAATCTTGTCAGAATTTAGAAACTGAGGTAAATCTAAGAATTAAACTGCAATGAATATTCTAGCATCTTAAACCCATAGACCCCATCCTACCACCTACTCAGCCCACTCAGAGCAAGAAAAATGAAGTATATTATGGACCAAGTGGTCTACAGTACTGTAGCAGCTATAAAAAACAAGCTACAGAAATTCATCACAACGTAGATTTTATTATGTTAAAGAGTTACTATTAATTTTTTTGATGTGTGAAAAATATACTAGGGCTTTTTTAAATTTTAAATTAAATGACTCTAATACTTAACTAAGAATTCCCCTCCTCTAGTTTTGTTCAGACATAACCACTGCTAACCCTCCTCTAACTCTGTCCAGACATGGCCACTTCTAATCCTCTCGTACACTTTTCACATATTACCTTAAACAGGGAGTTTATAATTTTCTTCCCCAATTGCACTGATATTTTCTAAAGAAGGTATTTATCATTCCTAAAGCCATTCCCTTCCCTTTCCCTTTTCAAAACCAAAGCATGAGAGAGGAGGCCCCTATTAAAACAGCCTCCATTCAGTTAGTAGCCTGAGCACAGTAGATAGCCACTCATATGTGGATGCTTAAGAACACTCAGGGCAGGCCCAATGCAGTCACACAGTTAAGCTGTCCTCACTAGGTGAGAACTCCAAGTCTCTGTAAGAAATGACTACTTGAAACAGTAGCAAGTAGAGTCCCTCATAATGACTAATTCCACATCATTCCATCTGATTTAGCTGCTCCCTCACACTCTCATGAGTCTTCTAATGTAAGGACAAACTTTCATTGTATCAGAACTGGCAATAATGGCCATGAGATTAATTCTCATTCAGCTAAGGGATAATGAGAAGGAATTTACTTCAATATTCTTGAACAAAGGATCTCCTGATATATTAATCTTTAATACAGTGATAAAAGACAGAGAAATTCTTTGAGAAATTAGGAGGAAGATGATAACTCAGACTGAAATTCATTCACATTTTGCAGATTAATTTTAAATAAATTTAAAAAAGCTTTATTCTTAGCTTCACAATCTCTAGCATGCTATTTCCAAGTTAATGTTCTCTGCTGAACAGAAAGTAAGACTGAGAATTATATAATGCCTGAGAACTAGCAAGCCTTTGCTAACATTTCTTATTTTAAACATCTATTTGCTCTGCTTTGTTTCAGACAGGATTGTACAGTACGGCTCAGTCTGGTGTAGAACAAAGTATGTAGCCCAGACCAGCCTCAAATTCAGAGCAATACTCCTGTCTCAACCTCTCAGGTGCTGGAATTATAAAGTGTGTATCAGGACACCCAACTTTCATATTTTAAGCATTTGAAGGTTTAAATATGTCTTGTTCCAAACAGTAATGATACTTTTTTGAGCTGGCCAGGAGTGCAGTGCTACACACCTGTAATCCCAGCACTCAGGAAGCTGAGACATCAGTAAGACCCTGTCTCAACAATAGTAATAATAGTTATTATTACCATGAGCTAAATGTTGATGCCTTAAAAGCCAAATTCACTGTGAGCACTTGAAAACATGATTTCCTCCCAAGCCTGTAATTCAGACTCCTTCTCTATTTTGTACCTTGCAAAACCCGACTTAACAGAACAGTAATGAATGAGCTGCTCCAGTGCTCAAAAGCATTAACAAAGCATGCACCACAGCAGCCTTATATGCAGAACACTATTATCCATTCTTTCTTTTCTAAACTAACAAGGCTATGCATTTTGTACTTAAACAAAAATATATAGGACCAAGCCTGGTGCAAGCCTATATGATCCTGCTACCAGAGAAGCTGAGGCAGGAGTACCACATAATAAATACAACTCCTCTCTGGACTAAAGAGTGAGTTCAAGTGTTACCAGACTAGGTAATCTAAGTGAGGGCTTCTCCCAAAATAAAGAGGACTGGGACATCTACCTCAGCAATAGACCCTTGCCTACTGCCAACTTCCAGTCTAGGGTACTTGTCCTCAACTTTGAGTCCATCCAAAGTTCAAGCCAACCCCACTTCAAACTGGAAACATCCTAAGATAGAAAGGTAAAGATTTAAGTGGTCTGAACTCCTTAGGGAAAGGAAGAGCGGGAAGCAGTGCTACACAGCAAAGGCTGCTCCAGCAGACACACTGGACCATCAGCCTTTACCTTCACCACAGCACCCTCAGTTCCTTCCCCACACTGCCTTAGTGTGGGCTCAGAGCTGACACCTGTTTACACCTATCATTGTGGGGAGCTCCTATAAAGACTGGGGAGGGAGGGTCCCTAAACAAAGAAGAAAATTAAGCATGGTGAGAAAGGGTTAAATTAGTAATTTGGAAATAAGAGGGGTTTGTTGTTGTTTTGATTTGACAGACAGTCTCTCTTACAGTTCTAGCTGTCCTGGAACTCTGTATGTAGACCAGGCTGGCCTTAACTCCCTTCCTCTGCCTCTCCTGAGTACTGGCATCATCAAAGACACTCACCAACAGGCACACATAGGAAGGGACTTTTTTTGTAACTAAAGAATGCAATTATTAGTGCTGTATGCAGCAAATTAAAAAGCAACATGGCTGTTTTCTTACAGTTACAAAATATTAAAAATAGTTAATTACATTATCACTAAGTTCCTTTATCCCATTTTCCTTTTATTCCATTGGGAGGGAGAATTAAGTTTTAGAAGAGAATAACTGTCCAAACTATCAGTTATAAATTCACAAGATTTCCAAATGTAATGCTCTCAGTATCAGGAAGTTCGCCACTACTTAAAGTAATATGCATATTCAAGAACTTTAACTTTCAACAGTCCCTTTTGCAGCATTTCCCAAAGCTACCTACCATAAACAAACAAAATTATGATGAAATTGCAGAAAGGCATTTAAGAGCGCTGTCCCATTGGGACAGCCACAAATATTATTTTAAAAACTCATGTACTTGAGACATTAATAATCATATCACTGAAACACTCCCAAATCAAAAGTTCTGAAAACTATGCTAATTAGTTAGTATCCATTTAAGTATGTTTCTAAAAGGTACAAGATAATACCAAGCCGGTGTTTGCTACATTTAATGTCCGAATATTAATGTGCATATTATTTCTTTAAAAGAAACTGGATTTATTTTTTCGAAGTCTGTCTTCCAATCAGATCAGTAAATTCAGTAAACAGTAAAAAGTGGACACCTGCATTAAAAAAAAAAATCTGCTTAGCCTGACACATGAATGAACCCCTAGCTTCTTCCCCCCCTCTGGGTGCACAATGTCTCCCTAGCATTTGTGTCTTTCTCTCTAACTGATGATCAGAAGGGCAAAAGGAAATTCTTTAAAAAGAAAGAAAAAAGAAAGGGGAGATCGCAGAATAATGTTGCCTCCCTACCAACCATCCAATTAGCGAAGTCCCTGGCTGGCAAGTCACCTAGTCAACAGAACCTCAATAATAAACACTACGTGTAACGTGACCACGGATCACCACCCCGTGGGTCCCCTCCAGGGCCTCGCATCCGTGTGTCAGCTTCCTCAGTCACCCGGGAGGACCTGCAGAGTGATGTCCCGCTACAGTTCAGACCCTGCAAGGCCGCGGGCTGCGCGCGGGGAGCGTGGGGGGGAGGGAAAGGCCTCAGTGGAACCCACCCGGGAGCGTGGCGCGGCCGCCTCGGGGACCGGCCCTCCCCCTGCCCTCCCTCGGCCCTGCCCGGGGAGGGGCGCGGGCCGTTCCCCTCCCCCACGGCCGCCCAGCCGCCGTCGCCCCACCCGGGGAAGCTGCGTGCGGCCCGCGCCCTTGCTCGGCACGCGAGCCCCGGGCCGGGCCGAGCGGGGAGGCCGGGTTGCGGTACGAACCTCGCTGTTGAAGGTCTTCACGGCCTCCATGTTGTCTGCGCAGAGGCCCGGGGCCCGGCGAAGGAAGAGGCGGCGGCTGGGTGCGTTGCGTGCGGAAGGGCGGGTGACCAGCCCGGGAGGCCGCAGAGCACGGCGAGCAGGCGACGCTCCTCAGCGCCGGCGAGGCCCCGGCATGGCCGCGGGGCGGGCGCAGCGAGCAGGACGGAGGCCGCCGGGGCGGGTCGGCGGCGGGGGAGGGGCTGGCGCGGCGCCTTCTCTGCTTCTCCGCCCCGCTCGGAAGCGGCCTCCACACTCAGGCTTCGGCCCCGTCCACTCTCCACCCCCTTCTCCTCCTTCCTCTTCCTCCCACGGGCTCCTGTGTCACCTCCCTGCCGCCTAGGCCGCGGGAACCTGCAACGCGCAGCGAAGACACAGGAGGAAGCGCTGACCGCGGCGGCTGCGGCATCCAATATGGCGGACGCGGTCGAGCCGCGCACTCCGAGTCGGCGGCGCCGGCCAGCGCGCCCCCTGGCGACCAGGCCGCACGAGGCCCGCGGCCGCGCCAGACCATCGAGACGGCGCGGGCCAGAGCGGCCGGAGACGCTGCGGCGGGAGCTGGGGTCCGGGGCTCCGAGCGGCCCGCGTCCACGGCTGCGGGAGCGAGCGCTGCGGCGCGGACGGAGGGCTTCCCGGTGGCTGGTCCCGCGGATGAGCGCTGCTCTGAGAAAAACCCCAGAGTGCGGGGGAGAAAAGAACGGAATGGGGGAAACTACGCTGTCTCCGTTGCCGCTTCCCGGTGGGATGGCGCCTGCCCTGGAGGCGGGGTTCAAGTGCCTCTGAGAACTTTAGCGGGTATTGACTTAGATTTCCTCGTCGCCACCGTGTGCCCTGGCGTCCTAGTGGCGGGGAACAAACGCTACACACAAAAGCTCGCTCGGGACCCGGGCGGCCGCCGTGCGGGAAAGGCGAGCTGTGCGAGCCGGGCCTGGGCACCTCGGAGGCGGGAAGGGACCCAGAAGGCTCCCGGTTGGACGCGGAAATGCAACCGGTTACGTTGTTGTTTGGAGGTTTTGTTGTTGTTGTTGTTGTTGTTTTAGGAAGCGGCTTATTCCCAAGGAATTTGGCCCCAGGATATCGGAGCAGAGGATGATTGCGGATTTTAGGATCCGAGACGCGCTACTGTTGGTGAAGCCAGATTAGTGCTTGCTTGAAGTTAAACCGGGGTCGGGGAACGATTGTTCTCAACTGAACATTCCCACACATACTGCCACCCTTGTTGAAAGTCATTTGCCATCGTTCTTCCCCAAATTCATGCAAAAGGAAGAGGGAGAGGAAAAGTGGGTTGTTTTCGATTAAAGTATCTCCTAAGAGCTAAGTCCAGAGCCCTCTGAAGCGAAGTTGGCTTCATTCACAGCATTGATCCTGGTGCTAGAAGGTAAAAATTATTGATGGGAAGCTTCCATTTTTTTTTCCTATCTCAGCAGATCATCTTCCAGTGCTCACAGGCCTAACCCTGATGATCCTGCTGTCTCTCAACAGTATCCAAAATGTTCTGTTTTAGACACACCCCCTGCTTAAAACCCTGCAATACTTTTCCATTGCCTTTTAGATACATCCTTACAGCGATATGAAGGCACTGCTACCTCTGCACACGCCACCCTTCCACACAGTCCCTTGACAACCGAGCATTTGCTCACCATAGAGACTTGTATGAGCCAGATCCCTTAGCTAAGCTGCTGTTGCTCATGCTTGGTTGCCTTTTCATAGCTGACCTTTCTAGAAGTCTCCGATTATGTGATGCTGGGACTTGAGGTTCACATTCAGCCTTACTCAAGGTTGTCATAAGGATTCCCACTTTGGCCATATTTACTCAGTAACACAGGACAAATGTGACCAAGCTACACTGGTCGAGTTTTTTAAATGAAGTATAAACCACTGAGCCCAAACCAATTAACATACTTTGGAATCGGATTCCACACCCAGGAAAATACCAGAGGACTGGGACAGGAAGGGGGAAGGGGGTAGCCTCAGAGAATTCCATAGATGAGACAAAGCAAGGGAGAAGGAAAAACTTAGAAAAATCTAGAGTCTTGGTGTCTGGACCATTTACAAGGTTTATATGCATCTAAACATACCTCCAGAATGTAAATGGCTCGGCATTCATACCACATTATATATGTTGAGCTATACACCCTGGGCTTCATGCATGCTAGGCAAGCCCTCTGCCAACTAACTTGCACATTCCTTCCCCCCAGATCTCGCATGTTAAAATTCTGACTGGGCTCCAAAGTGAGTCTTCACAGGGGTAGTTGGTTCAGTTAGAACAAGGCTAACAAAGTCCTAATCCAGGTGCCAGAAGACGGAGGGTACAGAGACACAAAGGGAAGACGTGAAGTCAGGGAGGAGACACTGAGCCTGCTAGCATCTCGATCGTGAGCTCCAGGGCAAGTGCATGCACGCTGCCAATGCCAGTCTGAGTGTGGCACATCAGTTTCCACAGAATCATCCAGCCTGCACAGGTGGGATACAACACTCTGGGGCTGAGAGCCCAGCACTTACCAAAATCTGCAGGCTAAAAGCCAGTGAGGACAGCTGCCAAACTTTTTATTTTTGGAAGACATTTGGATTTTCCTTTTGAGAGTGAGCCATGCTTCATTGAGAAAGGGTGCTATTTTTGTCTTCAAAGGTAAATTCAGTTTTATTCTGCAATGAAGCATCATCCTGCAGCTTTCAGTGATTACATACGCGTGTGTCGGTGTTGCTTGTAAAGTTCTTAGGCCAGCTTAAGAGTCGAATTCAGGTTTCAATGGGAGGAAAAGATGGCTACCACCTTGTCCTGGGGCTTGAGAGGATTAGATTGCATTGACTAGGAGAGATTTGATCAAAGTCCAGAGGTAATCAGACTTTTGCTGGGTGGTAGTAACCTTCTGATTAGTTTAATACAACAACAAAAATGAAGTTTTTAAGGTCTGTAAGACAGGCTTAGAATATGTTTTTTCTGGGCAGTGGTGCTATACACCTTGATTCTCAGCATTCTGGAAGCAGAGAAAGGCTGTTCTCCATGAGTTAGAAGCTAGCCTGTTTTACAGAGTGGGTTCTAGGACAACCAAGCCTACATGAAGAAACCCTGCCTTGATGATGATAAATACACACATACACACAATGGTTGCATGTCAACAGGCCCAATGTTGGGACCCACTGGGCTGGTTCCATTTCCTTTGACTCCTTTTACTCTGCTGCTTGTTTTCTGACCATCATTCTACTGACTAGAAAGTTGAATAAGACACACTGGTCATAATGTAAAAAGGAACAGAGTAAAGCTCTGATCCTGGTGACGGTCTGTGCCTTTTAAATCCCAGCTCTCAGGAGCAGAGGCAGGCAGCTCTCTCTACAGAGGACTTTCCAGGACAGCCAGGGCTATACAGAGAAACCCTGTCTCAAAAAAAAAAAAAAAAAGAAAAAGAAAAACCAACAACAACAACGAAATAGAATAGAAAGAAATAGAGAAAAGAACAAAAGAGAGAAAGGAAAGAAGGAAGGAACAGAGAAGTGGAAGGGAAAGAAAGAAGGAAAGAAGGAGCCAAGTCGTTACAAAAAAAGAGCAGAGAGAATTGGTTCAACCTAGCTAACAGGTAGCTAAATAGATCTGGGAGCATCTTTAAATTTAGTAAAAAGGATTCCTTTGTGGCTTTCAGTGAGCTCATCCCTAGCTCTGTGCTAAGGGCAGGAACCATGGGAGGGGGGTCGGGTAGAAAAGGCCAGAGGTTACTAAACACCCTTCTGCAAAAGGCCATTGTAAAATAGAAGAGGACAGAGAATGAAGGACATGTTCCTGGGTATGCATCAAGGTGTCCCCGGTCACAGCAGCAGGTCACAGCTCAGTAGATCAAAACTACTACAGGCAGAAACAGCAGAGGAACTGCAATGACATCAGCTGGTGACATTTCTCCCTAGGTAGTCGTATCTGCACAAAAAGGGACGACTGTACTAAGGTAGCGTGCTTAGGGTCCACAAAGCCCCAAGTATAGTCTCTAGCACTGCATAACCTATATGTGGTTACACATTCCAGCCTCAGCCAATCTGAGCTAAGACCCTGTCTCCATAACAAAGTGACAAACACGAGCCAGCCGGCATGGTTGAAGTAAGGGTGTGAGAAGTGGTCCAAATGGCTTCGAAGTTACAGATTAAAGGATGGAAAGGACAGGACAGCCTTGGCAACAAAGTGGCCAAAATCTACAGGGAGCAGGATACCCCACAATGCCCAAAGATGGAGAGGGGACAGACAAGGACGTAGGAAATGAGTAAGACGACAGAATGCTCCCCTGAGGTTCATAACCACAAGTCAGACTTCAGAAGCGAATGTGTGGTGTAATCCCTAAAACCTGGGCCATGTGAAAAATCTCGTGTGGTGGTGTTAGGTTGGTCCCTGCCAGCCACCTGAGGAACGGAGGCTTCAGGACGAAAGCAACTGACCCAGCCAGTAAAGAACTGAGCGTGGCTGAAAAGAAAGCCATGTTTTGCTTTGGTTTGTGCTGCTTACGGGAGGGAGCCCAGACCAGCGCGGGTGCTTGCTCTTCACCTTGAGCAAGTGTCCCCACCTTGGTGATGGGAAACTACGCACGGAACCTTCCAGAATCAAGAGGTAGGTATCCAGGAAGTGGACCTGACAGAATCAGAATACAAAATTTTAATAAGCTTCCTGCAGTCCGAGGAGCCGCATTGATAAGCAACAGATGCTAGAAGAAAGAAACGGTCCGGTTGGCTCTGAACACACCAGAGCAAATGACGGAGGCTGATGTCACCGAGAGGCTTCTGGGACCCTGAAGTGGAATTTGCGTTGAGAGCGGTTTTGTTGGGTTTTTGGGGTTTTTTTTTTTTTTTTTTTTTTTTTTGTTTTTTTTTTGTTTTTCACCCCAGGCAGACTTGAACCTTGGACTCTTGACGGGCTCCTAGGTGAAAGAGGGCAAAAGTCAAAGCTTAGAGTCTGGTTAGGGGAAAACCACGTGGGGCCTCAGGGGCGACAGACTAGAACACAGTGAAAAGTGAATCAGCCCATCTCCCTGGACACCAGGGCACCTGGAGAGCAGCGACCTCTACCTGAGCAAGCGGAGAAAGAGCTGTTTGGCGAAGCCCAGCTCAGCACAGGCTCTGTCTACCTGCAGCCTTGGTATAAATTATTCTGGTAACGCTACTGCCGGTAGGCTCCAGGGAGCAGCAGTAAAGCCAGTCTCTGATGTAACAGCTCACCACCAATTTGGCTTAGAACAAGAAGCTGAAAAGAGGGCACAGTGTTAAAAGCATCGGCTGCTCTTTTAGGAGTCCAGAGTTCAAT
Organism: Micromys minutus; assembly: GCF_963924665.1. Lineage (NCBI taxonomy): Eukaryota > Metazoa > Chordata > Mammalia > Rodentia > Muridae > Micromys > Micromys minutus. The sequence continues at coordinate 15,922,299 of NC_137965.1, read as the reverse complement.
TCCCAGCACTAATGGCAGGTCACAACTCTCTATCCCACAGAATCCAGTTCCTTCCGGTAAGTGTACATGCAGCACGTGAATAAATCTTTTAAAAGTGTTTCTTAGCTTATGACTCCTTTTTGACCAAGAACTCTTTATTCGAACCAGGTATATAAAGTAGGTAAGCAAAGCAAACATTTACTAAAACTGAAATCACACATTCATTTTAGATAATTTTTGACATGTGTAAATTTTACCGCTTATTAAAGACTATAGAAAATGTGTCCACTAATGAAATTAACTTGTATTATTTTTCATAATGTATTTTTTTTCATAAAGATATTCTTGGCTGAATATCTGATACCACAAAGAACACCTTCAGCATCTGTCAGAACTCAACAGTGCATTAATTTTATAATGATCAATGTTAATGACAGATGGCAAAATGACAAAATATGTGAAGAAGCATTTCAAAAATTGTTAGAAATTTTGTCCTGAACTCGAGCCAAAGTCGGTGAACAACTTTTTTGTTAAAGTAAAACTAAAGTTGGCAACTTTACAAAGAACAGTTTTTACATATTTTGTTTTCTTTGTAACATTTACTGTGTGTGTGTGTGTGTGAATATGTGTGTGTGTGTGTAGGTATGTGTGTGTGTGTGAGTATGTGTGTGTGTGTGAGTATGTGTGTGTGTGTCCAAGTATGTGCCTGTGTGTGCATAAGCACCTGTGGAGGCCAGAGGACAGTTTGCGTGTGTCCGTCTCTCCTTTGATCACGTGCATCAAACCCGTGCTGGCAAGCTTGTCAGCAAACACCTGAGAGCAGTTCTTAAAAATCCAACATTCTAAAAGCACATAGTCCACACGAACACTAGTTTGATACTTACATCCTGGAGAGTAAAATGGTACAGAACTATTAAATGTCTCTGTAATTAAAGTCCCAAGTTCTTACAAGAGCAGAAAAGGTATTCTGGGTAATAAAAACCTGACGTCGTAACCCAAGATAGCCTTGAGTCTCAGCCGAGGTATTTCACAAATGACGGTGCGCACAGCGCCTGCGTTCGGTGTTCAGATCTACAGTGCACACTGCCCATGTTCCATGTTCTTCCTCTACAGCAGCGGCTCTTAACCTGGTTCAACCTTTACAGGGGTCGCCTAAGACCTGTTTATGATTCAGAACAGTAACAAAACTACAGTTACAGAGAAGCAAAAATAGCTTTATGGTTGTGGGTCACCACAACATGAGGAGCTCGGGTCACAGCAGTGGGAAGGTTAAGACCCAATCAACGCCTTAGAGTTCACGAGTTGCCTTGTCTCCAGCCTGGGTCTCCATGTAGGTTTTGTCATTCTCCCACATCTATTTTTCCTTCCAACTGCAGGTTTTCAAAGAGGACTGATGGGACACAAGGTTAAGCCAATAGTCTATCAGCTGGCCTGCAACTCTACTGCGTCTTCATGATCCCAATGTAGCCCTGAGCTTTTCCCAGGGTAAATTCTTAAGCAGAAAAATCATGTCCTGGGTGGACACACTTGAGTTAACAAGAACTGTCAGCCAGAAGTAGAACTGTAGAAGCCAAAAAGCGAGGTCAGTACATTCAGAGACTTTCCCAGAACTAAAGGCTTCGATGGATTATGCCTTTGCTTTAGTTTGGGCAGGTGGCGCTGTCTATGAGCTGAGTTTTATGGCCTGAATGATACATCCGACGTGGAAGCAGTTGTGCAAATGAAGTCTGGGGGCCTGTTACAACATGAAAAGCTCTGAGCCCTTCTGCTTAAAGTCTTACTAGTTACTTTCTCTTCTGCTTTGACCAAATATACATAGAAAAACGGACTTAAAGAAGGACAAAAATGTATTTGGGGATACAATTACAGGCACAGTCCACCATGACAGCGAGGCATCGGGAGCCTGAGGCAGCTGGTATCGTTGGACAGCCAATAGAAAAAAAGACAGACAAGAAGGCAGCTGTTGCTCATATTCGGGGAGGGCCTTCCCTTTTCAGTTAAACCAATCTGAAAACAGCTCTATAGACACACCCTGAGCTGTGTTTTTAGGAGATTTAAAATCTGGTCAAGTTGATCACCGAGATTGTCCATCACAGAGTGTGGCGGTGCATGCCTTTAATCTCAGCACTCGGAAGGCAGAGGCAGGCAAATCTTTCTGAGTTTAGGCCAGCCTGGTCTATGTGGGAGTTCCAGGTTAGCCACGCCTACATAGTAAGAACCTACCTCAAAAATATATATGTGCATTATAACTATATCTAATCTATATCTGTCTATTCATTTCTGTATCCCTCTTCATCACTATCTCTCTTTCTAACCCATATATGTCATCACACAAAGTATAGCTTGAAAATATGTACTTACTTGATTTTTCATTCATGTTTACCTGTATGTCTATGAATGTGCATGCACACATGTGTGTAGGTACCTATAGAGAGAATGGTGGATCCCCTGAGCTTTAGTTACAGTAAACACGATACTCTTGGACACAGATACTGGGAAAGGAACTCAGGTTTTCTGCAAGAGCAGTAGGTACTCTTAACCACTGAGCCATCTTTCCAGCCCCTGGGCATCCCCATTTGTAAATGATACCTTTAACAAAGTGTATTGTTCAAGACTTGCCTATTCTGCAACTTGAGTGTAACAAACTGAGATTTGTTATTTATTTTCTTGTCACTTTAAAAACATATCTTCTGCTTCTGCTGTACCCAGTGTGGCTTTTGCTGGTCACTCAGATACTTGCTCTTTTTTTTTTTTTTTTTTTTTTTTTTGGTAGGTGTTTCATTCTCATCCGGAATAGCTTTTAGAGATGTCTTGAAGAAATAAAATAAACATGTCATTTTCCTTGACAATTTAGAACCCTCCTTTTCTCAGATCTTTCAGCTTTAAGTCAGGAAAATTACTCATTATTATTCTTAAAATATTTCTTCACCCAAATCTCCTGTTACGTAAGTGTTAACAGCTTTAGTTCTAGCTTTGGGAACTTTTCAAGAAATCCTAACTTGTGTTTCTTCCATCCTTCTTTCTTCCTGTCAGGGTGAGTGAATCTGAGTTTTCCCAGGACTTCCTGGTTTTAACACACACACACACACACACACACACACACACACACACACACAAAACCCTCAGTCATGAGGAGCTTCTCAACTCTGGCCAAATCAGGATGGAGTCTCTCTCCTCCAGACAAACTGAACTGAGCCTGTTTCTTTGTCCAACTTTTGCTGGTTTCAATGATTACATTTAATAGCCTATTTCCCTTTAATTTTGTTTTATGGCCCTTCATTTTTTATAACTTTCTGTGAAGGAAGCTTACTTATTCCACACACACCCCCTTTTAGAGAGGGTCTGATGTAGCCTAGGCTAGCCTCAAACTCCTGGTGTAGCAAGATATAGAGGTCTCAGTTTCTCCAGTGCTGTGTCATGCCTGCCTGGACACTGCCATATTTTCCACGATGATAATGGAACTGAATCTCTGAACCTTTAAGCCAGCCCCAATTGAATGTTTTCCTTTGTAAGAGTTGGCATTGGTCATGGAGTCTTTTTACAGCAATGGAGACCCTAACTAACTAAGACACTCAGTAAGAGTGTATTTGGCTCACAACTCCAGATTATGGTCCATTATTGTGGGGACACATTCACACACAGGTATATACACATAAATTAATGGATTTACACATAAACTAGATTATACACACACTAGATTAATATTATATGTGAATAAAAATAAAGCAGATTTATTAAAGTGGTTAGTGTCGTGTGTGTGTGTGTGTGTGTGTGTATGTGTGTGTGTGTGTGTGTGTGTGTGTGTGTGCACGCGCGCGCTGGCAGCGCATATGACTACCACCAAGTTACATCCCCAGATAATTGTCTCCCATTTTTGACAAACAGTTAACGTGCTGCTTAATCTCCGTTCCCTACCTCCTCCAGGGTCTCCTCTTTCTTCTATAGTCAGAAATGAATTCAGATATTGTTACATTTATTTTACTTTTTTAAAGATTTGTTTATTTGTTTCATGTGAGTACACTGTAGCTGTTTTCAAACAGACTAGAAGAAGGCATCAGATCCCATTACAGATGGTTGTGAGCCACCATATGGATGCTGGGAATTGAACTCAGGACGTTCGTAAGAGCAGTCAGTGCTCTTAACCACTGAGCCATCTCTGCAGCCCGTTACATTTCTTTTAATAATACCTAACTTAACCGTGAGGCTAAACTTTACTAGTTGTTTTTGCTGTTTGATAAATCTAAAGATGATTACTGTTTCATATACTGGGAGCCGGTTTGGCTCAGGCACAAAGTAGAAACAGGAAATATGGTGCACGGAGCAGGAGGGGGATGTCTGCGGGCTGAGACCTAAGCAGGTAGTGATTTCGAATTTGGCTAAACTATGCAGAGTTGTGATGTCTGCAGGGCTGGGATCCAGGGCTGTGCCGAGGCCTTGTGTGTCCTATGCATATTCAAAGTGAGTATGCATTTGACTCCCAGGGAGGAAGAAAGATGCTGGAAAGGTCCCCTTTGTGTGCTCTGTGCTCTCTCTACACAAAGACAGCTCCCCAGCTAGGGTGCTAGTTTTAACTGTGGCCTCTGAGAAGGGGCTCATTGCTGCTTCCTTTATATAGATGTTATCACTTACAACTCTTGGCAGAAATGAATATCTGCTGGATTCTCATTGCCTGGAAATGATTTGTATAGCTACCTGCATGGAGAAACCATGGACCTGTGTGCCATCAAGACGGCACAGCAGATAAAGGTGTCTGCACCAAAACCTGGATTCCTGAGTTCAATCCCCAGGATCCACCGTGGTGGGAGGAGAGAACCATCTCCTGCGAGTTGTCCTCTGATGTCCACAGTATGCCATGGTATGCACCACCCCCATACACATATACACACATGCAATAAATGGATACGTGTATAAAGCTGATTTTAAAGGAAAACAATGGGCATGTCAAATATCACCTTCCCCCTTATTTAATTAAAAAATTTGGTAAAAGAAATTTCCTATACTATACAATAAATGTTAGGAAAGTTCTGTACAGGAATAGGGATGATGGTTTCACTGACACAGTACCTGCCTTGTAAGCATGGGGGCATGAGCTCAGTCTGGAGAACCCTTCCATCCTCTAGGCCCTGAATCTGTAACCTCAACACTGGGGAGGAAGCCCCGCCCCGAGGCTTGCCAGTGAGATGGTGGAGCTCATCTCAAAAACAAGCAAGCAAACAAAGCCCATGGGGGCTGACTGAGGAAGACACAGACATCAGCATCTGGTGTCCATGCATGTGCAAGTACCTCTCTCTCCTAAGCACGTGTGTCTACGCCACCCAAGAAAGTCCAGAACAGTTCTAGGGTTTCTGTTGACTGTACCGATGTGTGGATGTGGATTTGAAAAATGACCGTCATGATTACCCACCCATTTGTGAGCACTATTTATATGTATGTATGTATGTATGTATGTATATGGTATATGTATATATATGATATATATATATATATATATATATATATATATATATATATATATATATATATATATATATATATATATGATTTGTCGATCTGTTGGATGATCTAGTGTTGACCCATTTCTCCCCCTTCCCCGCAAGATTCAGTAAGCTAGAGTGTAATCATCAAATACTGGAGGAGGTAAAGACCAAATGTCTGTGAGAGCCCATTAAGTTGAGGTAACCAAGATGGTGGAGACCACACCACATTGTCACAACACACCCCTTTAGGAGGGAGAACTCTGGTCGATTGCTGCCGAGAATGAATGGAGACCAGAGAGCTCTGACTATGTCGGAGAATCATGCAAACTTTCCTCAAAGATCCCCACATTAACTCTGGTCCTTAAGAAACTTCTTTATGCTTATAATGCGCTCACGGTGCTTTCTGGGCTAGTATGACTCAAGCTGGAACCGAACTCAGGTTGATGGACCCTGGTTCATAACCATGTCTATGCGTGTGCTAATGAATGGCTTCTGAGATTTCGCCCTGATGTCTCTTCACATTAAACACATCATCATTTGACAGGATGGGTTCCCAGTGATGTAAGGACAGTGGGGGAACATCTTTAAGGTCTTCCCATTTAGAATGTGAGATATTGGTAACTTAAGATGTAAGCAGTGCTGTGGTGTCTGGCTGCAGCCTCTCTTAACTAAGCAACTGAAAAATCTCTGCAGTAAACTTCATGACACAGGCCAAGAATTGCACCCCAGTGGATTATACACCAAGCCCTGTCCCAGGAACTGCACGCCAATAAACTACATGACACACGCCAAGTGCTGTTCCACAGAGTGCATTCCAAGCAGGACATGATTAACCATCCTTTGAAACCTAAGTCTTTCTTCAGCATTTGCTTTGATGCGTTTTGTCTTAGTTAGGGTTATTATTGCTCTGACGAAACACCATGACCACAAGCAACTTAGGGAGGAAAGGGCATACTTGGCTTACATACGTCTAATCGAGGTTCATTGAGGGAAGCCAAGGCAGGAAGGAACTCAATCTGATGAGAAGCTGGAGGCAGGAGCTGATGCAGAGGCTATGAAGGGGTGCTGCTGACTGGCTTGCAACCTATGACTAACTCAGCCTGTTTTCTTATAGAACCCAGGAACACTAGCCCAGGGATGGTGCCACACACTATAGGCTGGGCCCTCCCCCATTAATCACTAATTTTAAAAATAATGCCTACAGATCTATCTTATGGACTCATCTTCTCAACTGAAGCTCCCTCCCTTTTGGCTTTAGCTTGTGTCAAGTTGACACAAAACTAGCAAGCCCACATTTCAATTGGTGTCTCTTAGTTCTGATATTAACATTAATACAAATTCTGTAACAACCCTATTCTCATCTTTCTAACTTTTTGGGTGTGGTGGTGAGGGGTTAGAGATAAGGTTTCTCTGTGTAGCCCAGGCTGTCCTGGAACTCACTCTCAAGACCAGGCTGGCCTCGAACTCAGAGATTCACTCTGCCTCCTGAGTGCTGGGATTAAAGCTTGCTAATCACCCCTATAGCTTGATGCTTACTTTTATGAAGACAGGGTCTCATTACAGAGTCCAAACTAATCTCAAATGATCCTCCTGATCGTTGAGATTACAATGGTTTTTATCTCTGGTTAACCTCCCTTTCTCCTTCCCGCTCCCTCCTTTCTCCTTCTCTCTTAGTCTCCTTTCTCACTCATGTATTTTTAACAGCACAAAACTGTTTTTCATCTCACTTACAGAGTCGTTTTCTAACAATTACATAGACCATTTTAATTGCAAATGCAGTGCCTCCAAATAGCTAAGCAAATTAGCATAAACACAGAACCGAAAGCTGTCAGGGTAGAGTCTTAAATTAAGCTGGCTGGGAGGGGAGATTGTGGTTAGCAAAAAAAAAAAAAAAAGTTAACCACAGACATGTCACACAAGCACTATAGAAGTTCTGGCCCTTGGCCTGCTACAGCTGTGCACACTTCACTCTTAGCCAAGAGCCCTTCAGAAAACCAGCACGCTCAAAACACACCTGCAGAGAACCAATGAATGGGTACGCTTGCTCCGTTCACTTTCCCCCCAACATTCATTCTGATTCACTTTTAGTACATGTGCAAATGCACACGTGTGTGTGTTTGTGTGTGTACAGGTGTGTGAGGAGAAGGGGAGGTCAGAGAACAAGTTTTGAGAGTTGGGTTTACCCTCCCACTGTGGTAGAACTCTGGGTATCATACTTGCATATCAAGCCCCTTTAATCAACCGGACCATGCATTCAGCTGAATGGCTCCTCTGATTAATGTTGCTAACAGGCTGATTTCATCACACCACCCCTCAGTTAAAATATCTCTGCACTGTAGGAAAAGATCCCCCCCCCCCCCAAACACAGTGTGTGTGCATGTTGGGGGAGGGGCGCGTATATGGAGTTTAGAGAACCACTTTCTAATGTCAGCCATCTTGTTTGAGACAGGGTCTCTTTCCAGCAGCAGCATCTGGCTAGTTTGCCTTCTGGGGATCCCCCTGACTTTATCTCCCCCATAGACTATTTACCTAGGTTTTCAGGATCCAAACTCACGTCAACAAGTTCACACGGCAAGTGGTTTTACTTACTGAGCTGTCTCCCCAGCCCTGAATGAAGTCCTTATAAAGTGTTTCCAGTTTATTCTCTGGGGCTCTCCCGGCCACATATGATGGACTCTGAACACATTCATCTGCTTCCCCTTTAACTCTTGCTACTGACAAAATAAATTGATGTGCCGTTCAAACACATCGCCTTCTAAACTACATGCCCACAGCCTCCGCATGCCTCCGAAAACCAAATAAATCCCAATAATTAGGTGCAGCTGATAGCTCGTTCCTTTAATGAGACATTCCTTGGGCATGTTTAGCTCACTTTGAATTTATATTTATCATAGTAATAGCCCAACACCTGGCTTCCTGGCTCATCCCCCCCCTCCCCCCAGATCACACCCCTAAACTCTCCGGAAAAATGAAACCCTTCGCCAGGGATAGAAAAGAACAGGAAACCAACAGCAAGGACAAACAGAAACCCACTTCAACCCCTTTTTTAAAAATGACGGACAGTATCCCTGCTTTCTCCTTATAAGGTAATAAACTCCTGGCGGACTCTTGTCAACCTTCATTGTCTACTTCTTTGTGTAATGTGGTGTGGTAGTTTGAATGTAGTTGGCCTCCATAGGCCCATAGGGAATGACACTATTAGTAGGTGTGTCCTTATTGGACTAGGTGTAGCCTTGCTGGAGGAAGTGTGTCACTGTGAGGATAGGCTCTGAGGTTGCATAAGCCCAAGTTACACCCAGTGTGGCACACAGCCTCCTTCTGCTGCCTGCGGATCAAGCTGTAGAATTCTCAGGTCCTTCTCCAGCACCGTGTCTGCCCGCACACTGTCACATCCTGTGGAGGAGGTGGAGGTCAACCTTGTAACGGAAAAAGCAGAATGGAGATCGAGGTGGCCAAGGCTCCTGCAGCAACTAGAAGGGTCTTGATCTTCTTTGCATGGCTTTGGATCTAAGATGGCTCCCAGGACACCTGTGAGAAAGCAAGAGGAACCGAGGCAAGGGTGGTGACTGCTTTCTGGTCTTCACGGAAGTCCTCACAGGCTGTAAGGATGCTTTCCCCAATCCTTCTGAGTTACCCTATCAGGCAGGGCTTTCTTTGAAGCATGGTGCTGGTGCAGCAATATACAATTTATTAAGGCTTTAGGGGCTTGGGATTGGCTCAAACACTGTATACAAGTGTGTGCACTACACAATAGACTCAGATCTGCACCCTGATGTTGGTCTCTGGAATCTGATTTCCCAGGATCCGTTTCGTTAGGTGACTCTGTCACCTCTCACCCTCATCTTTGGTCCTGTTTTCACAATGTCCTGCCATGATGATGATGGATTAAGCCTCTGAGAATGTAAGCCAGGCCCAATTAAATGTTGTCCTTATAAGAGTTGCTTTGGTCACGGTGTCTATTCACAGCAGTAAAATCCTAACTAAGACATATGGAGCTACATGCTTTAAAATTCCTGGTATACATATAGATCCCTTTGCTTAAAAAAAAAAAGTCCACCCAGACAACTTTATAAAAATGCGGTTGGGATATTGTTTCCTAACAGAAATAATTATGAAGAACAAACACTTCATAGGTTTTAATGACCCTCTTTTGTTAGTACCAAAGCTCTGCTTTCCTTCTCATTGCAAAATACCTGACCCGATCTGAGAGGGGAGGAATTGTCCATCTTGCTCATCACTGGACTCTGGTTTCTGCTCCTCAGATTCTTGAACAGAATATGAAACGTGAGGCTGGAGGAAGCTGCTTGTGTCCCTGTGCACAGAAAGTGGTGCAGTGTAACGCAGTGCAGTTCATATCAAGCTGTGCAGGAAGCACGGCCATGGGTAACTCATACACATTTGAGCAAGATACAGCTAAGGAGTCACCTGTCCCGTGACCAACCCGGCCTATTGCCATTCTGAACTTGTGAATGGATGAATCAGTGATTAGGTGAGGTCCCTCACAATCATCTTGTATCTTCTGATGTCCTTACACACTCACCCAGCGGTGAGCTTCACTAATCTCCTAGCTTCTTCTCCGTCCAATCTGGCTTACGGTTGAAATTGTCCTTCAGAGTCAGCATAGGAAGCTTCCACATCCTTCACGTTACAAATAAGGCATTTGGGAGTCAGCTCCAGCGGCTTACTTATCCAGCAGAATCCATGTGTATGCGTTGCGGTTGGGATAAGCTCAAGAACAACTTCCTGTACAGATATTAAATAAGGTAGGAACAGTGAGTCCCATGAAAGCCGAGTCTTAAATTCCACCAACTCCTACTGTCTTATGTCTAGTAGACAGGACATGACCTGGATTAGCACCAGCACGTCTTCAGCCTGAGTTCTAGTGGTGTTTTAGTTCCGTCTTGGATGTACCATCAGATGTTGTTAAATGAATTTGATAAATGACCTTGAGAATCCATCTTCCTCCTGTAGAAGGAAAAGATACAGGCCTGGGGTTTCTTTTGCTTTTCTGGTTTTGAGGATGACTGATATACTGGTTTGGAGAGGTTTGGCCCCCATAGAGACTCATATGTTTGAATGCTTGGCCACAAAGGGTGACATTATTAGGAGGTGTGTCCATGTTAGGGTAGGTGTGGCCTTGTTGGAGGAAATATGTCATCATAAGGTTAGGCTTTGAGGTCCTGTGCTTAAGCTCCATCCAGTGCAGAGGTAACTCAGTCTTCCGGCTGCCTTCAGAGCAAGATGTAGAATTCTCTTGAGTACTAAGTCTGCCTGGATGCTGCCATGCTTCCTGCCATGATGATAATGGACTGAACCTCTGAACCTGTAAGCCAGCCCCAATTAAATGTTGTTCTTATAAGACTTGCCTTGGTCATGGTGTCTGTTCACGGCAATGGAAACTGTAACTAAGACTCTCATTAAGAGTTTATTTGGCTCACGACTCCAGGTTATGGTCCATCACTGTGTTCTGCTCACTTTCTTATTAAAAATTATTTTTATTAATTTATAACGTTGGTTATCCACCCACCCCAGCACATCCTCTGCCTAATCCTCCCGACCCCTCCCCACTCATGTAAACCTCTTTCCCATGATTCCCTCTTAATCCTGCCCATCTCTACCCAAGGCACCTTTATGATTTCCTATCTACTGCAAGTCCTCCAAGTTAAACACAGACCTGAGCTGTGGGAGGTGGCGTATGCGTGAGGACTTGGATGTTTGTCCTTCTGCGTGAGGCTTACCTCACTTGTATAATGGTTTCCGGTTCTACTCGGTTACCTCCAATTTTCATTTTTCTTCACAGGTAAAGAGGTACCACATTTTTTTTTTTTATCCATTTGTCCAATGATGGACATCTAAGCTGTTTCTGTGTCCTGCCTATTGTGAATAGAGCCACGGAAAATATAGATAAGTATGTGTTGCCATAGTAAGAAATTGAGTCCTTTGGGTTTATGGCCTAGCTGTGGGTTTTTAAAAACAAATAATTGAACAACTCCTGTTTTTTAACTTGGTTTTTGTTGTTGTTGTTGTTTTAATTTTATGTGCACTGCTGTTTTGCCTGCATGTGTGTCTGTGTGGTGGTAGTATCTCCTGGAACTGGAGTTACAGACAGCTGTTAGCTGCCATGTGGGTGCTGGGAATGGAACCTGGGTCCTTTGGAAGAGTAGACGGTGTTCTTGCTGAGCCCTCTCTCCAGCCCCCATTTTATTTATCATTTATTATTCATTCATTCATTCATTCATTCATTCTTGAGACAGGATCTTACTAGGTAGCTCTCAGTAGCCTCTCACTGATGCGCCACAGAGGGAGAAGGAGGCAGATTTCCAGGGAGAAATTTACAGAGACAAACCAAGCTAGACAAAGGTGAAGACAGAGTGATCCAGAGAATGAGAAGGAGCCCGGTTAGAAAAAGATTGCTAGAGCTAGTCTGAGGCCAAGCAGAGCGATTTAGAGGCAGAGAGAGAGAGAGAGAGAGAGAGAGAGAGAGAGAGAGAGAGAAGCCAGATTGAATGTGTCGGCTGGGAGAGGAGTTTGAGCCAGAACAGCTGAGTTGAACCAGCCAGCCAGAGTTCAGAAAGAACTAGGAAGGGGTGAGCTTACTCAGCACTAAGTCTCAGAGGCTGAAAACGTCCTACCTAGGCTTAGGTAAGATTATACGGAACCTAGAAGCTTCCAGAACCAGGCCTAGGATATCAGATGGGGGGGGGGGCAGTAATCCTCGGTGACAACAATTGCAACAGGAGAAGAAAAGTTAATTTTGGAGGCTGGCACCACTATGCCGGCTGCCTTCCAAGAATGAAGGTCTGTCTATGACCTACACCACAGTCCAGGGAATTTGATGGAAAAGTCAAAATTGGTGGCTGTGTAGATTTCTGTAAAAACCATGATGACCCGGCAAAGAACAGGTGTGGGACAGGCAGGCTGGTTTTCTCCTGTCTCCTAAGAGAAGGAGGGTGATTCTGAAGGAAGAATCTGTTAAAGAAGCTGAGATAGCATCTAATTAGAGTTCAAAGGGGCTGTCACAGAGTCTGCCCTGGAAACGCCCAGGTATCTGCAGTGTTTTCCATTCCAAGGGCTTTGCACATAAGTCACAACCTTCTTCATAAATCGCCATGTGACAGTGACAGTCCACAGCACATTGATTTGCATTTGCTCTGTGTGGTACCAGTTTAGAATTCTGTGACACTTTACATAAAAAAAAGCCCTAAAAACCAAAACCAAAAATACCAGGATATTTGTATGTTACCACATGCACCATGCTTGCTGAGATCTTTCTGCTTTGCAAATACTGTATGAAGGGGTCGGAGAGATGGCTCGGTTGTTAAGAGCACTGGCTGCTTTTCCAGAGGACCCAGGCTCAATTTCCAGCGCCAACATGACAGTCACAACAATCTGTAACTCCAGTTTCAGGGGATCTGGCTGGTGCCACATGCATACCTCCCACCCCCAATAATTGGAGGCAAAACAGCAATGCTCTTTAAAAAAAAATATCATGTGGGGCTGGAGAGATGGTTCAGCAGTTAAGAGCACTGACTGCTCTTCCAGAGGTCCTGAGATCAAATCCCAGCAACCCACATGGTGGCTCACAACCATCTATAATAGAATCTGATGTCCTCTTCTGCTGTTTCTGAAAACAGCTACAGCGTACTCATACAAATATAATTGTTTTTAAAAAAGAGGATGAGTAATATGAAAATAAACAACAACAAAAAAAAATACCATGTGAAATTCCCTGCCCGGCTTCCAAGAGCAGGCTTCCTCAATCATTTTTCTTATCTAATTAAAGGCAAAAATTCCCTCCTGCTTGACTCGACTTCTGTCACGCAGAAGCTGTGTCTCCCCCACAATCTTGTTTCCTTATTTGTAAACAACTGCGTGTTTAAAACACGCAGATTTGTTTTCTGGTCTCCTTTGTGTACCTAGAACACTTGAGCGATAAGACGTGATCAGTGAAAGGCACACCTGAAGAAACTAGTCAGCGGGCGGCCGTAAATCCTGAGGTTAACCAAAACCTCCATTGAGAGCTCCTCCATTAAAAAAAAATAAACCCACAAAGGCAGCTGGGTGGCGGTGGTGCCGTCAGATTCCAACACTCTGGCTGCAGAGGCAGGTGGATCTCTGTGTTTGAGGCTAGCCTGGTCTACAGAATGAAACCCTGTCGCAAAAAAAAAAAAAAAAAAAAAAAAAGAGGAGGAGGAGGAGTGTCACGGAATCAAATGCTCAGTAAGTAGAGTCACGACAAACGTGGAGCTCTGGATTTAGACGAGAGACCTTAGTGCATGTTCCCTGTGGGTGGGCCAAGTGACGGTCAGAGACAAGAAGTCAGTTGGGCTGCAGCAGGGGGTGAGGTAACCCGCCGGAACCTCAGGAATCGCTGTTAAGCAGAAGAATGAACGCTAGTCGGGGGAGAGCCTCCTAGAGCTCACAGGATATAGAAAGCCCTGGACATGCTGTGGGTCCCCTTGACACACCCAGGTCCCCACTGAACTGTGGGGAGTGGGGGGGCGGGGCGGGGAGGGGGAGAAACAGGTCAGTTTCCCAGAGCGGGGGGTGGGGGGAGCTGGAACCTCGTGGGCCCCTCACTTTCCTGGTCTCAGGTGTGTCTGTGAGTTTTGGTGAAAGTCAGACAGGAAGGAGGGGCTGTCATTCTAGCCAGCTTGGTCTCTTTCACATCCTCTTTAGCTTGGTATTTCAAGCAACCTGTCTTAATTTGTTTTTGTTTGCTTTCAGGAGACAAGTGACAAATAGGTGCGTGTGCACGCGCGCGCGCGCGCGCACGTGCGTATACACGTAGACTCTATTGGTAACTAAACAACGTCGTATTTAAACACCCATTGAAATAATGCACTTAGCACAGCCTGCCCAGAGGGATGAACACTATTGTTAAATAACTGTTCGGCTACGGCCGCAACCTCTGGATCCTTGGCATTCTGGCGCCATCTGCTGGTCACATTGATGACTGCTGCTGAGACCTGGCCAAGAAGGCAACCAACCTTAAGCCCGCCATTAGGAAGGCGACCTCTAGTGCACAGACCTTGACATTTTCCCTTTTAATGGAATTTAACCGAAGTTCAGGATGCCATTTGGGCAACAACTAGAGGGCAAAAAATCAAAACTATTTCAATCATAGCAAAACTGTTAGCTATGGCCCGGGCGTGCTGGCACACACCTCTACTCTCAGCATTCGGGAGGCAGAGGCAGGTGGATCTGTGAGTTCGAGGCCAGCCTGGCCTACAGAAGGAGTTGCAGGATAGCCAGAGCTACACAGAGAAACCCTGTCTGGAAAAACAAAGCAAAAGCAAAACAACGGAAACCCCAAGCAAAAACCAAACCAAACCAAAACCAAAACTCAAAGCAAAACAAAACAACAATCTAACCCAAACCACCTCCAAAACTGTTAGCGATGTTCAACTCCTTTCACTCTAAGAAAATATCCTAACCGTGTAAGAGAGCTAGACTGATGGTGGCAGCCTAGCCTGGTGGTGGCAGCCTACTTTATGACTGTATCATTTTCCATTCGTGTGTTGTTTTATAGCTTATTAATAACACTAGACTCGGGACTGGGGAGACGGCCTAGCAGTTAAGAATGTGTACTGTTAAGAATGGGAACCACATTTGGTTCCCAGCTTCCGCAATGGTCACCTCACAGCTACCTGGAATTCTAGTTATAAAGGATCTGGCGCCCTCTTCTGGTCGCCACGAGCATTACACCTCTCATGATGATCACAAACACAACCTTGAGAAAAGAGCTCTGGACACATAGCCCGGCCAACACAGACGTTACTCCTGCTAAACTGTGTGTCTCTATTTACTTAAAATGGGGACGGTCGAACTCATGCCATTGAGGGGACATGCAGCATTTGTCCACTGTTCCCTGTTCTTGTTAACTGAATACTGAAGTAAATAAAATGTTGGTGTTGATGTGGTCCTGAGACAGCATTGATCTCTGGACCGTCTCTTTCGTTGTTGTTGTTGTGAGAAAACCGAGGAAGAATGACTTGCTCAGATTCAGAAGGATTCAGAGGAAAGAGAATGCTAGACACCAGGTTTCTTCTCAAGACATTTGCTATTATTGGTATGTTGTTTGATAGGGTCTCATTATGGCCCGGAATAGCCTATGTAGACCAGGCTAGCCTCCAACGCACAGAGATCGGTCTACCTCTGCTTCCAGAGTGCCGTGATTAAAAATGGGCACCACCGTGCTCAGCCACCTGGGAGTTCTTACACAGAACAGATGGAGGTGGAGAAACTGATCAGGAAAAGGCAGTGACTAGGAACTTAGTGCACAATAGACATTTCTGACTGCACAAACCTTCACCTTCCTAAACTACATGCAGGATAAACCACAGAAGGAATCCAGGACCTCAGCTGACTCTGCCACAGCCTCAACTTTGTCAGCTACTTTGCAGACAATCATGTTTGTTACCTTGAATTCCTTTTACTAAGTTTTAAATGTAACAGGTTCTCCCAGCATTCCCTGGCCCTGAATTTTCCAGCCCAGGGTCTGGGCTGCCCTTACCCCAGAGACTTTGCCCAATATAATCGAGACATTTTAGTTTCCTCTTCCTCTTCCTCCTCGTCTTCTTCCTCCCCCTTTTCTCTTCCTCTTTCTCCTCCTTTCTCTCCCTCCCCATGGCGACCTCCCTGACCTCAGCCCTTGGGACCTGTGAACTCAGCAAGAGCAGTTTTCCAATAAACCTGTGTTTATATATACTTGACTCTGGCTTGAATTGTCACATTATCACTGGAAAGGCAGAGGCAGACACAACTAATCCAGTAACTTAGCTGCTCGGGCAATGGATGGCATCTAAAGATCTAAGTGTGTGTGATCTGGGTGGGATGAAGCACATCTGGATGGAATACAGACACACCCTTTGTACACATCTTTAATCTCAAACAACGTAGGTAAGGTTAGTTTGTAGAAGAAAGCACCCGTGTTTGACAGTGATGTCTAATTGAGGGGCAGACAAAGTGATGGATCAGAGAAAGATTTGACAGAATGAGACAGATAGGATATGCCCAACTCTCTCAAGAACAGACAGGGAAGAGAGGTGATTTAAGAAAGCACATAGAGAAATGGAGGTCGGGAGTGAGGAGTTTTACCAGGGCAGTTTTACAGAGACAGGTTTTAGAGAGAACAAGCTAGACACAGGTGATAACAAAAGGAGCCAGAGAATGAGAAGATGCTAGAGGATCAGAACAGATTGCCAAAGTTAGTATGAGGCCAAGCAGAGAAATGCAGAAATTGAGAGAAGCCAGATTGAATTAGTTAATCTTGGATGGGAGTTTAATCCAGAGCAGCTGAGTTGAACCAGCCAGCCAGAGATCAGAAAGAACTAGAAAGAGTGAGTTTATTCAGTAGTAAATCTCTAAGATGACAACTACATCTGGAGAGAAAAAAGTTACATTACAGATCTCTGAGAGTTTGAGGCCAGCCTGATCTACAGAGTGAATTCCAGGACAGCCAGGGCTACACAGGAAAGCTCTGCCTTAAAAAAGCTATATATGGGGGCTGGAGAGATGGCTCAGTGGTTAAAAGCACTGACAGCTCTTCCAGAGGTTCTTAGTTCAATTCCCATCAACCACATGGTGGCTCACAACCATCTGTAACGGGATCTGATGCCCTCTTCTGGTGTGTCTGATGACAACTACAGTATACACATATAAAAATTTAAAAAGACTTTAAAAATTATATATGGTAAATATATGAAATCATTGTAAAGAAAGAAACTTGACAGTGGTTTCTGACCTCATCACACATGAACACCAATACATACATGTGCACACAAAAATAAGGAAATTGTCTTAGTTTGGGCTTTACTGCTGTGAACACTCACCATGAACAAAGCAACTTTTATAAGAACCACATTGAGTTGGGGCTGACTTACAGGTTCAGAGGTCCAGTCCATTTCATCAAGGTCGAAACATGGCAGCATCCAGGCAGGCATGGTGCAGGAGGAGCTGAGAGTTCTACATCTTCATCTGAAGGCTGCTAGAAGACTGACTTGCAGGTAGCCAGGGTGAGGGTCTTAAAACCTGCACCCACAGTGACACACCTACTCCAACAAGGCCACACCTTCTAACTATGCCACTCCCTGGGCCAAGCATATTCAAACCACCACAGACTATATCAGTTTGAAGATTTTTGATTGGGGTTGTATTGAACATATTGGCACTTTTGAAAAATGGTATCTTTTTATCTGACCCATGAACATTCTCACCTCTGTCTATTTAAATAATCTCAATTTTCTTTATCATGTTTGTTATTTTTATTATAAAGTATGTGCACTGTCTGTGGGACTTACTCCTAGGCACCTAAGCATTTGATGCTGTTGTCAGTTGTCTATTTTCTGTCTTTTTTTTTTTTTTGCCATAAATATATATAATTGATTTTTTTTTACATATTTAGGTTGTGTCTACTTTCTTTGTTCTAATAAGCCTATTTTAGGCTTTTTCTCATGTGCACTCACATAATCTATGAATGACAAGGTCTTCTTTTCCAAGCTCAATAACTTCTATTTCTTTTGCTGATGTTTTTCATTGGGTGGGGCGTTTGGTACTATTCAGCAGTGCTAGAACTCTTTGCCTTGTTCCCAATCTTAGGAGAACACCCTCAATATTCCACATTAACTATGGTGTTAGCTGTACAGCATTTGTGGCTGTTCCTCACAAGACAAAACAATCTCCATCAGGGTCGAGCTTTGAAGCAGGCCCCCGACCCTCCCCCCTTTTTTAAAATTTGAATGGGTCTTGAATTTTATAAAAACTTTTTTTTTCCCACTCAATGAGATGGCTATCGACAATGTAGCACATTATTTGCTGGTCTGAAGGAAAATGCTGTGGTTCTTCTTATTTGATCTTGGGGACATATACTGATGGTGTTCAGGTGTGAAATGAATCTTTTTTTTTTAAATTACTTTCCTTTTTTAAAAAAGATTTATTTGTTTATTTATTTCTTGTTTATAAGTACACTGTAGTTGTCCTCAGACACACCTGAAGAAGGCATCAGATCTTATTACAGATGGTTGTGAGCCACCATGTGGTTGCTGGGAATTGAACTTAGGGCCTATGAAGAGCAGTCAGTGCTCTTAACCGCTGAGCCATCTCTCCAGCCCGTGAAATGAATCTTATGTTCCTGAAATTAGTCATATTTTGTTTTATGCATTTCTGGGTTTCCTATTCTAATATTTTACTTAAAGCCTCAAGTCTCTGTTTACGAGGGATGTTGATAAGTCCTTGTGAGTTCATTGGGTTTTAGTTTGGATTGAGCTCATAAAATGAGGTAAGAACTAATGTCTCTTCTTTCATTCCAAGATGTGTTCATTAAGTAGTGTTTGATAGAATTTCTCAGGGAGGAATTCTTGTTGGACAAATTTAAATTATTCATTGAATTTATTTAAAAGAGACATTACTATTTGGATTATATGTTTTCCGTGAGTGACTTTAAAAAGTAATTTTGCTAGGAATATATTTATTTCACATGTCTTCAATATTATTGCTGTAATGTATATAATATCCTTTTGATATATGTTGTTCATTTTTATTGTGCATGTTTAGCCTATGTGGTTTTGGGGGTACAAGCATGCCAAGGCACGTGTGTGGAAGACGGAGGAACTCCAATAGAATGGGTTCTCTCTTTTGTATGTGTGTCCTGAGGGTGGAGTTTATATCCCCAGCCTTGCACATCAAGTGCCTTTACGTGCTGAGCCACCTCATGGTCCCATTATCACATTTTTAAAATGTTGGTAAGATTTGTATTTAGGTCTTTTATTTTTCCATTCTTTGCATTGATTTTTTTTCTTTAAAATTTTTAAAAAAATTATGTTGGATGATGATGAATGAATGTTTTATGATGATGAATGTCTATATGCATATTGGAATCAAACATAGGTTCTCTAGAAGACTGGTCAGTACTCTTAAATGTTGATTTGTCTGTCCAGCCCCCTGGACCACACTGATCACTTATTACCTAGTTTTTTTTTTCTTCTTCCTCGGTGATATGGCTAGTTGTAACTTTCATCTTGACACAACTTAGAGTTGTCTAAAAGGAAAGCATCATCTGAGGAGTTATTTAGATTAGACTGGTGTGTGGAGGAGTGCCTGGATTGTTATTGATGTGGGAGGCCCTCGCCCACTCTGAGCGGCACCATTCCCTGCGCAGAGGTTCCTGAACCATATAAAAAGCTAGCTGATCATAAGGCTGCATGGTTCCTGCCACAGTTCTTTTCTGAGAGCTCCATGATCAGAGGTAATATTGTGCAGAATGGTCAGCAAACAGCCTTCAAGTTCCTGCCCTTAAGTTCCTGACTTCTGATTCCTGCCCTGACTTCCCTCAATGGCAGGCTGTGACCTGCAGTTGTGTGTAAACCAAATAAGTCTATTCTTTTCCTAATTAGCTTTTGGTCCATATTTTCATCACACAAAGGGAAAGAAACTAGAATACTTGTTTGTTTTTTTTTTAACCTTTTCAAAAATATTCATTGAGGGCTGGAGAGATGGCTCAGCAGTTAAGAGCACTGACTGCTCTTCCAGAAGTCCTGAGTTCAAATCCCAGCAACCACATGGTGGCTCACAAGCATCTGTAATGGGATCTGATACCCTCTTCTGTTGCGTCTGAAGACAGCTACAGTGTACTTATAATCAATCAATCAATCAATCAATCTTTTAAAATATTCATTGTGCACACATATAATTGTCTTATTTAGGGTTACTGTAGCCATGATGAAACACCATGACCAAAAGCCCCTTGGGGAGGAAATGGTTTATTTGGGTTACATATCCTGAATCAAAGCCCATTGAAGGAATCTAAGATAGAAACTTATTCCAAGCCCTACTGTAGAGAGAATATCTTGTGTATTGAATGGACGCATCACCTGTCAATTAAAATGCCTATGACCTACAGCTTAGGCAGGAACTAGAAGATGGGACATCCAGGAGAAGGAATTCTGGGGTAGAGGTGGGAGCAGGGAGCCACACAGGAAGATGTGACTAGAAGGACTTGTGGTATTTGAGCAGAGGTTTAAAACATAAAAAACAGGCTCAAGGTTCTTTGCAAGTTAGTAATAAGACAGAAGCATAGGGTTACGGGAACGGCTAAGTGTATGAAGTGTTTGCTGGATTCAGGCGAGGACCTGAGTTTGGATTCCCAGCAAACACATGAAAAGCAGGGCATAATGGCCCTTCCTGCAGCCTCAGCATTAAGGAAGCAAAAACAGCTAGATGCCAGAGCTTTCTGGTTAGCCAGGTGTGTTGGTTGGGTTCTCTAGAGTCACAGAACTTATGGTATGTCTCTGTAGATTAAGGGAAATTATTGAAATGATGTACAGTCTGCGCTCCAACTAACCCATCAATGGGTGGCTGTGAATGGGAAGCCCAAGAACCTAGTAGTTGCTCAGACCCACCAGATTGGGTGTCTCAGCTGGTCTTCTGTATAAGCTGGAATCCCGAAGAAGCAGGTTCCAACAAGTACAAGTGCAAGAAGGCAAAGAACAAACCCTTCTTTCTTCCATTGTCCTTATGTAGGTCTCCAGCAGAAGGTATGGGCCAGATTCAAGCTGTGTACCACCACGCCTGGATGTAGAGCACCTGTCTCAGGTTGAATCCCGAACTCAGATCTGATTGCTTCTGTCTCCTCGGACTAAAGGTGTGTTCTACCTTGCCTGGGCCTAAGCTTTTCCTGGCCACTATGCCTCAAGATCTGGATGGCAGGTGTGCCCTCTATTCCTGGATTGTAGTTCATCCCAGATGTAGTCAAACTGACAACCAAAAATAGTCATCACACAAGTCATGCTCAAAGAGCCAATACCAGGTTCAGTGAGAGACCCTGTCTCAGGAAATAAGGTGGGAAAACACTAGATGCCAACCTCTGTTTTCCATGCCTGTACATATGTGACACACACACATAGGCATACACCAGACATTGTGTGTGTGTATATATATGTGTGTGGGCACTCACACATTAGCTGTTCTTATGTCAACTTGACACAAGCTGGAGTCATCTCAAATGAAAACCCTATTTGTCAAATTCCCTCTGAAAAATCAAGCTGTAGGAAAACATGTATGGAATGTTCAATGTGATCAATGTGGGACGCCCATTATGGGTGGAGTCATCCTTAGGCTGGTGGTCCTGGGTGCTACAAGAAAGCAGGCTGAGCAAGCCATGAGGAGCCAGCCAGTAAGCAGCATCCCTCCATGGGTTCTGCATCAGCTCCTGACTCCAGGTATTGTGTAGGCATGGTGTTTGTGTGCACTGTATAAAGTTTACCCTTGTGTTATTCAAATGCTTATTTCTCTGCCCTCGTGCCTTATTTCAATCCAGACATAGCACTGCAATGCTTATGTGGAGAATCTCCTGTCTCAGGTTTGTGCGGATAATCCTTACCTTTTATTCTCTGCCTGGTCAATAACTACTAATCGCCCAATGGCTGGTCAGAATAGACAATACGGTGGGACATCCACCAACCAAAGAAAGGGGGAAAGAGAGAGAGGGAGATTCAGATCGGCGAGGAGGATGGAGGCTTTGGAGCCATGAGAAAGGGGTCCAGAGGGAAACCATGGAAACACACCTGAAACCCAAAGAGCCAGACCAATAACAACATGCAAGCATTATGGGATGGGGCTGGGAGGCTGATAGATTAGCATAGAAGACTAAGGGAGATCATGTAACTGGTCAGTTTTTGGGGTATGGTTTTAAATAAATATTGGTTTTCCTCCAAGATTATTGCAGAACATAAAGTAAAAAAGTAAAGATTATTATTGAACATAAAGTAAAGAAATGCAGCTGATTAATGCGCTTTTACATTTATATTACGAATATTTCACTTATATGAGGTGCCTTACTTAAGGTGCCATATGTAAAAATTAGAGCCCAGTTCTTCCTCCCAGAATAAGACGCAGACTCAAGATATATTTACAAATACTTTGGCCATATAGCTACTCTTTACTCTGACTAGATCATAACATAGCTCACCCACAGTTAGCTCACATTCTGCCACATGTTTTAAGCCACGTTCTTGAGATAGTTGCTCGGCTCATGGTTTTCAACTGAATTTTCCCCCTCTAATATGTAATGACTATAAAAATTCCTTAAACACGACACAATTTGGTTTTATTTCTTGTTATCATATAAAGTGTCTCAATTTATTCTTTTTGATATTTTTGTATTTGAGCTATTGGTCATTTTGAATTGTATCTCTTGATTTTTATAGATGGTAATATTCTATGTATTAGTAGCCAGTCTGGTGTGTTTTGTTTTTTTATTTGTTTTTTTAAATTTTTTAATTTTCATTTTTTATTTTTATTTATTTATTTATTTGCTTGTTTGTACCATTCGGTGAGAATTTTTGT
This sequence comes from Micromys minutus, assembly GCF_963924665.1. NCBI lineage: Eukaryota > Metazoa > Chordata > Mammalia > Rodentia > Muridae > Micromys > Micromys minutus. Next base: position 15,899,500 of record NC_137965.1, on the reverse strand, counting down.
TTCAGTGTTAAAAGTTTGGGGAGCATAAACCTCTAAATCTTCAAAATGTCATATCCCTTGGGAAAGACTTAGCATTCCCGACATAATCCCTTCCCCTCCCCCTTCCTCACACCCATCCTGAGTTTCAGGAGCTGCTTGCTGTTGGCAGCTGAGGGCTGGTGTCTCTTGCTTAGGATGTTTTATAGTGGAAATGAAGAACAATTTCTTTAGATCTTAAATCCTATTGAAGTTTAATATAATGACCATATTAATATTCCTGTGAACGAAGCCTTTATTTTTAAAATACCGCATCCCACAATACACAGAAATCTTGTTCTCCCTTCTGCAGGTTTTTTTTTAACAGTTCTCCTTCCTTCTTCTCCTTTTCTTTTCTTCTGTTGCCTTTATCAGATTTCTGCCTTAACCGCCACAGACATTCTATTTAGCCCAAATGAGCCTAATTATGTATCCGAAAAAGAGACAAAGAAGAAAACAAAAAGAAAAGATTGTAGCTTAAAAACAATTCCATTTTATTAAAGAACAGAATAATATAGACTTTTTTTTGGCAGTACTGGAAATGAAATGTGGGCCCCTCACACGACAGGCAATCACTCCTCATTGAACCTAGCCCCAGCCTATGTAGATTTGAACATGCACATATGTATTCATAACTAATATTAACATTGTCCTGGGCCAGAGGCTTGACTGTCTCAAAGCAAACCACTGTCCCTGTGAAGGTCATTTTCTCCCCCTAATCTCCCTTCCCTCTCCCTCTTCTTTCTCCCCATCTCTCTCTCTCTCTCTTTTTCTTTTTGTTCTTTTCCTTTAAGGCAAGCAAAGTAAATAGTCTCTGGAAGGCATAAAGAGAAAGGTGGGAGGGGAAGAGGAGGGAACAGGAAATGGGAAGGGAGGGGAGGGGAGGAAAAGAGAGGTGTAGGGGCAGGCCAAGTGCCTTGGGAAGTAGTAGTAGGTAGACTGAAAGTATCTTCTGAGTCTCAGTGGTGTTCGTGAGAAGAGAACCCAAGCCTGCCTAGGAGCATACGGTTAATCAAGACAAAAGTTAGAACGCAGATGGAGACCAAGTGGGGAGCTCAGGTGAGGCCAGGAGTAAACCACACACACACAACCCACGCTTTCACCATCTGCTAGGGTGCTCCGGAGCAGGGCGGGTTTCTAACCTGACCCCAGCATTCTGGCAGACACAGTGGAAAGAGACAGATGGCCACCAATACAATCTGTATGAATTAGATCTCAGGGGATAGGCCAAAGATAGATATTTAGAAATAGCTTTTTATGGTTTCTTTCATGCTTTCTTTCTTTCTTTCTTTCTTTTTTTTTAATGCATGTTCGAGTCATTTAGACTAGTGTTCCTTTCTGTCTTTGCTCTCTTGACAGGGTCAAGCTTGGCAGTCATTCTTAGACTGCTCTTAAGGCAACACCATGCTGTGTGTTCTAGACAGGGCATAGGAAAAGCTTTTAGATGCAGAATAAACTTTTAAAGGAAATTATTTTCCTTGATAGCAACCAGATGACCCAAACGATACAGTGGGAAGAAGCCTTTGAGAATGCAGGAAAGAATATTTCCTGCAAGAATCGGGTGATTTATAATTTAACACCGGGGATGTGAGGGGCTCCCAGGACCCAGTGGGGGTGACATTAAGAAATCCCCAACAGTGGGGAGGTGGAAGCTGAAGAGACCACCTCCAGTAGATAGACATGTCTTCAAGTTGAGAAATGGGCCATCCACCCATCTCAAAATTTTGGACCCAGAATAATTCTTGTCTAAAGGAAATGCAGTGATAAAATGGAGCAGAGACTGAAGGAAAGGCCATCCAGAGACCTGCCCAACTTCGGATCCATCCCTTACACAGGCAACAAACCCCAACACAACTGCTGATGCTGTGTTGTGCTTGCAGACAGGAGCCTGGCGTGGGTGTCCTTTAAGAGGCTCTACCAGATCCTGACATCAGACAGATGTGGACACTCACAGCCGCTCATTGGACTGGACCCGGGAACCTCTTTGGAAGAGTCAGGGGAAGGACTGAAGGAGCTGAAAGAGTTTGCAACCCCATAGGAAGAAAAACAGTATCAACTAACCAGACCCCTCTGGGCTCCCAAGGACTAAACCACCAACTAAAGAGCGTACATGGGCTGGTCTGTGACCTGAACTACATATGTAGCAGAGGACTGCCTTGTCTGGCCTCTGTGGGAGGGGATGTACTTGGTTTTGTGGAGGCTTGATACCCCAGAGAAGGGGGATGCTGGAGGGGTGAGGTGGGAGTGGGTGGGTTGGCTAGAGGAGAAGAGGGGATGGGGTGAGGGAGCTCACGGAGGGGGGACAGGGAAGGAGAAACAACATTTGAAATGTAAATAGATAATTAATAAAAAATTTCAAACATACATAAAAACATACCGAGGAGCCCATGAATTTTATATATCCACTGTGTGGGCTTTGCTTCTGGTAGCTGCGCTTTGCTTTCGTTTCCAATATTACTTTATGTGTGTGCAAGGTTGTGTACTATAGTGCAAGGTGGCTTCAGAATCATGATTCTCCTGCCTCAGCCTCCTGGGCACATGTCTGTGCCGTCGTGCCCACCTGAGGTTTGTGACTTTTAATAGTGATGATTATCTAACATCTCAGAATTCTCAGTTCTTTTTTTTTTTTTTTTTTTTTTTTTTTTTAAATTTATTTATTTTGTTTATATGTGAGTGCACTGCAGTTGTCTTCAGACACACTAGGAGAGAGAGCATCCTATTACAGATGATTGTGATTCACCATGTGGTTGCTGGGATTTGAACTCAGGACCTCTGGAAGAGCAGTCAGTGCTCTTAACCACTGAGCCATCTCTCCAGCCCAGAATTCTCAGTTCTTAAGGAAGGAAAAAATGGTTTGGTGTGTTCACTGGCTGGGACAAACCTTGCTGAAGCCACTAGGTTCTTTTGTACGACTGAGTACTACTTATGAACTTACACGTCATAAAAGTCGTCCAGGGCCGTATGCAGTTGCTTGTGCTGTTTAGCACACCTCCCAGTAAAGCAAGGGAGCTGGTAATGCCTGTCCCTCGATGCTTGTCCCAGAGAGTCTGAGCAGGAGGCATGCACTGATTTTCCTGGAGCGGTTCACAGGGACAGGAAGGCAACAGAACCGATGGTGCCCAGCTTTGGCCACTTTCTCTGACCTCACTGTGATGGAGGTAGCTCAGAAGCACAAAAGGTCACACGGAGCGTTCATGCAGAATCCACTGAGCTTGATGGCTTTGTCCACGCGTCTCCCCAGAAGCCCAGTTACGCTGTCACTTCCTTCCATGTTTCAGACGTGGCTCATTTGTCACCAAACTCACAAGTGGGAGGAGACAACTGTTTGGTATCATTTAGTGATAAGCTCGCTCATTCTTCTTGAAAAAATGTTTATTTTCACATGCATGTGTGCATGAATATGTGTGTGTGCTTGTGTGTGTATGTATATTTCTGTGTGTATGTGTCTGTGTGTCGGTGTGTCTCTCTGTTTTTGTATGTGTCTCTGTGTTTGTGTGTATGTTTCTCTGTGTATGTCTCTGTGTGTATGTATATCTCTGTGTGTGTGTGTCTGTGTGTATATCTCCCTGTGTATGTCTCTGTGTGTCTCTCTTTCTGTGTCACTCTGTGTGGTGTTTTCATATCTGTCTGCCTCCCTCTCTGTGTGTCTCTCTCTGTGTGTGTCTCTCTCTTTGTGTCTCTCTGTGTGGTGTCTCTATGTGTGTGTGCATGTCTCCCTCTGTTGCTCTTCCCTTTATTTTTTGAGGCAGAGTCTCTTCCTTGGTCTTGATCTTGTCATTTTTCTGCTTGGCTGCTGCTTGCTTAGTGAGTCCCAGGATCCTCTTGTTTCTGGCCCTCCCTTCAGTGCAGGGATTGTAGGCATACGTGAGCTTGCCTGGGTTTCATGAGGCTGCCAAGAATTCAGATGCAGATCCTCATGACTTTATGGCGATATCTCCGATCTCCTTTCGTTGTTTGCTTTATTGAGACGTGGTCGCACCGTGTATCTCTGGCTGTTCCGGAACTCTCATACAGAGCCAAGCTGGTCTTGAATGTGTAAGCGTCTGTCTCCTGAGCGCTGAGATTAAAGGTGTGCCTTCACGATGACACTCCAGCCTCTTGTAGGGTATTTTGAATGATTTATTTGTTTTCATGTGCACTGGTGGTTTTCCTGTATGTAATGTCTGTGTGAGGTGTGTCAGATCCCCTAGAACTGGAGGTACGGACAGTCGTGAGCTGACATGTGGGTGCTGGGAATTGAACCCGTGTCTGTTGGAAGAACTGCAGGTGTCCTTAACCACAGAGCCATCTCTCCAGTCCTCTTGTTAGGATCTTTTTCTCTGTAATTCCTTGCGCTGGTCATCACGCCACCTTCTATACTAGGTGGTAGGACGCAGGCCTCCACAGAAGATGCTTCAGAATGGAGTTCATTCTGGAATCTGGTCCCTTCACACAACACACCTTTCTCTCTCAGCCATAGCTTCTGCTGATCATCACTGGCTCTCCTACAAGCTGAGGTCCAAGAACTCTAACCCTACCCAGGCGGATGGTTCCCCCGCCCCCCACAGCCTTCCACCAATGCACGATCCTTTTTCAGAGAGGGTTGGGGATGGAAGGCGATGCTCCTGGTAAGGACCAGCGCCACATCTGAGTCCTTCCTAAGCCGGGGAACATTAGCTCCACAGTAGGCCTACTTTAAAGGTTCCTAGGAAACCAACCAAGCTGGGAATAAGCTTGCTTTTCTTGTCTCAGGCTTCCTTAGGGATGCGTGAGTAATGATGCTGGCTTAAACGGGAGGTGAGCACAGACTGTGTCTGGCTGGAGGAGAAGTAGAGAGCAGTCTGAAGTGATGGAGCACCAGTACTTTCTGGGTAACAGAATTGGAGATAGACAACCCATGACTAAGTTGTGGTTCCTGATGGGTGGGGATGCAACCCTTTGGCTCCGCCTGGCCTGGGCCTGTTGACACTGACAGGAAGAAGGTTGCCGTGACAACAGGGAAGCACAGGCTGCACAGGAAGGCCTCCCTTGGTGCCTCAGCCACTCCCCTGCCCCGTCATGAGCTGCCAGAACACTGGGGAGTTTCCAACCCTGCTTTGATGGCTCTTCCCTGGACGTCCCAGAGCCAAGTCCCATTTTCCATACGATTACAAACAAGGTAAAGGTTACACAGCACACCCCCAAACAAGAAATACCTAGCAACCCACGAGCTCCCCCAACTCACAGAGCACCCCTTTACTTCTGGTGAGTTAGAATCCCAGGCTACCATTATCCCTGGCTCTCCCACCATACACACAAGCTTTGGGTGAAAATGGGGAGAGAACAGAAGGACGGAACCCAACTGAGTCCCAGGCAACAGTGCCTTTCTTGGAGGTGGAGTTGCCAGGACTTCGAGCTTTGCTTCTGTCAGAAGCTGACGTGGAGGAACCTCAGCCCTGCTCTTCTCCAGCTCCGGGCTAGCATTCCACCACCCCCAACCCGCATCGGCCAGTCACCCCCTCTTGGTCCCCTCTCCTGCCGGTGGGCTGTGACGAATTCCTTTTTTCACCAAGACTGAATCTTGTCCAAAGCCGTCACCTTCTCTCCAGTGATTCTGTGTAAGGGACAGAAGGCCACCGCAGGAGACAGGCCAAACCTGTGTCATATTCTTTATCGGGTCAGTTGACTGGCAGGGTGCTAAACACAGAAAACCACGTCCTCTGGCTACAAGCTCACCGAGGTGCAGAAACTTTGGGCTGAATCAAAGAAAAAGGTGGCTCCCAGAAGGAGGTCCAGGGTGAAAGACAAGAGTTGGTGGTTCTGCATTGAGTTTGGACTCTTCCGTGTGCGGTATCAACTGGTTTTTGTTTTACAAAGAGACATTAAAAAAAAATAGGAAGAAGAAATAAAATTAGAACCAAAACCATAGAGTAGTAGGGGAGATAATTTACCTTAAAAAACACAAGCCAGCATGGTTAATGTTGGCTGCTCTCACATACCCATGATCCTCTTCATGGTGTGGTTAATGCTGGCTGCTCGTGCATACCCATGATCCTTTTCACAGTATCATTAATGTTCAATCATTTCAGATCCATGCCCTTTTTAGAGGCTGACTGTGTCTCAGAGTGAAGACACAGTGATTAGCATCTTATAGTCAATTGGTTTTCAAGGAAGGTGTCATGACTGCGCTGGACAGGAGAGGCAAGTCCTCCCCGAACTGTGCTGGGATCACTGGAGATCCCTGTGCAGAATGGTATCGCACCCTTGTCTTGCAGCCCACTATGTTGGGGTATTTGGCCTTTAAAATCCGTGTGTTGGAAGTTAGATTCCCAATTCAGTGGCCTTAGGAGGTGGGGTTGGGAGAGGTGACCTGCTCATGGGGGCTTCACCTTCCTGGGTGGGTTAAGGCCAGTCTGGTAGTGGGTTAGTTCACTTTATTTAAAGTGGGCTCTTTCACGCACACACCAATTTGTTCTTCTGTTCTTGTATGAAGCCTTCCCCAGAAGCCGGCATAAATAGATTGTCTATACAGGTGATGTGACATGTTAGCAAAGTCAGGTTCTTGTTCCACGGAACTGGTGGCCATCACTAACAAGATTCTTTGTCAAGGTCTTCAGGAGGCTCTACCCCTCCCCCATGCCCTGTATCAGAAATATGTCTGGTAATTGGCATTATCTCTCTTTCCAGTGGATGGCACTGCCTTATCCAGTCCGTGGTAGACCCCACAGACCCATCCTTTCTGTAATTATCCAGTTGTGTTCAGGCACATCTGGCACAGAGAGGCACTGAGATACTTTAAACTAGACTTGTCAAAACCAAGTTATGCACTTAATTTATTAATGATTTTTCTTCCTTGGTAATTTCTTGTTCATGAAAAGTCAGGCATACGGTGGATTTATAACTTGTTTCGGCCTTCTCTACCTTCCATGAGGATTTGTTCCTCCTTCTAAGTAGGATTGAAGCCTCCACACTTTGATCTTCCTTCTTCTTAAGCTTCATATGGTCTGTGAATTGTATCATGGGTATTCTGAGGTTTTGGGCTAATATCCACTTATCAGTGAGTACATATGATGTGTGCTCTTTTCTGACTGGGTTGCCTCACTCAGGATGATATTTTCTAGTTCCATCCACTTGTCTACAAACTTCATGAAGTCATTGTTTTTAACTGTTGAGTAGTACTCCATTGTGTAAATGTACCACATTTTCCGTGTTGATTATTTTGTTGTTGTAGAACATGTGGGTTGTTTTTAGCTTCTGGCTATTATAAATAAGTCTGCTATGAACATAGTGGAGCATGTGTCCTTGTTATACATTGGAGCATCTTTTGGGTATATGCCCAGGAGTGGTACAGCTGGGTCTGAGGAAATGACAAATTGATTTTCAGAGTGGTCGTACCAGCTTGCAATCCCACCAGTAATGGAGGAGTTTTCCTCTTTCTCCACATCCTCAACAGCATCTGCTGTCAGCTGAGTTTTTGATCATAGCCATTCTGACTGGTGTGAGGTGGAATCTCAGGGTCGTTTTAATCTGCATTTCCCTGATGACTAAGGATGTTGAACATTTCTTTAGGTGCTTCTCTGCCATTTGATATTCCTCAGTTGAGAATTCTTTGTTTAGCTCTGCACCCATTTTTAAGAGGGTTATTTGGTTCTCTGGAGTCTAACTTCTTGAATTCTTTGTGTATATTTGATATTAGCCCTCTATCAGATGTAGGGTTGGTTGGTAAAGTTCTCTTCTCAATCTGTAGGTTGCCATTTTGTCCTATTGACAGTGTCCTTTGCTTTAAGAAGTTTTTCAATTTTGTGAGATCCCACTAAAATCAGGAACTAAACTGGGATGCTCAGTCTCTCCCTTTCTATTCAGTATAGTACTTGAAGTCCTAGCCAGAGCAATTAGACAACAAAAGGAGGTTGAAGGGATACCAATTGGAAAGGAAGAAGTCAAGATATCACTATATGACAGTATACTTAAGTGACCCTAAAAATTCCACCAGAAAACTCCTACAGCTGATAAACAACTTCAGCAAGTGGCTGGATATAAAATTAACTCAACAAATCAGTAGCCTTCCTCTACTCAAAAGATAAATAGGCTGAGAAAGAAATTAGGAAAACAACACCTTTCACAATAGTCACAAATGATATAAAATATCTTGGTGTGACTCTAACCAAGCAAGTGAAAGATCTGCATGACAAGAACTTCAAGTCTCTGAAGAAAGAAATGGAAGCAAGATCTCAGAAGATGGAATGATATTCCATGCTCATGGATTGGTAGGATTAATAATAGTAAAAATGGTCATCTTGCCAAAAGCAATCTACAGGTTCAGTGCAATCCCCATCAAAATTACAACTCAATTCTTTACAAGAGATAGAAAGAGCAGTTCTTAAATTTACCTAGAATAACACCACTAAAAAAACAAAAACAAAAACAGGATAGTGAAAATTGTCAACAATAAGAAAGTTTCTGGTAGAATCACCATTCCTGACCTCAAGCTGGACTACAAAGCAATAGTGATAAAAACTGTATGGTATTGGTACAGAGACAGACAGATAGATCAATGGAATAGAATTGAAGATTATATATAAGTACACTGTAGCTGTCCTCAGACACACCAGAAGAGGGCATCAGATCCCATTACAGATGGTTGTGAGCCACCATGTGGTTGCTGGGATTTGAACTCAGGACCTCTGGGAGAGCAGTCAGTGCTCTTAACCACTGAGTCATCTCTCCAGCTCCAGCGCCCTCCCCCCCCAAATGTGAAATGTGGATCTAGAACTCAGGCCCTCCTATTTGTGTGGCAAATACTTGGCCAGATAAGCCATCTCCCTTTCTCCACATGACTCAGCACAACATTTTTGAAATGCTGTTTATTGATGTAACAATGTATCCGGTGTAATAATTCACACCTTGCCACTGCTGAGTCCCATTTAATTACCTGGACGCCTTAAGTTCTCATTACCGCCGACATTAGGATTGTTTGTCCTTTTGGGCCAACGCACTCTGTAGCGTGCTACCGTGGCTGGCTAGTCATACACAAGTTAGTGTGAACACTAACTGTCTTGGGTAGGTCCCAGTTGCTGCAACTGCTAGATTGTCTAGTAAAAGTGCACTTTTCTTTCTAAGAAACTGTCTAGTTGTATTCTGATGGCTATTCCATTATATGTCCAGTGAGTCACGGACATCATTTCTTTTCCCCACATCAGCTCCATCATTTGGTATTAACTGTCCTTTTAGGTAATTACTGTTCTAATGGATAAATATCTTCTTTACCTTATTGAAAAGTAGATACAGAGACACTTTTTTTTTTTTTTTTTTGAGACAGGGTTTTAATACTGGGGTTGAAGGCATGCACCGCCATCGCCCGGCAACCATTTCTTAAAGAGAAAGTGCTCCTGGGAATGAGACCATAAATTGATGAGTCTCTTGTGGATTCTCATCTGGAACCGAGCCCAGGTCTTGGCACCATCACCAGAGAGGTTTTTTCTTGTAGTGAGGCTCAGTGTCTTGGGCGCAAGCACTGGTCCTTTCCCTTCCAAATTCTTTTTCTTCGTGCCTCTGATCAAGTCGGCAGGTACCAGTGACTTTATTGCTGCCGGCGAGCGTGATACGAATCTGGGTTCCCTGGACGTCATCCTGGTGTCACTAAAAGCCATAGCTGTGGTGTGTCTTTCTGGACAACTCGTACCTTGGCAGGAACAAACTGCAGTTGAGTTGGGACCAGAGGAGATGGAACGTGGCCCGGCTGCGGCCGCCACCCAGTCCCAGAAAGCTGGAGAGGAAGTTCTGATTGCAAAGGCTCTAGATTTGGGAAATCCACACATTCAATCCTACTTGTCACTTAAAGCTGCCAAACTAACACCGAGTCACCTTCTCTTCCTTTTCCAGCACTGGCACACGAAGCTAAGGTCTGAAGCTGGGGCCATCCTGTGGTTGGTTAAACGGTACAGATGGCTTTCTTCCTCTTCCTGTTCTCCCCCCTTGTATTCGCTGAGGCAGTGGAGAGGCAGGAGAACAGAAAAGCACCTTCTTATCTGTCTCTAGCCTAAAGTGGCCTAGCGTTTTCAGGACCCGGAAGGTGTTATCAGACAGATGACTCTGCCTGACTGTCAGTCTTAACCTCTTTACGCAGAACATGCATTTTTAGCCTAGTTGACTCCCGTGGCAAGTAGATCACCTCTGATGATAGTTTCTGCTTTTCTTTGCTGGGGTGCTGGAGTTTGTGTCCCTTATGAATAGAACCTAAGGTAACCCCTTCATATGAGGGCACACATGCCTGGTCCTCCAGAAGAGCTCATTCACCTTCCCAATATTTTACAGCTACTAGTGATCCAGGACAATGGCTGACCAACTCCTTAGCCCACTCATTGGTTACTGATGGTCAAATGTCTTGTTATAAATTCCTCAACTGAGAATCTGACAAAGAGTTCACTGTCATGCCAAGTTCACAGACCCAAGTGCTCCCTAGTTGGCTTCATGAAAGGGACAAAGCTCTCTAATGGCAGGGGAGGGGGTGGGGAGTATGCATGGAATTCCCCCAACTACAAATATCTATATCTTTATCCTTACCTCAGTGAGGAGAGACACTTTGGAGCTTTAAGTCTATTGTCTGGGGGAATCCTAAGAAATTTACAGTGTTTGAAACTTCACTCTGGTGTGTCTACTGTATCTTGAGATAGGTCTGGGTAATAGGTCTGATCCAGGTAGGTTTTCAGCATGTACTGTTGTCCTTTTACTGTCTTGGGAAATGGGTTTTAGGTATTCTATTCTAGAATACCCCAAATGTACAGATTCTGAGTCCCTTACATAAACTGATAGAGTATTTGCACATGATCTGTCTACATACAATACAGCACAGTATCATGTTTTAGCCCTCATCAGCCCCTGTGGCTTCAGAAATGCCTGAGACAAACAACTCATGAAGAGAAGTGCTTTTATTTGGTTCACAGCTGTAGCAGTTTTCATTTTATGGTTGGTACGCTTCATTGATTTGGGTCATGGCAGAAAAGTATGGTCGAGGGAAAGTGTGGGGGTGGGGATGGTGGAGGCTGAAGATCATCTTCCACAGTATTCTCCATCTCCTTCAAGATGGTGCCTTGAAGTCTTCATGTGAAACTCCACCTCCTAAAGGCTTCACCGCTCCCTGAAAGCACCAAGGCAGGAACCAATTGACAATTCAATCCTAGATGTGGAGTTCATGGATACAGAGGTTGATACACAGACACACAGACACACAGACACACAGACACACACACACACACACACACACACACACACGCATGCATACAATATATGTACATATGTAGCCATGACTCACTGGCCAGTAGGGATCCTGGCAAATGTATCGTTGGATGATTTCAGCACTCGAACACCACAGACTGTACTTATATAAACTGAAGTGACCGTGATGTCACCAGGAGGCATAGACTCATGGGACCATTATCATGTCCATCACTGAACAAGCATCATTATGTACTATGTCACTGTGATTACGTTCCTCAACACAGGAGTCATATCATTGTGTCTTAACAATTCTAAGATGCCACAGGGAAGCAGTTGAGACTGGTTTGCTCACTGAGTCTCAAGATCACAGGTTTGACTAGATTAGCTTGCCAGGAAGCTCCAGGGAGCATCTCCCTAGTGCCGGGATTACTGGCTCATGCCACAGTGCCCAGGTTGTATGAGGATTCCGGGGATCTGAATGTAGATGCTCATGTGTGTGTAGTGGGCACATAACTGACCGAGCTGTGCAAACTTCCACTGCTGGGTCTCATGGCTCATGTGTGTCTGTCTGTCTGTCTATTGTTATTAAGGCAGCATGGTACTCTGTTAATATTCCCTGAGAGCACAGCCAGAGTAGACATATAATTGACTCGCAGGCCCCAGGGTGTTTGTGTTCATGGCTGTACTGTATTACAAGAGAACACAAGTTTTATTTTGTGGTGAAAGGTTACAGAACAAAATGCTCAAATTGAGATCAGAAAGAGAAGTGTGTGCAGGGCAGAACCTAAACTGAGCCAGGTGAGGTTCTAAGGAGTCCTTGTTCTAGGCTGTCTGTGGAGCCACATGGGCTGTGTTTAATTCTTTCAGTGAATTCCAGCTCATGTATCGTGTCCCTTAGAGATGTTCGCCAGAGACTAAATATCTGGGGAGGGCTTCTCACGGAGGCCCTCTGCAGGCACAAGCCCACAATCTAGGCTCCTAGAAGGAAAGCAAATCTTCGAGAGAAATTATACATTTCTATAAACATTTTAGGCACAATGAGCTATTCTTATCCGTTTAAAAAAAATGATGGGAACTCTTCCCCAACCTAATTTCCCAGATGTCAGCCAAGGGTTAATCTCATGTGCAGACTTATTAAAGGGTCGTGTAGGCAAGCCTCCTTTGTTCACAGCACTGCAGACAGGTGCACAGATGGGGAAGTACAATAGAACAGACACTAACACGGAGAGTCCTGTCTCCACGGGGCCACCCAAGGAATGACAAAGCCGCCATTGTGATCGAGCAGGGAAAAGATGATATCTTTAATAGTTTTAAGTCAATGGTACTGGTCATTGCTGAATCCAGGCGGGAAAATAATTTTGCCTCTCACTTTGTGTGATGTCCCAATCTCAGTTCCAAATATGTGAAGATAATTTAGCCTGTAGTAAGTACCCAGCTATCTGTTCCGAGGGGTATCGTGGCTGGTACCCATGATCCAGTGAAAAACTTTCCACCAATACTCAAGCGAGCATTCCTATTTAAATCGGGGGCTCACAAAAGACTAAACCAAATTAAAAAAATAAGAAAATAGCAGGGAGATTTCTTGAGAAGAGGAGGGAAAAAAAAGGAGGAGGGGGAAGAGAAAGAGGAGGAGGAGAAAGAGGAGTGGGAGGAGTGGGGAGATGGAGAATGGAGACAAGCAAAACACATTATAGACATTTATGAAGTTGTCAAAGTAAAAAAGAACAGTAAAAAATCAAAACAATCACAACCAATAGCAAATAAACGAGGAGCACGCGGAATGTCCTCATAGCCTTAGAGTCTAGATTTCCCTTTTTGTTTGTTTGGTTTGGTTTTTCCTCCTTTCTAAAATTGGATATTTTATGCTTTTACATTTCAAATGTTATCCCCTTTCCTTCTCTCCCCTCCCCCTCCCCCTGCTTCTATGAGGGTGCTCCCCCTCCCACTCACTCCTACCTTAACACCCTGAAATTCCCCTACACTGGGGAAACTAGCCTTCACATCTCCTCCTCTTGATGCCAGACAATGTCATCCTCTGCTACATATGCAGCTAGATCCATGGGTCGCTCTATGCGTGCTCTTTGGTTGGTGGTTTAGACCCTGGGAGCCCTGGGGAATCTGGTTGGCTGATATTGTTGTTCTTCCTATGAGGTTACAAACCCCTTCAGCTCCTTCAGTCCTTTCTCTAACTCCTTCATTGGGGACACCGTGCTCAGTCTGATGGTTAGCTGTAAGCATCCTCATCTGTGTTAGTAAGACTCTGGTAGAGCCTCTCAGGAGACATCCATGTCAGGCTCCTGTCAGCAAGCACTTCTTGGCATCAGCAATAATGTCTGGGTTTAGGTCTGTATATGGGATGGATCCCCAGGTGGGGCAGTCTCTGGATGGCCTTTCCTTCAGTCTCTGCTCCATTCTTTGTCTCTGTATTTCCTCCTGTGAGTAGTTTGTTCCCCTTTCTAAGAAGGACTGAAACAACCACACTTTGGTCTTCCTTCTTCTTGAGCTTCATGTGGTCTGTGAGTTGTAACCTGGGTATTTCAAGCTTTTGGGCTAATATCCACTTATCAGTGAGTGCACGCCATGTGTGTTCTTTTGTGACTGGGTTTCCTCACTCAGGATGATATTTCCTAGTTTGCCATCCATTTGCTTAAGAATTTCATGAAGTCACTGTTTTTAATAGCTGAGTAGTACTCCATTGTGTAAATGTACCACATTTTCTGTATCCATTTCTTTGTTGAAGGACATCTGTGTTCTTTCCAGCTTCTGATTATTATAAATAAGGCTACTGGGGGCTGGAGAGATGGCTCAGTGGTTAAGAGCACTGGCTGCTCTTCCAGGGGTCTTTAGTTCAATTCCCAGCAACCACATGGTGGCTCAACCACCTGTAATAGGATCTGATGCCCTCTTCTGGTGTGTCTGAAGACAACAGTCCTGTGTTCACATACATAAAATAAATACATTTTAAAAATAAATAAACAAGGCTTCTATGAACATAGTGGAGCATGAGTCAAGGTTTTCTTAAACATGCAGAAAAAACACTAACCATTCAGGAAAAGATGGATATATCAAATATGACTAAAATCTAAAGAAGCTAGTGATAGGAAAATGTATGATAAATAAAGGCTTCTGCACAGTAGTTGAATGCAGACTATGTAAGAAATTCCTGCAAATCAAAGGCAACAGATGAAACTGGCAAGATGGCTCAGTGGTAGAGTGCTTCTTATAGGCTCTGCAACCTGAATTTGGTCCCTGGAATCCATGTGATTGTGGAAAGAGAAAACCCAATCCACAAAGATGTCCTCTGACCTCCAGATATACACTGTGGTACCCGCCCCCCGACCTTCTGTCTCTCACAAATACAAACTAAAATAAAAAATAACATTATTATAACTTTTTAATATGAGCAAAAGGTTTAACCATGTAAGCATTTCACAAAAGGATGTCTGGACAGCCAATAAACACACACACACACACACACACACACGTCTCATATACATTTCTTTTTGGTACCATAACAAGTTACCACAGATTTAGTGAGTTGAAACTGATGCTTTGGAAGATTCTCGAGAGTGCATTGGTGTGCACACAAACATACACACCGGGATGCATGCTGCAGTTCACGCCAGGCTAGAAAAGCTCCACATATCTGTCAACCATAGAATGGAAACATGATGTCCACAAAGGGGAACAAATGATGTCCATACAGAGGAATATCAAACGCTACAGAGAACGAAGTGAAGTAGCATCATGCAGGTATCCTCGAGTACACCTGTGCGATTCCTCTATTATAGAGTTGAAAAATGGGCATGTTATGCGTCAGCAAATGGCGGCTCACTTACAAACGGCAGCATATTCTGAGAATTCTGTGTAGAACTCTTTGCTGCCTGTCTGAAAGAGAAACGGGGTATTATCAAACACACTTTTCCCCTTCCCACAGACCCTAACTTTTTTTCTTTCTTTACTCTCGAAGAGCAGTTTTCTTCACCCTCCGAAACTGAGAGCTGAGTCCAAATTCGAAGTCTGTGGGAAGTTGCGAACATCTTTTCGGGAACTGGGTCCCGCGTTGTCTGAACGGGTTTCATAGATGGCAGAAACAGGCTCAGTGGGGACTT
This sequence comes from Micromys minutus, assembly GCF_963924665.1. Classification (NCBI taxonomy): domain Eukaryota; kingdom Metazoa; phylum Chordata; class Mammalia; order Rodentia; family Muridae; genus Micromys; species Micromys minutus. Next base: position 15,884,198 of record NC_137965.1, on the reverse strand, counting down.
TAGCTTCAGCGTTTTATCTGCTGCTGACTGGTCGCACATAGAAATTCCAGAGACTCCTGTGTGTATGTAGCAGGTGAGCAGTGTGGTTTTCGTGTGGGTTTCTCAACAACTGGAGTGGTGGTTACACTGATTCTAAATCCTGTTCCCCTAAATGAGCTGCCTGGTCCTTAGTGGGAGAGGACGGACCTAGTCTTGCAGTGACTTGAGGTGTTAGGATGGGTTGGTACCACTCACTGAGTACCTTCTGAACCTTCTAAGAGGTGAAGGGGAAGGGTGGGGAGAGGGGCCCTGTAAGGGGGCACTGGGGGTGGAGGGGAGGTTGCAATTAGGATGTTAAGTGAATAAATAAATTAGTTAATGGAAAAAATCCCAGTGGTTACCTGGTTATGAGACTGAGAGGAGTCTGGAAACTTGGGTACAAACAGGATCAGTTGCTAGTTAAGCCAGCTTCCCTCCACTGTGACCTTACAGAAAGTTCTAGTTGCTTTTCATCCCGTGTCCGATCAAAACTGCTCTTTAATGACAAGATTTCATACAATACCTTGAATTGAAACTTACGGTATTCATTTGTTGGCTTGCCTATTATTTATTTAATCTATTATATATTTGCTTTGAGAAATCCTTCAGTGGGAGAACCAAAAAAGGAAGGCAAATTCTTTCTATCAAGAATCACTTTGAAGTCACACAGCAATACACGGTCAGCCCCAAGAATTTCTTTCTTTGGGGCTCAGGAGGTATGGGAATATTATGTTGTTGTCAATTTGAACAGATTTGGCTCTTAGAAAGGAAATGGGATTCTGCTGAGTGTGAAAAAGGAAGAGAAGCAGAGGAAGAAGAGGAGGAGGAAAAGGAGGAGGAGAGGGAAGAGGATGAGGAGGAGAAGAGGGAGGAGAATGAGGAGGAGGAGAGGGAGCAGGATAGAGAGGAGGAAGGGGAGGAGGGAGAAGGCAAGCAAGACCTATATGAAGAAAATCACGACTAATAAAGCAGTCTGTCTTTGTTCTGTTGGCTGTGACAAAAGACAGTCTGGGTGGCTTATACACACCATAGACATGGGTTTTTTTCCCCACAGTGTCAGAGGCTGGGGAATCTGAGATCAGGATGTCAGCATGGTTGGGGCTGGGGGAGACCTTCTCCTTAGTTAGAGATTGTAGTTTGTTATTGTATCATTTTTTGGGGTAGTGTTTTTAATTTTAAAATGAGAATATATTAATTAAACACAATGATGGGCTTCATTTGACGACATATACATTATGCCATGTCTATAATGGATTTGGGGCATATCCACCCCCACTATGCTATCTTGTGTCCCTTCCACTCCTGCAGACTCCCTTCCTGTTTCCAATTAGTCCTGCCTTCACTTTTGGGTCTTTGTTGCTGTTGTTGAGACAGTGAGTTTAATTAGGATCTCTTATAGCAGCAACAGATGCTGTTGATAAACCCTTAGCCAACGCTGAAGTACATTTTGTACATGTATGATATATCATGATACAACAAACATCTACTAATAAAAGAGAGAAAGCCACCAAAAGTTTCTCTCAGTACATGCCCTTGACTGCTGAGCAGTCTTCCTAGCCCCTAGTTATTCTTTGAAGAATTTGAGATTAGAGCGGTAGTTCTCAAACTTTCTAATGCTGTACCCTTTAATACTGTCCTTCATGTTGTGGTGACCCGCCCAACCATAAAATCAGTTTTGTTACTCCTTCATAACTGTAATGTTGCTGCTGTTATGAATTGTAATGTTAATATCTGATATGTAACCCCCGTGAAAGGGTCATGAGCCACAGGCCGGGAACCACTGGATTAGAGGGTAGTTTCATGGTCTCCATCAGACCACTTTCTCACTGAAGGTGCTGCTCAGTGAGCTGCAAAGAATCTGCAGAGTTTTACTGGGCTTATGCTGTGATGCCCAGTGTGTCCATGTCTGCAGAACTCAACGCTGGGGCAGAAATATCACAGAAAGTATCATATCCACAAATCACAATTGTTGGTTTGCTTATGTGGGCAAATGGCAGAATTGCCTGAAATGGAAACTTGGTTTCTTTGGAAATGTCAAAGGATATTGCTGACGAAGACACAGGCAAAAGGATCTTTTGATAAAGCAAGCACATGAAAGGACACGTGATGGAGGATTCTTTGCTAATGACACGCATGCATTGGTTTGCCTTACATTTCATTGCTGAGCTCTGTCTGTCATGACTCCATAGAGAGAAAAAACTTCAGGTGGTGTTCTGGTGGCTTCTTGCCGCTTCATGGACTTGGGCGGTGTGATGTCAGCTGAGACGGACTCATGTACTGAGGCCAGACCCACAGAAGGACGTGTGATGTTTGAGTGAGTATTCATAGGACCCAGTGGACTGTGAGAGAGGCTTCCATACCTAGCTTTGCAACACTTCATTGGTCTCACATCTTTGTCCTAGCTGATTTTCACTTTGTTGAGAGAGGCATGGCAGAGAACTTTTCCCAGTGTCTCTGTTGGTCCTGGCTGCTTCTGCTGACTCGTGCAAATTCGGTGGAGGCCTGGATGTTTCTGCTGGGTCGTGCCACCACCACTGATTTGTGTTTTCTATCCTGACACGACTGAACTGGACTGCTGACAACACAGATTGCATTGCTCCAAAGAACCATTTCTAAACAGGTCCACTTCTCCTGTGTCCTAATAACCCTTCTTTTCCCACTACCTCTGGTGGGTGCTGGGCTAGAAGGGAGGTTAAGGCATTTAAAAACCCTTATTAAAGGTAGGTTTTAGAAAAAAAAAATCAAAGCTACAAATACCCTTTGTTACTGTCCTAGAAATTCATTCAGTGACTAGTGCTGGATGGAGTCTCAAGTGTGTTCAAGGTTGCACACGCTGGTGACATAATGGTGGCTGTGACCTTTACACCAAACTCAATGAGCTAGACCGAGTGTGACTTACCGTGTGGAGATGTTTAGAGTAAGGTTTCAAGCTCACTTTCAAGCTTTCAAGATGTGTATTTTCTGATTCTCTACCCAGAATAAGAACCGATCCCAGGATGATCTTACTGGAGGTTGTGGTGAGCATCAAAATTCAAGAAAGTTGTATAATGTCGGGGTTTGAATAGGAATGGCTCCTCGTAGACTTTTGTGTTGGAATTCTTGGATCATAGGAGGTCCCATTGCTAGGAGGTGTGGCCTTGTTGAAGGAAGTGTGTCACTGTGGACTTTGAGGTCTTATATGCTCAAGCTACACCCTGTATGGTACATAGTCCCTTCTGCTGTCTGCAGATCAAGACATAGAACTCTCAGCTCCTCCAGTACCATGACTGCCTGGATGCTGCCATGTTTCCTGTCACACCAGTAATGGACTAAACCTCTGAATCTGTAAGCCAGCCCCAGTGAAATGTTTTGCCAGTCCCAGTGAAATGTTTTCTTTCATAAGAGTTGCCAAGTTCATAGTATCTCTTCACAGCAATAGAAATCCTAAGTAAGACATGTGTGGTGTACATGTATACCAGAGAGAGAGAGAGAGAGAGAGAGAGAGAGAGAGAGAGAGAGAGAGAGAGAGAGAGAGAGAGAGAGAAGGAAAATGAGTCTGTTAGCCAGGGAGAGAAAGAGAAGAGACACCCAAGCTAGAGCAAGCATAGCCAGATGGTGGCGGCACACATTTTTAACCCCAGCACTGGGGAGGCAGAGGCAAGTGGATCATCAAGTCTGAGGCCAGCCTGGTCTAGCCTGGTCTATAGTTCTAGAATGGCCAGGACTACACAGAGAAATCCTGTCTTTAAAAAAGAGGAGAAAAGAAAGAAAGGAAGGAAGGAAGGAAAGAAGGAAGGAAGGATGGAAGGAAGAAAGAGAGAAAGAAAGGAAAAGAAAAGGCCAGACCAAGTATGTTCACAAGTGGTGTCCCTGCATTGCCTGCAGCCAACATTAGTCTGCTTAGAATAAATGTGAGGACAGACTGTGATAATTGCACTTGAACCTGTTTTGAACTCTGGGCTTACAGAAAAGGAGATAGCAACTTTAATTGTTGTGTGCTGGATGCTTGAGTAAGGTTAGCTATCCCTTCCAAAGGAAATACTGTATCTTCTAAGAGGACCGCTCCTGCCCACATGGGATACATATTCAAAACATGGTTCTTTTCAAACAAAGATGAAATTGCTACTGAATATGGATTGAAAACGAGATAGAGTACACCAAAAATCGTCCAAAGATTTACAGCAGTCATGGGTGGTCCAGCTTGTTAATTGCAAAATGGAGCCCTTTACTGTTAACATCGGGAAAAAATGTGAAAACTAAACAAGGATGTGGTCCAAGAGAGGATGCTTAACACCGCTCATCCCGTAGGAGAAAGGGCACGGGAGGCTGAAGCATAAGCTGATCGCTCTGCTGAGTGTTCATGGCAATTAAAACAGCGAATAGACGCTCATCACCTCCTCACCCATCCCATGTCCAGGCTACGCAGCCTGGAAGAAATTCTAATCAGCTGCGGTGAGTGTGGTCCCAGCAGACTTTTTGTTCTTATTGTTTCTCTGCATAAGTGGGTTTGTCTTGGTTCTTATTACTTTAAAGAGCTGCTTTGAGAGAGAGAGAGAGAGAGAGAGAGAGAGAGAGAGAGAGAGAGAGAGAGAGAGAGAGACAGAGAGAGACAGAGACACACAGAGAGAGAGATCTTTGGATGCACCTGGAAGGCTGGCTGAGCTGGGGCCAGAGGCTCCAAATCTTTGATTCCGTTGCTCTTAGGGCTCCACATATGAAATGTGCATTTGGTTTATATCCATTCTGATTGAGTTTCTCACTTATAATAGCAGTTGCAGTTTGAGTGTGAAATGTCCAGACATTAGCTCGTGGGTTTGAATACGTGATCCCCCATTGGGAGTGAACCTCGAGGTATGGCCTAGCTGGAGGTAGTGAGCAGGTCACTGTGGGGTCAGACCTCCCTTAAGCTGTGTCTTGCCAGGGATTTGATCCCAGCAATGAGGAAAACAGCCCAACTCAATAGCTTTTGGCTTATAACATTTGTGGTTACACTTGTCGACAATAGCTTATGAGAGACTGAGAGGCTCGTTTGTGCCTCCAAGATTATAGAGGCTCTTTTGATATTATTAGATATGGATACATCTTAATATTTGCCTGGTGATCAGTTTGTTGTCAGTGTATGTGTCAAGCAGTCCATACTGTGTAAGGCAGGTTTCTCAGTGTAATATCAGGCCTAGCAAAATGGGTCAGCGGGAAAGCTGTTCACTGCACAAGCCTGAGTTTGGTCCCCAGAACTCACAGTTGAAAGTCTGCACCAGGTCCTCAGTGTATATATTATGGCTTCCACATTAGTCTTTTTGTGGGATTCCTGACTGCTTGAAAGAGTTGCTCCCTGGTTCTCTGGCCTTTTCTTGGGCTCTTTTCCTTTCGTTGGTTTGTCTTATCCAACTTCAATGTGATATAGTTTTTATTTCATCTTAGACTTTATTTTGTTTATGTTAAAAAATGAATGACTGTAAAGCCATTAGGATAAAGGTTAATCACTGAGCTGTCATTTGTACCTTCTGGAAGAGGAAAGATCGGTTTTCTTCAATGGAGTAAAACTGGGTATATCAACCACTCCAGGGAAGGCCTCATGTTCAGGAATTACTTGTCCAACAAATAATGAACTCTGCAGGTGTGTATGTGTGTGTGTGTGTGTGTGTGTGTGTGTGTTTGTTTTTTTGGTATGGGAGGTTGTTTTTGTTTTGTTTTGCAGCTGATTTTTTATTTCATTCTGTTGGTTTGGGGGCTTTTTATTGTATTGGGTTTTTGTTTGTTTGTTTTTTGAGAATGAACTTAAAGTTGGGTTGGGTAGGGAGGGGTAGAAGATCTAAAAGGTCTTGGATGAGCAGAAGAATATTATCAAAATATACTTAAAATAAAAAAATTGTTGTAAATAATAAAAAGATTATAAGCAAGGCAGTGGTATATGTCTTTAATCCCAGCACTCAGGAGAGAGAGGCAGGTGGATCTCTGTGAGTTCAAGTCCAGCCTGATCTACAGAGAGAGTTCCAGAATGGCCAGAGCTACACAAAGAAACCCTTTCTTTTCTTTTCTTTCTTTCTTTTTTTAAAGATTTATTTATTTATTTTATGTACATGAGTACACTATAGCTGTCTTCAGACACACCAGAAGAGGGCATCAGCTCCCATTACAGATGGTTGTGAGCCACCATGTGGTTGGTGGGAGTTGAACTCAGAACCTCTCAAAAGAACAGTCAGTGCTCTTAACCGCTGAGCCAGCTCTTCAGTCCCCCAAAGAAACCCTTTCATGAAAAACAAAACTAATTAGAAATATAACAAAAAAAGAAAAAGGAAGTCAGAACTGGCTCCTCCAATCTGTCCTCTGGCCTGATTGGTTTAGCCTAAGGTACTACATGGTCCAGCCTAAGGTACTGCGTGGTCTACTACTCCAGTCTGAAACTTAACCTCACTTGGCAATCCCCCTCCCCCTGCATACCCACCAATTTTGAGATTACACATGTGGACCACCCACGATGCTTGGCAAGTTTACTTCCTAAGATGTACAACATGCTGCTTTGATGTATAAGTAGCTATTTAACAATCTCCAATGATAAGTGTGCCATACCACTCCCTTCACACACACAGACACCTGTGAGGAGGACATAGGTTTAGAGAGCTTCAAGTATACAGTACGCTATTATTAATTAGAATCATCAGGCCAGGGGGGAGAGCTCCAGAACTGAACATCTTACAACTAAAACCAGGTGTCTTCTTAGCAACATCTCCCCACTTCTTGTTAAGTTTAAGTTTAGCAATTTGAGTGTTTTGTGGAAAATAGATCTAATCTAGCCCAGGCTAGCCTCAACCTCTCTACTTAGTTATAAATGACTTTGAACTTCTTATCTTCCTGCCTCTGTCTCCCAAGTGCTGGGATAATAAATGGACTATCACACCCACCAAGGTTAGCAACTCTTGTGTGGATTTTAGACTTATAATCTAAGGACCTTTATGGTGGCACACACAGGAAATTTGCAGAGAGACTCGATTGTTTTAGTAATGGTATGGAAATTTATTCACATTCAAAACAATAGGTTACATTTAGAAAGATAATTATGTAAAGTCAATATCAACATGGATGGTCTGAAGAAGTCAGTATTCTTAAAAAGTATTAGCACACACCAATTGTGCAAAATATTACGTTTCATTATAAGGTTACTCTTTTGAAGTACAAAACGTATATAGTGAGAATATCCAAGGAAGAAGTCACTTGAGGTCTGGAAACTGCGACAAGAAACTCACACTCGGATACTGTAACTGTCAGAATCTTTGAAGAGCCAACTGCAAATTGTCTTGCTTCATTGCCCTCTGGGAAAAAGCCAGTGACCCCATGAATGCCATCCAGAGCCCCAGTCACGTGGCTGATGGGGGAAACCCTTGACTGCTGTAGGTAGTAGTTCAGTTTATTTTCTGTTCCTACTGTCTCACACCCACTTCTTTTCTTTTCTTTTTTTTTGGGGGGGGGGGTGGGTTTTAACCAGTTGGCAAGAGTCCATTTTATTTATAAAGTAAAGCAAATAATCTTATGGTTAAAGTATTCAAATGAAGATGCTCGGGGATTTAAAACAGCAACAACAAGAACAAAATGTATTCTTTTCTTGTCCGGGAGATCTAGCCCCAGTCCTTGTATGCAAGGCAAGCGTTTTGCCGCTGAGCTCCACCCTCAGTCGGTCTTGTCCTGAACTCAAGGTCCTCCCTTTTCTACCTCCTAAGTCTCGTACCACTCCATATGTCTCAGAAATTTAAAGCAGGTCAGCTCAGTGAGTTAGCAGACTATTAAATGCTCTTTTAAAGGATAAAATATCATATGTGAAACTCTGTGGGGAGAATTGGTTACTATGACCTGTTGGTCAGAGGCCAGCCGAAGACTCCATTAAACCCATTAGCAGAATGACCTAGGGGGCTTTAAAAGTTTGTTCTCAGCAGTACGCCAAAGGACGCCCTCTGAGGGCAGCTCTTACAGAAAGGAGAGCATTGTCAGGAGCCCTTCACAGCATCCTGCAGATCAGATGGGCCAGCCCGTCCAGATGAACCAGGTTCCCTGTGCTGGTAGCAGTCCCCTGTCAACCTGAGGTCCTTAGCTAGGAGTTCCAAGGATACCTATTGTCTAGAAAGCTACTCCATCTCTCTTCTCAGAGGACTCCAAGAGCCCTCTGGCCACACCATCCTGGGTGCACACATGGATGATAGTTTTGGGTTTTGCACTAACCTGATTTCTTATTCATTATCCCAGTAGCTCTGATCCAGTTTAGAACTAGTAGCATGCTGTTGCAGGCCTTGGTAGCCTCCCCAGTCCCCACACATTCTCACTTCCCCACAGTGGAACCCATACCTCAGAGTCTTAAAGAGTGACAATGGCCAACTATGACACAGCCAGGGACATGGGCTCCTATGAAACCTCCTTCCGTTTTCTCAAATCCCTTTGAAACTACAGAGTCAATAATACCTTTGTTTACTCTTTTAGGACTGCATTTTGACCTGGCTACTCGCTTGGCACTGGTGAGCAGCAGTAGACAATTCCAAAGGTTTTTTTTAAGCTGCATCTACCATAAAGATCCTGCCAATTCACTAGCATTTTAAAAACACTCATTGCAGATCTCAGGAGCATATCTCAATGAGTGGAAGTTATGCTTTATAAGTGCCTTTGCCATTTGACTCCCCGTAGTGCTCAATCCCAATGACTCTAACTGGAGTCTTAGGAACCATGAGCCTACTACACACTTCTGTAAGGATGCTGGGTCCAGTAGAGTAGTAGTAGTAGTAGGCTTTTAGCTACAGGGAAGTTGCTATGCTGCCATTGCTTTACCATGGCCTCTACCATCTTCTAGCCGGTGCACTGTCTTAAAAGCAGACTTTAGGTGCTCCTTCCAAATAAACAAACTACGTGAGATGGCAGACATGTCAAGCAATCATTTCATGTGTGCACCAAAACATCGGGGAGTGATAGGAGGTGGAAAGGCGATACACTGATTAAGGGAACTTACTGCTCTTCTAGAGGACCCGAGGACTTACATCGGAGGCTCATTATTGCCTTTAACTTCGGCTCCACAGGATCCGATACCCTCTTCTGACCTCTGAGGGAATATGCATAATATGACTTATACTCAGACGCACAGATACATGTGCCTGAATACAAACTTAAAACTATTTTAAAAACTACAAGTGACACTTTAAAAGTCTTTCTCCACTCTGATTTCAAAGTGGCCTTTCTCAAGCATCTCTCTCTACTTTATTGTTATGTGATTGTCTTGTGGGTTGCCCATGTCACAAGTTAGTGGCCACATATTTAAGTGGGGTGGATAGAATTACCAATGATTCCTGAAGGGAAAGAGACGGGATCTAAACAGAAACAAACCATCCCAGAAAGGTCACAAAAACCCAAAACAACAGCAACAAAAAAAAAAAAACACAGAAAAATCCAATTGCAGATTGTTAACTGTAAATTTTACATAATACATGGTCTTTGCTGTCTCATTAAAAGAAATCTTTGTATGACCTCTTGAAAATTTTGTTTTACATAATTTGAGGCCGAACTTGACTGCACCTCTCCAAAGTAAATAGTTTTTTGCAAAACACTCAATGTCTAATATATCAGACAGAGAAAGGTTTATTAGCGTGCTTCAGGAAGACTATTTCCATGTTGTTTTCTGAGTCCAGGCTACAAAGAAGCTTTTTGTATCACTGAGTTTCACCAACATGGGAACACTGGAAGGATTCACAGAGGGAGCTTAGAAAAAACTCAACACACAAACTTCAAGGCCAAACACAGAAGAAAGAAAATAGCAATTTTCTCTGTGACTTTGATAACTTTTACCCAGTTGAAGAAAAATGTAAGGAAACCTAGGGCATTTTTTGAGTTCATGACCCTGGGAGAACAACCACAGCATTTGCCGTGTTCTTTGTATGTGCCATGGGAGCAAATGGGCGGGGCAAGGTGGAAATTTATGGAAGAGGATTTTTATTGAGAGTTCGGGTTAACTGTGGATCGCCTTCGAAATTGTCTCCTTTTGTTGGTGAGGAGATTATGGGGCACACCTGTGATCCCAGTGCTGGGTAAGATGAGTCAGAATTATGATTTCCAGGATAGGCTGTACAGTGAGAAAATCAAACAAACCAACGAACGAACTAAGTATGACTAAAATCTCAGTATTTGGGGCAAGAGGAGGGAAGATCAGACATCCAAGGTCATCCTTGGCTACTTAGTGAGTCTGATACCAGCCTGGGCTCCAAGAGACCCCACTGATATAGATAAATAAATAGAGATGGGGTGGGGAGTGAGAGCAGGCAATCAAATAAGTGGGACGGAATAGACGGTCAGATAACATGTCCATAGACTTAATTAACATGTTTATGGATTTATTAAAGCAAATAAAAATACAGAGAGCAGAGAAGGCAAGATGTGCTATCTTATTAAAAGGGAGCACTTGACAATGTCAGGAGTCATGTGAATTCAGAAAGCTGATTGGCTAGCAGCCTGGGTCAATCCATGAGCTCTAGGTTCAGGTTCAATGAGAAAATCTCTCCCTCCCTCCCTCCCTCCCTCCCTCCCTCCTTCCCTCCCTCCATCCCCCTCTCTCTGATAGTGATGGCTATTCCCATTGTCAACTTGACTACATCCGGAATGAACTACAATCCAGAAATGAAGGGCTCACCTGCGATCCAGATCTTGAGGCTGGAAGACACAGACTTCTGACCTAGATCCTGATGTGGAATGGAACGACACACACTTTGATCCAAACCGTGAGGCATAGTGACCATGAAAATTCTGCCTTTGATCCTAGGATACCAAGGCAAAAAGATCTCTTGAGTTTGAGGCCAACCTGGGACAGAGCAAGGTCCAAATCCGGGCGTGGTGGTACACGCTTTTAATCTTGCTCATACCTTCTGCTGGAGGCCTACACAAGGACGATGGAAGAAGGAAGACTCACTCTTCTTCACCTGCTTGCACTTACTTTCCGGCACACCTGTTAGAACCTACTTCTTCAGGATTCCAGCTTATACAGAAGGCCAGCTGAGACACCTAGCCTTGTGGGACTGAGAAACTACTAGATTCTTGGACTTCCCATTCACAACTGCCCATTGTTGACTGCCTACAGTTGGACTGTAGACTGTAAGTGTAGTGGCTGTTCCTGGTGGTCAACTTGACTATGCCTGGAATGAACTACATGTTTTGCCTGCATGTGTGTCTGTGTACTACAGGCATGCAGTGCCCACTGAGGTCAGAAGAGGGCGTCAGATCCCCTGGAACCAGAGTTACAGGTGACTGTGATCCACCGCATGGATGCTGGGAATGAAGATGGTATCTGCTAGAAGAGCAAGAAGTGCCCTGAGTCATTAAGCCACCTCTCCAATCCCCCCTTTTGCCATGTATTTTGAGAAGTATTTGTTGTATACTGGACAAGGTTTCCTTGAGAACAAATAGGAATCTACAAAAACTCATGTGTTTCATGCAAACCATTTCCTTAAATGTTTCAGGCGAATTTTCCTGTGCCAAACATTAAATAAAGATGCAGGCACTTAGTTTCTGATGGAGATCCTTTTTAAGTTTTAGAGTAAAGTTTGAGGTGTAGGGGGCATTGCTAGGTTGGTACAGTGCTTCACGTAAATGTATGAGGAGCTAGGGTCAGTCTCAAACACACCCATAAAAATCGGGTGTTGTGATGTGTGCCTATAACCCCAGTGGAGGTGGAGACAGGAGGATCTCTGGGGCTTGCTAGCTAGCCAGTTCAGCCAACCAGAGTGCTCCAGATCCTGTGAGACACTGTTTCAAGCAGCAAAGTAGAGAATGGTTGAAGAAGGCACCAAGTGTCAACTCCGGACTCCTGTGCACATGCCTATACATAAACACATGAACATGTATATACATATATTAATATGTATACAAATATACACGAATGAGCATGTACATATGTGCATACATATGAGCATGTATATACATGTGAACATGCATACACACGTGACATGCATACACGTGAACATGTATAAGCATATGAATAGGAAAAAACACATATATACACAAATATGAATACACACATACACACGTGAACATGTATGTACACATGAGCATACATATACACATGAATACGCATTAATATATTCACATACATATGAGCATGTATCCACACATACACACAAATTATATTAGTCAATTGTCTTACTAATTGAGGGATAATAAAGAGATGTATTGTATATATTCAGGAAATGAAAAACAAATGTGAACCTTTTTTTTCCTACTTAATATGAGCTGCCACAATAACCTGCTTTTTTGTTTGGTTTGGTTTTTGTTTTGTTTTGTTTTACAGAGGTATTTCACAAAACAGATTGAGTCAACACTGAACAGAAATTTGAGAGCACCCAGCAAACCCTTGGAAATATTTCCAAAGGAGTCTTTATCTGACCACCAACCTGAAATGCAGCTCACAAGCCAAGACATCTCTCCACGTTCAAGGGGTGTTAAGTTGCAGTGCAGACTGAGGGTGTGTGGGGGAAGCCAGATTTTAATAATATCCAGCCTCAGATGCCATCAGCAAAATGACTTTTCCTGGAAAGAACTCTGTTATTACAGGATTATTATTTGTAATGATTTGCTCTTCTGACCGACAAAGAAAAAGTAAATGATCCAAATGGGACTTCTGGCAGGGATCTGCATCCTCATTAAGGGAAGCAGCAGTGAGCCTCACACATTGAGTCATCATGGAGACGGGCTTGTTGTTAGGAGAGAGGGGGTTGCAGCTGGAGACCAAGGGCATCTGTAAAGCCACGGAATTCTGGGTTCGCTCACTTCCAGTGAAACCTCTGTCAGGCTTTTGGGCAGCCGGAGTCAGGATTTCTATTGAAGGAAAATTGAGAAGTCAAAACAAGGTCGAGAGGATGCCTCATGAGTTATCTTTACCGGTTTTGGTTCTGTTTTGTCTTGTGTTTTGGACACAGATGTAATGTCATAGGCACTGCTGCTCCAGGGAAGCCAGCAGAGTGTGGAGGGGGCAGAGGATTCCAGATTCATCGTCAAAGGGTTACAAGGTTTCAAGAAGCTGAACATGGGCAAAAGCTTTGATAGTGTAATTGTGAGTACTTTGCAACAAGCAAACTCCAACACAAAAGCTTCAGTGCTCTCATCTGTGAATTTGTTAAGGGAGGCCACAGAAACACACAGTAAAACACAGGGGCAGGCTAGCAAAATGGCTCCTCAGTTAAAGATGCTCACTGCCTAAGGACCAGACTCCCATCCCTGGAACCCACGTAAAGGTGGAAGGATAGAATAGATTCTATAAAGTTGCTCTCTGAGCTCCACACACATGTTGTGCGATATGCATTCATGAGAATGTGCACACTCGTGTGTGTGCACACACACATACACATATACTTTTATTTACTTATTTGAGAACACCCAGCAGTTTGAACAGTTGCTTTTCAAAGTTATATGACATGGTGCTGGTGAGATGACTCAGTGGTTAACAGCACCTGTGTCCCAAGCCTGACCCTGATTTGATTCCCTTAGTCATACATGGTGGAATGAGGGGACTGAATCCCATAGGTGACTTCTGACCTCTGTGTCCATGTGTAGGCCATGGACTCCCTAAAAATATTACATGTAATGAAAAGCAGAAAGACAATAGTCTTAGTATTTTATTGCTGCAATGAGGCACCATGACCAAGGCAACTCTTATAAAGGAAAACATTTACCTGGGGCTGGCTTACAGTTTCAGAGGTTCAGTCCACTATCATCATGGTGGGAAGCATGGCAGCATCCAGGCAGACATGATGCTGGAAAGTTCTACATTTTGAGCTGCAGGCAGCCAGGAGGAACTCTGTCACACTGACCAGACTTGAGCCTATATATAAGATCTCAAAGTCCTGCCTCCCTAGTGACACACTTCCTCTAATAAGGCCACACTTCCTAATAACACCACTTTCCATGGGCCAAGCATATTCAAACCGCCATAACAATTTAAGGTAATTAAATGATATTCTGATAGTTTAATTTTGACTGATGCCACCCACCAATCCCAGCCACAATCAATGCAAATATTACTTTCTGAAAATCTTTGTGTAAATGTGGGATTTTTTTTAGTCTCCATGTTTAGTGGTTTTATCCAACTCATATTTAACCCAAATCAGACTGGTAGGCACTTGAAATACCTTAAAATAACTTGAAGAATATCGAGACCACTCAAACAGTTTTTATGAATTTATTTTTCTTGTTATTATTATTTTTTCATCTGTTTATGGCATATGTGTATGCATGCATCTGAGTGTGTGTATGCACGAATCTGAGTATGTGTGTGTGTGTATGTATGTATGTATACACTCGAGCACACACCTATGTGTGGAGGCCAAAGTTCATATCAGGTGTCTTCCCCAATGGCTCTACATATTTTTTTTTCTTCTGTTTTAAAGGCAATGTCTCTAATTGAACCCAGGGCTCAAGGATACAATAAGATTATCTGTGCAGCAAGCACCAGGGATTCTCCCCTCTCTGCCTTCCCAGGGCTAGGACCACAGGCTCATCATGAACAGCAGTTTACCTGTGCTATGACTCAGAATTCATGTCCTCGGGTTGATGCAGCAGTTTATTGTCTGAGCATCTCCTCAGATCCTCCAGGAACCAAGATACATGTTCCATCTTTTTGTTTGTTTGCTCATTTGTTTTTTGAGGCAGGGTCTCTCTGTGTAGCTTTAGCTGTCCTAGCCTCACTCGGTAGACCAGGCTGGCCTTGAACTCATAGAGATCCACCTGTCTCTGCCTCCTGAGTGCTGGGATTAAAGGAGGGAACCACCCAACCTGTTCAGTCTTAATTAAAAAACCAATCATATATCATATTGTCTGCTTTGTAGTTTATGCTGAGAAATGATATCTGTACTCAAAATAATATGGTTGATTCGCTTAGTTAGAAGTTTAAAAAAAAGTTATGACTTTATATAAAAATGTCTCCAATTCTTCCTGAGGATTTGGATTCACGTGTTTAAGTCAGGGATGTGTTATGAATTCGCTAATAGGCTGGTAATGGGGAAGCACACAAGAAGTGCCACGAATCGTGGGTATAATTTTTCACAGTTCTTTTCAAGTTTATATTTGATGGACTATAGCAGCTTATTAAAGGCAGGCTGGATACTGTTGTTTAAAGAACAATCTAAGACACGGCGCAAATTGGATTGTAGTTGCAAATGTAAGCCAGGTGTGGTGGCTCATGCCTGTAATTCTAGCATTTGGGAAGCAGAGACAGGAGGGAAGGCCAGCCAGGGTCACACAGTGGATTCCTCACAAGCCTGGAGTACAGAAGGAGACCCTGTCTCGAATAAAACAGAAGCAAACAGAAGAAAGCCTTCCTCTCCCTCTTTTTTTTTTTTTATTTTTTATTTTGTGTCTCCTTTCACTCTTCCTCTTTGACCTCTGGTTCCTGGTATCCTTACGAATTAGAAGACATTCCAGGAGAATGAGAAATTTGAGCCTCTTTCTCCAGCTCTTGGGTCAAAACACCTGGCACCTGGTCATGGATGCGTAGTTACTAGTCTAGATTCCTTGGCTTATTTTTGCTAAATCGGAATGTAAAAACAAGTGGTTACCAGTGGAAATTGAGCCTTTGGAGCCAACATTTGCAGATGTCTTGGCTCTGATATGATTGGATGAAGGCTAATCAGCTCAGGTGACGGTAACCATGACTGGGGTCCAAGCCTGAAGCTCCCAGAAGTCCAAAGGGAGGATGGGAAGAGAGGCCTGGGGGTTCTCTGGATGAAGCAGTGTACTGTTTTCACAAAAAGATAGTTCCGGATTTCCAAATTGAAAATACCTGTTCATTTGTGCTCACTCAGTACTCCACATACTAACGTGGCCTTCCCTTGGGACTCTTCTCCCTGAACCACACTCAGCTCAGTTTCTGAACCTTGGGAGAGTTTCCTCCTTCAGGGCCTAGCCTGTCCTTAGATGCAGAAGGATTGAAGAATCCATGCACCAGGACATGCAGATGTCCCCTGTCATCACTGGTGAGCATGCAGTGTCTTCCCTCCAGCATCCCAAGTAAGTGTGCAGAGCTTCTGGTATCCCAGGTCACCGACTCTTGGGCCCACCTTTTCTTTTCAGTAGTATTATTTCCAAAGAAGGCTTTCCTTCCAGCATGTAATGTCTTGATAAAAGAGCTTAGCAAGAATGTCGTCTTCTCCTGGGACCCACGGTTCTCTGGGATCTATGACTGCAGTGTTTGAAGTGTCTCAAAGAGGCTGGCTCTGTCCTCCATATTTAGAATCTCTGTGACACATCACATGACATCCAGTCTCCCTACAGACTGAGATTAAGGCATTCCACTGTTCTAATGGACACAGGCTACTATTACTTTTGTTTTGTTTTGTTTGAAGGCTGGCCTCTCATCCTCTGTCAGCTTTTGAAAAGCTGTACCTCATACTTACCTGTCTGTCTGTCTATTTATCTATCTGTCATCTATCAATCATATATTTACCTATCATCTATCACTTATCTGTCTGTCTATCTATCTGTCATCTATCAATCATCTATCACTTATCTATCTATCTATCTATCTATCTATCTATCTATCTATCTATCTATCACCTGTATTTCTGCTTTTGTTTTTGTTTTTGTTTTTTTTTTTTTTTTTGAGACAGGGTCTCTCTGTGTATCCTTGGCTGTCCCAGAGCTCACTCTGTAGACCAGTTTGGCTTTGACGTCACAGAGATCCACCTGCTTCTGTCTCCTAAATGCTGGGACTAAAGATGTTGACTACACTCACCGGGCTACATCCGCAGTCCGCAGATGCTCAATCCACACAAGAAAAGGCAAGCACAGTTACTTGCTATCAGCATTTAAGAAACGGTGGCGTGAGCTCCAGTGAGGTCACGAATCAGCCTCCGGACCCATGCTCTTGATTTGCATCACAGCCAGCATGACTGATGGAAAGAGTGACTGAGAGCCACCGAGTGGATGTCAAACTCCGGGCGTAAGCAAACACCCTGTGTAGCACTCTGCCGAGATTACACAGTTCAGCTACTGTTCTGAGGGCTGTAGTTGAGGCATGAAATAAACCCAACAGACTTTACTGCCCAGCTGAAAAATCTCCATAAAGACAACAGGTAGAGAGACTACTAGGTGTGGGCGTGATGGCCGGGTACAGTGACCACTGTCACCTTAATGTACCCTGTGCCTGAATATTTTTGTAAACTTCTATACCCGTGTAATTGCTTCACCTAGCCAACTTGGGTATTCAATGTTCCTTGGCCTCTACTGAAAAGACGTCTTGGCTGTTTTTGCAAGTCAATCCAACCTGAAAATGGCAGAGTTTTCTCCTCTGAGATATTTCACAAGAGCATACTGCAGTCTGTGCAAGAGATGCCAAAGAACCGTGTGCCTCATGGTTTAAACAATGCAAAGCTTATTGGAAAATATGCTCCCTCGGAGAGACTCTGTTAAATGCACAAATGCTCCTCAGATGTTTGTGTCATGGGTATTTATTTTTAAATATAGTTTGTTTTACGGTTAGAATTCACTGATTACTTAAAATAGGATTAACCTCCGTACACTTTAGAAATGATTAAAACAAAGTTCCTGTTGCTCACTCACATTCCTCAGAAGATGACATAATGTATTTTCCTTTTGGTTTTAATAGGATGGATCTTAACCCACAGTAAGGATATCATTTGGTTTGGGACCCTAAAGTTCTGTTTCCATATAATTACCCTGGATTAAGATCATGTTGTGAAATAAAGTCTCCCAAAAGCAAAGAAGTTCCAGCTTATTCCAGGATTTAATCAGAGGGGATAATGAGGAATGTGCCATTAGTTGCCTTATACCATTTTGTTAATCTGTTAATTGATCAAACAGATTGCAAAAAACTCGATGAAAATGACCATGGATTTGTGTGTGTGTGTGTGTGTGTGTGTGTGTGTGTTGTGTGTGTTTGTGTGTGTGTTGTTGCTCTGACTATTTCATACAGCTCTTAACCACACCTCCTGGCTCATTTAGAGAGACAATATTCTTTTGGTAGCTAGTATAGACCCAGTGCACCTGACAGGCTTCAGGGCAGGAAGAAGAAGTAAGAGCTGGTGTCATATCTACAAAGACCGGCCAGAGACAGGCACGTAGCCATAACAGCTCTTCTCCCTAAAACCAAAGTTGATGCTCAGAGGCATTCCAGGATCCAAACAGGTACACAAAGTTTCAAGAATCTTAAAACATCGCATTACCAGGTTCTTTCAGTCTTAAACAGCTTGAGCATTGTTTCCAAGCAAGTAAAATCTGGCACAGACCCTTTTAGCTGTAAGATGTTTGCTGAGCAACTTCCATGTGTCTAGGCACCATCCATGCACTTGATCCTGGTTTCTCTGCCTATGCTTATGTCGAATATGTGTTTGTGGTGTGTGTGTGTGTGTGTGTGTGTGTACATGTGCCTACTTATGTACAAATGCATATGTGCATACCTGTTCATCTGTGCAGATGCATGTGTGCAGATGTACATGTGTTTTCACATGTCCACCTATGTGCAGATGCATGTGTGTTTATATGTCCACTTGTGTGCAGATGTACATGTGTTTTCACATGTCCACCTACGTGCAGATGCATGTGTTTTTATATGTCCACTTATGTGCAGATGTATGTGTATGTGCATGTCTACATGTGTGCAGATGTACATGTGTTTTACATGTCCACCTATGTACAGATGCATGTGTGTTTATATGTCCACTTGTGTGCAGATGTACATGTGTTTTACATGTCTACCTATGTATAAATGCATGTGTGTTTATATGTCCACCTGTGTGCAGATGTATGTGTGTATGCATGACCACCTGTATGAATGTATGTGTGTTTACATGTCCACCTATGTACAAATGCATGTGTGTTTATATGTCCACCTATGTGCAGATATATGTGTGTATGCATGTCCACCTGTATGCATGTATGTGTGTGTGCATGTCCACTTGTGTGCAGATGCATGTGTGTTTACATGTCCACCTATGTACAGATGCATGTGTTTTTATATGTCCACTTATGTGCAGATGTATGTGTATGTGCATGTCTACATGTGTGCAGATGCATGTGTGATGAGGCCTGAAGTTGATGGTGGGTGTCTTCCTCGATCACACCCCACTTTATTCATAGAGTCAGGTCTCTTGCTGAACCTGGAGTATTCAGTCAAACCTACTTCAGCTAGCCAGCTTGCTCCAGGCATCCAGCTCTGCTTTTAGGGTGCCCAGGTTTTAGGTGTCTGCCACACCTGAATGGCTTTTACCTGGGCTCTGGGGATCTTAACTCGGAATCTCCTGCCTGCAACTGCTTTATCCACTGAGCCACCTCCTCAGCCCCGCCCTCAGTTATTGCTGGTAATGGAACAACATGAACTTTTTTCAGATCTGCGCTGCGTGCGGTAGATGGCGGATGGGGGTTTTGCCATCCATTCATTTACATTTTCATGTATAGTTGAGCTCTAATAAATGAACATAATTTCAGGCCTTTATTAAGGAATCAGAGTCACTATCTGACCTGCACAAATATGGCTGTCTTGTGTGTTTGACTGACCAAGTGAGGAAGTACGTGGAAAAGGCAAAGCTGGGATTTTGATGTAGCTCAAAGACCTCTCTGGTGAGTGGCGCCTGTAATTGTCTAGAGTTGAACAAGGGTCCTAATGCTGCTGCTCCTCTTCCTCCCCTTCCTCCTCCTCTGCACTCCTCCTCCTCTGCACTCCTCCTCCTTCAAAATAGGATTTCTCTATATAGTCTAGGCAGGCCTGGAACTCACTAGGTAGACCAAACTGTATGTGTGTGTGAGTGTGTGTATATGTGAATGTGTGTATATATGTGTATGTATGTGTGTGATGTTTATGTGTTTGTGTATGTGTGTGTGAATGTCTGTCTCTCTCTGTGTGTATATGTGTGTGTGAATGTCTGTCTCTGTGTGTGTATGTGTGCATATTTGTGTGTATGAGTATTTGAGCATGTGTGTGAAAGTGTGAGATGTGTGTGTGTGAGTGTGTGTGTGTGTTGCATGCACATAACTGTGTGGTACATGAGGGGAGAGCACAGTGTCAGACATCTTCCAGGCTGCAGTGCTACAGACGTGGTATGCACAGCCACAGTCAGCTTTTTACTCAGATGCCGGATTCAAACTTTGCTCCTCCCTCTCAAAGACCTGGTGCTCCTGCCCATTGGCCCAACTCCCAACCTTCTGTTTAGTGTTTTGTTTTTCTTAAATAAGAGATAATTTTTTTTGTTTGAGATAAGATCTCACTCTAATGCACACCCTGGCTTATCTTGGTTTTGGGACAATCTTCATCTCAAGTGCTGGGATCATAGGTGTGAGCACCGTGCTTGACAGAATAGACCATGTTCGACACACTGTGGCCCAGCGTTCTGTGAGCTGACTCTGTGCTTTGTCTGGATTTAGCAGGGGGAAAACACTGACTTACATATCCGAGGACACAGAACTAAGGGCTACAGGATATCATATCCCTTCTTGAAAACAAGCCGGTGCTTTCCTTTAGCGAACTTTATCCTTAATCCCAGAGTCAGGAGACTGCTTGGAACTGAAAGGGGCCAGTACAGAGACAGCCCATTCTTCTAAGTCCAAGGCAATTACCCTTATTCACACAGTTTGTAGCAAGTGTCAGACTTCAGATGGTTTATCCAGCCTCCCGGTACTTTGCAGGATCCACTAATACAGAGGCCGGTTATATTGCTGTATAGAGTGAGACTCAGAAGTTTACAAGAGCTGCTGGAAACTGGAAGAACACACTCTTGAACCCAGGTTTAACTCCAAAAGCCTTATAGGTTTCTTTGCATTTGAAGACTCCCATAATCCCTTGAGGGGGCGGGGCTTTGCTACTCATTGAGGACTCCCATAATCCCATGCTGGGGCTTTGCGGGCTAGTGGGAGTGACAGGTTTATTCTAGAGAAACAGCTTTGACTAGAGAGTGGGGCAAAAGAGCTTGGTGATCAAAGATGGAAGCCATCAGAGAGACGGAGCAGGCTGGAAATCACAGGCTCTAGGGAGCTTATGTGGTCTTAGAGTAGTTTCGCAGCCCTTAGCCCTCCTTTGTTGCACAAGAGTTTCAGGAACTGAAATGGAAGTTCCAGCAGTAACAATTCTGACATACCATAAAATTTTTATGAATCATAATGTAAATATCTGATATGCAGGATGTCTGATAGATGATCCCAGTTCAAGGGTCATTCAACCCTCACCCCAAAGGGGTTGTGATCTATATATAGGTTGAGAACCGCTGCTCTAAGCAGGTTCAGCTCTATGTTCTGACGAGCTGTGTGATGCCCAGTGGTGCCGTGCTATTTCACTACATCATCTGTGAAATAAGCTGCCGGGCTGGAGGTGTGCCTGTGCAGGAAGGATTTGGGGATGTGTGTTTAATATTTGGTGGTCTCAATTTTATCTATTCTCCTTGCTGGCTGCCCGGCCGAAGGTTTCCTTAGCATTCATTCCAAGAGGATGCACTGGATTTAAGTTATGATTCCATGTTTGGTAATACACTCAGGGGCACAGAGAGGTGTTTTCCTATTGACCAGATCAAATGTGGGACTAGGGATTGGGAGAAATTCTGCACAGGTGGGAGGTGGGCTGTTAGAACTTGCCTCTCCTCCCCCTCCCCGTTGAGCGGCAATCCCCCTCAAGTGTCAGTTATGAATGGCTGATTGGAAAGAGGAAACCAGAACTAGAAGCAGCCCACGGTCCAGTGAGTCACAGGGAGAGGATCGTGGAGGTTCTAGAGAAGAGAGATGGGAACAAGTCAGGCCTGAGGGATTGCAGAAGCTGCTCGTAAAAGGGTCGTGTGAACGAGATACCGAAAGAAGGGGAAGAGCAAGAGTAAACAGTGGGTGAATGGGTGGCAGAAGGCGCTGAACTGTAATGGTGTTCATAAGCTAGAGGACAGGACCCTACAGAAAGAGAGCCAGAGGAAGGACATAGCTGTGTGTGAACTAGGGCCCCATCAGGGTTCTTCATTTAAATATATATATATATATATATATATATATATATATATATATATATATATATATATATGTTGAGTTACTATAGCTCATTATGAGACAATTTGGGATTCTGGGAGTGTATCTAGGTTTGTTGGAACATTACAGTTGAGAGAAGGTGGGACATTGCAGCAGATTGAGAGAGTAAAGCTGCTGGGCTGAAACCCAGAGGGTGCGGAATAGCCTAGTGTGGGTGTCATACAGACTTTGGGATAACATTGTATTCTAAAAGCCAGGTGCCGTCAGAGTCACCAGAGAGAGATGATTCAGTAGCTCAGGAAGTAAAAAGTCAACTTTTCCCGTGTTGTTCTATGTTGAAACACTGTTAATTGGTCTTTCAATTAAAACTAATTAAGCGAACACACCCCGCTTTAAGAAAACCACAGTTAAGTGATGGGCGTTCCTCAGAGCAGGGTCAGTACCTCTGTTCTTGGAGTGGTAGCGGGGGTGAGCGGTGCACTCTTAGGAAAATAATCTTAATGCATATTTAAAGCGTGATTCACTGCTCAGGAGGAGTTTGCAGTTTTATGCCTTTCATCTGAGGGATCACAGGGTTATTTGTAGAGTCTGCTGGGTTAGGCAACACTGATGCATTCATCAAGCCCGAGCGCCAAGTCTTTACTAGTCTGTGCTTTTTGCCAGCAGGACATACATCCCCATGGGCAGGATGGAGAGTCTGGAGAGAAGATGCAAACATCTGAGCCCTGGTTTTGAATTACTGTTCGAGAATCTACAAGTTTAATCCGTGTCAGTCACACACGTTAATGTTGGAGGGGTTAGAAAAAAAAAGTCTATTTCTTCAAAATGAAAATCAGAGTTGTTTTTCTCTTCTCTGGCTTCTGGTCCTCTCTACTCAACTCTATCCTAACTTAGTCTTTTTCCGGATCTTCCCAACCATCTCTGCTCTGAGGCTCACCTAGATCTGTAGTGCTCAGAGAGCACTCAAGACCGCTGAGCTCACAACCTGCCTTCATGGTGCCTGGAAAGTAGAGGTATTTTCTTTCCATCTTTTAAAAAAGTGTGTGCACATTCATGAGTGGTGTATGTGTGTGTGTGTACATACGCATGTGTGCGTGTATATATGTGTGTGTGTGATATGCACATGGAGAATAGACAATAACTTTCAGCAACTGAGTTCCTTCTTCAACCATGGGTTTCAGAGATTGAACTCAGCTTCTCATAGCAAACGATTTTATCCATTGACTTACCTCCATACCCCCCCCCCCAAACCCCTGTGAGAACTAGAAAGTGCTTTTTCATAAGCTTTAAGGTGTGTGATGCCATCTGGTTTGGGGCAGTTGGAATGCGTGCTAAGGCACCGAGCAGTTCATAATTGTCTCCATTTTTACTCCTGTAGTAAACCAATAGGAACCCACAGGATCGAAACTCTCCACGAATGTCCATAGTTTTTAAGAGTAGGAAGGTGTCCCGAGAGCAGAGGTGTGAGACCCACTAGCCCAGGGAATGGCCTTGCCTTGCAGGATTCCCTCCCCTCTTCCTTCTCAAGTCTCATCATTCCTCAGCCAGATCCTCCCGTGTCTCTTCCAGATGAGCCAGAGAGTCACCTTTCTGCAAAGAAAGCTTATTGGTTGCTGTGAGTCCAGAAACTCTCAAAGACTTCATGCCTGTGGTTTTCTTCTCTCTCTTCATTTTTAAATTACAGAATGACACACCAGCGCAGCATTCAAAGGCTGTTACCATCTGGTCACTACTCGCTATAGTCTGGGTACACCAGTCTAGGACAGCAACTCAGAGTGACAGGGTCACCTCTAACACCGTCCAAATAAAGGGGACAGTTTTTGAACCTTGTGCTCTAAGTCAGGTGCTCAAGACCTTTGCTGCTAATTTCAGTCTGACCCCGGTGATAACATACCTGATTGATCCTTATGCTTCTTAGGACTGTAGACTTTGTCTTGTTCAAATCTAGACCGTGGTAGGCTTATTACAAAATATTTTGTTGAATGAACGAACGAATGAACAAACGACTCTTCGCAGTAACCAGATTGTGTTCTCTGTAAGCATTCTGAGGAGGTATGGATTTATTTATGAGATGCTGTGATTGCTGTTTGAATCTGTTTACCCCCATGAGACATACGAAGACACCATTTGGTGCCATTTCTGTTTGCAAAATCACATTGCTCACACCAGTTACCCTCTTGCTCATCCCAGTAGGCAGGAAGCTGCTCTGACTTTCTTCATCCCACATTTACTCTCAAGATCCGCCGCCACGGAGAGTAATAAGAGAACATGCCCCACCACACAATTCTACCGTGTTCCACTCAGTGAAACAGAGACTCATTGATCTGACAGCGGTGGCAGCTCTGTGGGTGGCTTTGGGTACACAGATGAGTAGCTGAGGTTCCTTCTTGCCTCTGAGACCTTGTGGGCTAATATGAAGAATCCAGAAACAAGGCACACAAACCTAGCTCCTCGCAATAATAGGGAGGTCAGTGAGCAGCTGTTCCTGCTTGCCCGTGGGCTTATATTTCAGACATTTCAGTTTCCTAAAGTCAACTTTGGGCTGAAATTATTATAGAAGTGTTGAGAAGACAGTTTAGTGAATCCCCTTATACCCTAAGTCACATCTCCCTATAATTAATATGTTATTCTGGTGCATTGGTCAACATCATTTGAACAGCATCTAGATACTATATCAATGAACTTCCACACTTTATTTCAATTTCATGAAGTTTTTTTTGTTTTCCTTAAAAAAAAAAAAAAAGCATTCCTTAATTTGAAATCTTGAAAAACGTAAAAACGGCAATGTAACGTTAATAAAAAATTAATAGTAGTCTTAGGCCTAAATGATTTGACTAATTTGTTGGTGAGTTTATTCCTATTATTTATTCCCGTGTTTATAGACTTTCCATTGATCCTTTGTGAATTTCACGCCTTACACCCCATTTTACTCATCTACCTGACCCTTTGTATCTGCCTTCTGCCCATGCAACCGTGCAGCAAAATAATAATAATAATAATAATAATAATAGTAATAATAATAATAATAGTAATACTAATAATAAAATAAACAACAACAAAACCCATCTCGTTGTGAAGCTGTAGTGTGTCACAGTGTGTCACACAGTGTGTCCCTCTGTCCACACAGCTTGACTTGCAGATGTTCATTGCAATGGGTCACTGGTCTGGTTCCAGGCCTCTGGCTTCCGTTACACCATCAACACTGGGTCCTCACCAGGACTCTTCTCGGATATCCTGTTGTTGCCCTGTGTCATGGAGATCGTCAGCCTTGGCTCTGCAGGACCGGCCCTTTCACACGCTTCAGCAGTTTATAAATGGAGCAGATGTCAAGAGTGAGCCAAACCAAAGCTCTGGATCTGGGCCTGGGTGGTAGCTGAGATTGTCAGCCCGCCAGTTCTCCCTCAACCCCTCCCTCTCCAGCACTGCGCTGGCTAGCTCACCCAACGGTGCAGCTGAAAGGGGACTGGGCTAGCTCTTTTCACAGCCTCGGGGCCAGCTCAGCAGCCTCTGTACCACCGGGGCCAGCTCTATTGTGCTGCCCAGGTGAGAAGCAGGGACAGCCTGCCACAGGTGGCTGGGAGGGGCATCTTTTGTCCCTTGCCCATACTACCCCATGGCCTGCTCTCATGTGCTCCCCTGCCACCAGAGTTAACTCTACTGTGGTGTTCAGGTGAGGTGCAGGGACAGCTCTCCCACCACAGGCGAGGGGAGGATCAACTCAGCACAGTGCTTGAAAATCAACATGGCTTCTGGTGTTTTCCCAGACCAGGGGCATCCGTATGGTCTTTGCTGGTAACGTGGGCCTCAGACATCAACATGACCCAGACATGGCCTCTGGCAGCAGAATAGGTCCAGATGTCACTACAGTCTTAGGTAGTAGTACAGGTCACACTGACCAGCATGTTCCCCAACAGTAGCTTGACCCCCAGATATCCACATGGTTTCTGGTGGCAGCCCGAACCACAGACATCTGCATAGCCTTTGGTGGTAACTCGGGCCACGGATCCAGAACACAGTTGCCGCAGGACCATGAACCGGATCTAGACATGGCCCTAGGTGGCAGTCCAGGCCTGGGTATTACCATGGTCTTAGATGGTTGTGCAAGTTCCTCGCCTCCTCCTGATCCTCACTGCCGAGTCTCCAAAGCCACCTTTCTCCACAGTGTACGGACCACTCAGCTTTGATCTCTCTCCCATCTCTCCACCACATACTTCATTTTCCCATCTCTTCATCATACATTCTCTCATTTGTAGCACCCTTGAGTGTCTTCTGACTGCCCAGGACCATTGAGACAGGGTGGGCACTTAGATCTCATAAAGTTTTCTTAATATGCATTTTCTGTCCTACCCAGTCACCACATCGTACTGCTGTTTTGTTTTGCTTCATTTATGTGAGTCCACTGTCCCTGTCTTCAGACACACCAAAGAAGGCATCCCATCCCATCACAGATGGTTGTGAGTCACTATGTGGATGCTGGGATTTGAACTCAGGACCTCTGGAAGAGCAGTCAGTGCTCTTAACCGCTGAGCCATCTCTCCAGCCCCCTTGTATCTCTTAAAGGTGTCTTGACTCTGACAGTTTCTCAGACTTTTCAAGTGTGTTTTGAATATCAAAACTGGGGAAGGAGATCGTGGAATCACCCTTAGAAGATCTGTGTTTTGATATTTTCTTCACAATTAGAGAGGATCATTGGATTTTCAGGAGACTACGGGTGGGCAGAACCCTTCTTATTGTATCATATTAGGGGTGATGCTATTCACACGGTTTAACTACTGATGCTCGCCTTGGCCACCACATTGGAGAGGTCTCTCCCCCACAGCCTGCTCCTCTACTCTCTCCACACTCACTGGAAATAAAGTTGTCATTGGAAGCCCCCTCTTAGAACAAGGACTTACACGTCACCTCCTCAAGTGGTGGGTTATCCATATAAATTACTTGAAATCTCCTTGGGAGAGCTGTCTTTTCTCTCCTCTTTAGTTATTCAACTCTAGTTTACTTTTAAATCATCACCACAAATCCCATGTGTAATCAACAAACATTTACTGTGGGCTTTCTATAAGCAAGTCAATAGTAGTATATTATTATTAAACAATATTGGTTGTTTTTTTTTTTTTGTTTTTTTTTTTTTTTTTACAAATGACTTCCAGTTCCTTTTCTGGAAAGTTAAATCCTGGAAGGAGAATAATTCCAACACTTCTTCTGGATATGAGATTGTTTATTCAAAAGAACTGGCTTGAATTTGTTGACAAAGGGGTATTAGCAATATCTGCAGCAGCCTAGTCAACTGTAATGAAGTCTGTGCTTAACGCTTCCTCTGCAGGCTGAGGGTGTAGCTCAGTTGGTAGTGTCTGTCTCCCCAGACTATGGGAGTTGCCATGTTCAATCCCCAGCACCGCATAAATCAGACATGGTGGCTCCTGGCTGCATACCTGGCGCTCTTGGGGTGGAGACAGATGGATCAAGGTTATCCTTGACTACATGGCAAATTCAAGGCCAAGCTTGGCTGTATGAGACACTGTTTCTCCCTCTCACACGCAAATAATAAACACATGTAGTTAAGAGGATAAAATTCTCCCTCGTCATTTGCCTCTGGGGGTATATTATTTTTGTCTGCTGTGTTATTTTCTTATGACTCAGAGCTGAAATATATGTGCCCAATGAAAATATCGAGCGGATAAAGCTAACTTGGTTAGTAGCATAAGCTATTTTACGACCGAGCAGAAAATGCCAGGCCGTCTGCAAGTAACTATTTTATAGATTTAATTGAAACCACTACCTATGGAAAAAGTGACAGGAATTAAAAACAAAGCAAAGGGATTGGAACTTAGTCTAACACTAGATCGAGGTGGTCTGGCTCAGGGAGGGCTCATTCAGAACCTTCCTTACTGTCGTGGGAAGTAAGGGTGAAGTGGAGGAAACCAGGGGGTAAAGGCATTGATTAGGTTTAAGAGAAGAATTCAAGCCTTCATTTGTACTTCCTACCATGCTTGTCATTGGCCTTGAGGAAGGTCCCTGGAAGAAAGGTGGGGTTCCAGTGGTCTCTTGTTTCAAGTTAGGGAGAAAGCAACAGACTCTCTTCCATCACAGACCTTTCCAGACTTCAACCAGGCTTTCCGGAGTCTCTTTTCACTGATGAATGCTTCTTGGTGCATTTCTTGCCAATGGTATTTAATGGCTGTTCTTTATCCTGTTTTCTAGGAAGATTTACTCTTGTAAACTCAATAGTTGTCAAGGCAAATTCCAGTATAACTCAAAGGATAGGGCACACCATGCCAGGCCTCGCCTCCATGCCCACTTTCGGTTGCAGCTCTGTCCCTGTGGGCCTGTTCCCTTGACAGGTCTCAGTGGCTTCTGCTGAAGTTTTTTTTTTTTTTTTTTTTTTTTAGCTGCCTATTCTAAAAGTTGAGACACAGGAGAACTCTGGGGTCCTCGCCCAAGCTTGCGTTTCCTGAGGCAGCAGATCCAAGGCAATAAAAGTCAGGGAGGAAACGGAGCAGCCAGTGTCAGAGACTCTTAGAGTGCCCAAGACGTGCCAAGAACTGTGCTTGAGGAGTGAGAGGCCAGGGAACTAGTTCCTGGAACTTTCGGCTTTGGCAGGGCACGAAGACATGCAGAGCAAACAGTAATCACAAGCAGCAGCTCGATAAGGGCTGTACAAGGGCAGAGGGAGAGCCGTTAGCATCTCCCTGAAGGCTGAGGCTGTAAGCTAGGTCAGTGGGAGAGAGAAGGGGAGGAGGAAGGGGGGAAGGGAAGGAGAAGAGGAAGAGGGGAGAAGGAGGGGAGGAAGAGCAGATAGAAAGGAAAGGAGCCTGGTATTCAGCATATATTTCCGTCTGGCAACAGAGAGAGAATCAGAGATGTGAAGGTGGGATAAAGAGGCTAATAGGACCCCTTCACCAGCATGGATGTTGGCTGGCAGTGAGGCCTCTCCAGCTTCCTGCCTGCTAGCCTCAGGAGTTGTAAGGCCTGCCACCCTCAGACCAGAAAAGTCCCTGACACATCAGAGTTTGTCATCAGCCCCGGCTCTGTCAGATGTGGGCATGCAAAGAAAGACCTTTTGTGTGGATGGAGGGACTGGTTTCCCTTGGGCCTGTTGGAGGCCTGGGGGTGTAAATGATCCTTTTTGAGGAGGCTCTGAGGGCTCTGAGGTGGGGCACATGTTCCTTGCAGGAGGGGCGGATGACTTGGAGCTTATGCATGTATCTTGGGCTACGTGGTTTACCTGGTTTCATCCATCTCAATTGAATGCTCTATCTCCCAGGCACTCAAAAACAGCAAAAACAAATCTAGAATTTGGTCAAAGAGACGGAGAGTTTTTTTTTTCTAAAGGAATGGGGAGCTCCCAACATGTACAGAAACTTTAAGTTCCTTAAAGATGTCTTCCCAGGACCAAGGGCTGTTCCTGGTTTAGTCATTCTTTGCATTACTGTGGCCAAATGCCTGCCAAGGAGCACCTGAAGGGATGAAGGGTTTGTTTTGGACTCAGTTAGATGGTATAGTCTATCATGGTGGGGAGGGCCAGGAGCCTGGAGTGTGAAGCGGCTGGTCTTGTGCCCACAATCAGGAAGCAGAGAGAGATGAATGCTAGTGACTAGTTCACCTTAATCTTTCGTCCTTGTTCCCGGCCCAGGGCATGGCGCTTCTGACAGTCAGGGTGAGCCTTCTCCTTTTAGTCAAACGTTTCTGAACAGCTCTCATAGACATATCTAGATGTGTGTTCATGGCTGTGCTATATCCAGCCAAGCTGACAACGACCCACCATCACGTTCTCTTACATGTGCGGTCATCCAAAGAATGCAGCAAAGGTGAAGAGCCATCCTGGGAACTCCATGCCCTGGTTCTGGCGGCATGTCTGCCATCAGTGTGAATGAGAACAAACTGCTGATTGTCAGACAAGTTATAAAGTTTCTTCAAATGTCTTCAGAACTGAGGACATGCCAATATGTTCACATGACAGCTGTCCTTCCCCACAGTCCCCCAGCCCATGTCAAGAACTGCGCTTGTTTCAAAGGTTTTACTCTCTCTTCCAGTTAAGTCGGCCTCTTGAATCTCTGTGGACAGTAGGAGAAGGCTGAGAGATAAAGTCTGTGTTCCTCACAGCAGAGCAATCACCTTACACACTGACGTGCCTTGTTGGTCTCTTGACCTCAGGTCTGGGTGTGAAGGACCTCCCGAGGGTTGTTATATGGGTACCAGGTCTGTGTCCACCTGTGTAGAAGTTCTTCCTGCCAGCTCTGTATTCCCAGAGATAAGACTCAGACTCAAAATATATTTATAAATACCTTAGTCATATAACTAGGCTCTTCTCTTAAGTTTAAATTACCCAATTTATTTTAATCTACATTCTGCCATGTGGCTGGTTACCTGTGCTCAGGTACCATGTGTCCATCTTGTCCCCTCACCCAAGAAAGATCTGTGCCTGGCTCTGTCCCATAATCCATCTCTTCTTGGATGGCCCACCTTCAATTCTAGTAAATAGTAATCAAGACTGTTCGGTTCCCCAGAGAGGTCTCTCACCTCAGAGACACCTCTTGAAAGTACCACCTGGAGAGATGGTCTCGGCAGAGAGAACAAAACCCTTTGCATTTGGGGCACCCTCAGGAATCTCAAAGATCCCCATAACTAGTCCTAGTAGTTAATCACTTGGCTTTTGTCAAATTTTGTCCCAGAAACGTCAGTCCATTTGCCCCGCTAACTAGCTGGACTGACAGAGGTCGGGGACTGGTTCTATCCTGAATGTCTCATCCGATGTAGAACTAAGGTTTCTGCAGACAAAGGCTTCTGTTACTTTAGGTCTTCTACAAGTGCATCCCAGGTTCTTGTAATAATAACAGTTCTAATAACTCTATAAAGGCCAGATAAGAAGTGGATACTTTTTTCCATCTGGGCACAATATAGTCTAAGGTTGCTTTTATTCATTATGATTTGTATATGGGAATTTAGACTAATTTGCTGATCTTTGACATTGCAATGGTTTGATTTTTTTCATTGCTGTGATAAACACCATGGCCAGAAACATCTTAGGAGAAGAAAAGTTCTTTTTGGCTTATACTTAGAACCTAGAGGCAAGAACTGAAGCAGAGACCATGGAAAGATGCTGTTTACTGGCTTGCACCTTGGTTAATGTTTACCTGCCATTCTTGTACCAACCAAGACCACCTACTCAGGAGTCACGCTGCCCATAGTGGGCTGAGCCCTCCCTCACCAATCATTAATCAAGAAAAATGCTACCAACTGGGGCTGGTGAGATGGCTCAGCAGTTAAGAACACCAACTGCTCTTCCAGAGGTCCTGAGTTCAATTCCCAGCAACCACATGGTGGCTCACAACCATCTGTAATGGAATCCAACATCGTCTTCTGGTGTGTCTGAAGACAGCAACAATGTACTCACATACATAAAATAAATAAATTTTTAAAAAATGCCACCAACTTGCCTACAGAGCAATCTGATGGAGGCCATTCCTCAGTTGAGGTTCCCTCTTCCTAGCAATGCCAAGTTGACAACTAAGATTAGCAATCATGGGGTCATTGACAATAATTATGGGTGGCCATATGTGGGCCAGAAAAATGACCAACTCTTATTCCCAGTGGAGGGACGTCTCATACTATACTGTCAGTCACTTGCATAAATATAATAATTATAAAAAGGCACAGGCCACTCTATTCAGGACTTGTTGCTAAACTTGGTGTTCTTCAGCACAGCATAGATTTGGTTAAACTGTACTGGCAATACTGAATGGTTTACACCCCACTCTGCTAACGGAGTACAGCTTCCAGCCATTCAAGAGTCAGATCCACGTCAGTCTGTATCATTCCGGTAGAAACAAGTTTGCAGTCCAGGTGTAAAGGCTGTTGTGTTGGTTCCCTGTGATATCAGACCAACAATGTCACCATGAGACTGTTACTTATGGTTTATGGGTATGAATGAGCAACAGGGCGAGGGGTCAGATGGTCTCCACATTCTCTGCTGCCCATGCGAGTTTGACCATATGATTTTTTTGGCAGCTGTAGCACTGGTTCCTGTTCCTCTTCCGGGGTCATGGGACACATCTCAAGACTATTGCTTTCTCTCAGTGGTCACGAAGTCAGCATGTCTCATTCCTGTAGTTATACAGCGTATTTTCTCCTAGTCACTCACTAATTAAACCCAAACATTTTGTCTAGGAAGATCAAAGGCAAGTGGAAACAGTAGTCTTCCTTCCTTCCTTCCTCCCTCCCTCCCTCCTTTCCTCCCCTCCTTTCCTTCTTTTCCTTTCTCCTTCCCTTCCCTTCCTTCCTCCCTCCCTCCCTCCCTTCCTTTCCTTCTTTTCCTTTCTCCTTTTCTTCCTTCCTCCCTCCCTTCCTTTCTTCCTTCCTCCCTTCCTTCCTCCCTCCCTTCTTTCTTCCTCCCTCCCTTCCTTTCTTCCTTTCTCCCTTCCTTCCTTCCCTTCCTTCCTTTTTTCCTCCTTTCCTTCCTTTCCTCCCTTCCTTTCTTCCTCCCTCCCTCTCTTCTTCTCTCCCTCCCTTCCTCCTTCCCTTCCTTCCTCCTTCCCTCCCTCCTTTTCTTCCTTCCTCTCTTCCATTCCTTCCTTTTCTTCTTTCTTTCTTCCCTTTTTTGAAAATATATTTATTGAGATAAATTGTCTGTCTGGCTTCCGTGGGAGCTAAGAGCTGTGTGTCCCAGACAGGTACTTGCAGTTATGATCTCAGACCCAAGAGGGAAGCCAAGAAGCTGAGCTCAGTTCATATATGGAAGACTCCCTGTTGGCTGACCAGGGCAATGTACCAGTCAAGCTGGTCTGGATTCTGTTAGAGAAATAGTCATCATCTTAAGGCATGGGGAGGGGAGACTACTGAAGTTACAGAATGAGTTTCCATAGCTCCTCAGCACATCCATCTTGTGTGTTGTCCAGGACAAAATGTTTCGGATGATGTGTTCAGCGCCACCCTAGTTTTGTGAACCATCTTATGGCAGCCCTTTTGAGCCGGAAGTCTTTTGATATTTGAGGGAGCCTGTTTCTGTGCTCTGAAATCTCTAATGCCTACATAGGAGGAGTGTGTATAGAATGCCCATAAAAATCCTGCCTGCTATTTTCTGAATATTAGTGATACAGGACACTGAAAAGAACAATACAATTTAATGTCTAGCGCCAGTCCAGCTGGGGTTGACCATCAGATTGGAATGGCAATGCTGTAACCTGAAAAGTATCAACAGTGATAAGTGACAATAGCTTCTTTTGGAGGTAAAGGTCCCATGTATTTGGCTTTTGAAGCCAGCAGGAGTTTTTCCTTCGAGAGAGACAGGTGGACTCATCCTTGACCAGAATCACGAGGCCTTAGAAACCTGTACCTTTGTTGTGTGTTCAGTCCATAATGATAAACAAATTGCTACATCCAGTGACCTAAAGGGCACGGGGTAAGGATCACAGTGCTAGCTTCATCAGTAGCATCTCTCCAGAACCATCAGAGAATGGGCTATTCTGAGGCTTGTAGTAGGGTATCTGAGGCTCAGAAGGTATCTGACTTTGAACCCAAGCTTGGTAATGTGACTTCAATCCTGGTAAAAGGGGAGATCGTCTCTTCACAAGTTGTCCTCTGACCTCCACACCCTTGCTGGGGTGGACATGTCAGGGTTGACTCAGGCCAGCTGATCTCATCTGCATCTATTCTGTGCTACTAGACACAGGTCACTTTGGGCATGGGGATGAGTCCCAGAACTGCAGCGTCAGGTACACAGGCACTCCCCTAATGACATCTTGTGTCACATGGGAGGTACCCCACAGTGTTTACAGTGGACTTAAAAACGTAGCCCATTATAATGAAATCTGCAGGAGTCCTTCTTATTTATCTTCATATCCGGGAAACGCAAGGAGGCGTTTACCGTTTGGCTGGACAACAAGGGAGGCATCTCCAACCACAAAAAGAAGGCAATTACTGAGATTCCTGTGCCCACGAAATAAAACATTCCGGCCCTGCATTGTTTTTCCTCCACAGCAGAAAATCCAGTTTTGAAAGCTGATGTAGATATTGGTGACGCTGCTTTGATGGACCCCGAATTCCTCATTGCTGGGTTAATGAGTTGGAGGAAAGGATGCAGAATCAAACCATCTCAGCTGACAGTTAAGGAGGGTGATGGGATCCTTCTGGTTAGCAGGAGACACAAGTTCACAAAAGTCAGATTGGCCACGGAGGAGCTTGCAGGCTACCTGGCTCAGAAGAACATCTCTAAAGCAATGGCCCTTAATTTATAGGTTTCAACCCTTTTTCAGGGTCAAACAAACCTTTCACAGGGGACCCCTGAAACCATCAGAACATAGATATTTACATTATGATTCATAATAGTAACAAAACCAGTCATGGAGTAGCAACAAAAGTAATTGTATGGCCAGGGAATCACCACAACACGAGGAACTGTATGAAAGGACCACGGCATCAGGAAGGTTGAGAACTGATGCTCTTAAGGAGGCTGGGAAGACAGAAGCCACACGAAGCAAGGTCTCTTGCCTTAGCTCTGTTCTTCGTTTAGCTATACCACTGTTTGCCGCTGCTGCTTCCCCTGACAGGCCACAAAACGCACAGACTACGCTGGCCCTGTATAGCCAGCAGTATCACCCCACACACCTTGTGATTGATTCCTTCACTGTCTCCACATCCTCGGTGAAGCCACGCCCCATAGCGGAGGCCCCCCCCCATTGAGAACGGAAGTAAGCCTAAAGGCCTGGTCCTGTTGTTTGTTGGTTGTGTGGCTCAGAACAAACTCCGAGAGGCGCGGCCAGTTATCTGAAACGGCAAACTCCATGTTCAGTGAGAGGCAACGTCTCACTACAGTTACCCAGGCTGTGGTCCCACTCTTGGGATCAAATGATCCTCCTGCCTCAGCCCTCTGGGCACTAGGGCAGCTTGATTGCTGTGGGGGTGGGTGGGGCAGGGAGATGCTCACTGTGAGAAGCCAGAGGTTGGTGTCAAGTATCTTCTCAATGTTGTTTTACTTATTTATTTATTTATTTATTTATTTATTATTCATTTATTTATAAGATAGGCTCTTTTACACAACCTGAAGTTCACCGTTCGCGTGGGCTGGTTGGTCAGGGAACTCTTGAGAATCTGCCTGTCTCTGCTCTGGTCCTTTCGATGCTAATTTTTAAAAATTTATTTATTTTACATATCTAAGTATGCTGTTGGTGTCTTCAGACATGCCAGAAGAGGGCATCAGATCCCATCACAGATGGTTGTGAGCCACCATGTGGTTGCTGGGAATTGAACTCAGGTCCTCTGGAAGAGCAGTCAGTGCTCTTAGCCACTGAGCCGTCTCTCCAGCCCCGCTGCTAATTCTTATAAGAGCCACTGTTCGGTTTGTGTGGTTACTTTGTTTACCCCACTCTTAAATCATGCTGCACACATCACATGAAACTTTCTACAGAACTTTCTAGCTGAAATTCTGAAGCACTTGTCTTCCCTTCTTCTATAGTCCCTTTGGCTTTTTGTTTTCTAGATTAATCTTCAAAAACTTGGTGTTTAGACACTGAGTTTTTCTGCACCACACTGAGAGGTTTTCCTGTCCTTGAATTTAGCCTGCTTTCGGTTAATTCCTTCCTATGGTCACCCAGGTCCCAGAATGGAGATGTTTAAATCCATAAACATTTCATGAGACACCCTCAAACACAAAAGTAGAATTGGGACAAACTTCATGTTTTCAAATCTTGTTTCTCAAAAGTATCTCTAAAACGTACATTTACTTTATATCTGCATATACACTTCCATACGTATACATAATCAATCACATACACAACATATTTAGCTAAATATGACCCTTTCATATTTGAGGTTCTTGGTCTTCATTGCTTTAAACATTTTGTTCCTATACATTACAGTAAATCCACATAAAATGTCTGATATATTTAGGAACCAGCACTTCATTTAAATACTCATATTCTAAGTCAATGGAAATGAACTTATCAGTCATTATTTTAACTGAATTTAAAGGTTAGGTGCTAAGGGAACCTCCAAGAAAATTAAACAGAAAAACCGGCTTCATAAGAAAGTCAGCTACATAACACAATGTATCGTGCATGATAAAGTAGTGTGTCATGAGAAGTCCCTATCGAATTCAGAACTGTGGGAAAGGTCACTGCCAAATGGGGAGGAATTTGAGCTGGGCCTTGGAGAAGTGTGGTTTCAGTGGGGAAGAGACAAGGGGTGGAACCACAGGGCAGAATTAAATATTGAACAAAGACGAGGGTGGGAGGTACCTGGGGGTGAAAAAAGCTTCAAAGAGTTTCGGTTTCATGGGTCTGGCAAAAGACACCCTCCCGGTTTGGTGGTTACAGAACTGTAGCAAAATTGGAATTCCCAGATAAGAGTGGCTGGCGGCTTTCTGAAGACCTCAGTGGAGAAGCAGAGAGATAACAGTGTTAGGAGGCAGTCTGTTTAATTCTGTGAAGGGAAGGGTGGGGGGTTATAAGCTGAGGCGAGGCATGCCCTTCACTTCAGAGTGGATTTTGTGTGTTTATCTTTGTGATGGGGGGGTTGGGGGAGGGGGGAGTAAATCTCCGAGGTTGCTTGACTTGGGCTGTTCCGGGGTATGGGGGGTACATTTCTGGAAAATTAGTGTTTGTAGAATATTTCACTCCCTGCCCAGTTCGATTAAGACCTTCAAGTGCAGATAATGACACGTTCCCTGTGCAGTTGCTTCTGTGAACTTCATAGTGACAGCTTATGTTTTAAAAGGTGAACTTAGGTAAACAACGTGTCTGATGGATTTTGAAGTTGATCGTGAGATGTGGGTAGCACAGCGGCGACTCCCAGGGTTTCACTCAGCCACAGGGCCAGATGACTTCCGGAGGTGGAGAGAGGCATCTCCGCAAGGCAACCGGATGCTTGGATGACACGGGTTGCGAGGCAAGGGATGGTCTGTAAATGCCAACGTTGGAGAAAACGAGTTCAAATGCAAGGCCTGAGACTCGAACCCAGGAGAAGGTTCTGCTCATGAGCACTCCCTTCTCTTCATGTTACTGTTCTGCGGGCACAGTCTAAGCCAAGTACTCAGCCTAGCAGGTATTGCTTAGTTCTGAGCACCCCAGACCAGGGAAAATGATTACCCCCTTGGGGAAAGGTTCCTGTTAGTCCTATTAGGTGATTCTGGGTCCTGCGTAACCAGAGTAGTCATTGTGTTATGAACTTAGAGGTGGGATGTCTCTGGGGTAACTTGTGGTCTTACTGGGTGAGGAGAGGTGCGGACAGAGAAGGGCCCACAGGAGTCTTTCTAAGATGGTGGTTCCGGTGCCTAGAGCCATGGGCAACACGTGGAGTGACAACCACAGAGTTATGACAGAATCTAGCCTTGTTATTTGGACTAGGGATAGGAGACTGGCATGATCTTGGGCTTGCTGGAATCACGTTGCTATGCCCAGAATTCTTGCTGCCCTGTAGGTCAAGTGGTTCTGGCAAGGTCTGTTGTAATGACTACATACACAGGAAGAAGCGCTTAGACTGTTACTTCCCAGTTACTTGCTCCTCTTTGGGGCACCCCTAATATATGGGAACCTGCTCCAACTTATAATACAAGTAAAAGTGAAAGTCCCAGCCTCCTTTGTAGGTATGGCTGAGGACTTGGGTGTTTTGTTTGTTCTGTTTGAGACAGGGTTTCTCTGGGTAGCCCTGGTTATCCTGGAACTCAGTTTGTAGACCAGGCTAGCCTTGAACTCAAGAGTTCTGCCAGCCTCTGCTTTCTGAGTGCTGGCATTAAATCATAAGCAGGAGGCAGGTTTAACTAAATAACTACTCCCGTGGGCAGAGAAGCTTAGCCAGAGAGCTACGGCAAAACGGTAGACAACAAATGAGTTAAAGGAAGGTTGGGATGTAGGACTCTGAAACCCAGGGAAAGTTCTAGTAGGGCCTATAGTGGCCAAATCTCCTATACCTGTCACTTTGGGTCACAAGCATCCTTTACCCTCACAGATCTTTATAATACAATCATCTGTAGTTTCACAGATGTAGAACAGCTGGGAAGGGTTCCTTACACACTGACAGACACTTGGGAAGAGAAAACCATGGGGTTGCTAGGACACGTGGCTAACTGTTCTGGATACCCAGGGGTGTCTAGAATTAGCAGTATTTCTCACAAGGACAGTTTTGTGGCATGGCTCTCCATCCTGTCTGGAAACAGTTTAAACGTTAATGGGCTTGTTTTCTTCTTAACCCAGAGTTACATAATGGAGCTATAGTAGCATTTCTAATAGTAGCAGCCAAGAAGAATGGAAAGGACTGTGGTTACTAGAGGGCACTTGTCCTCTTCCAACTCTGAGACAGAGCCAGCTGGGGCTTTAGGGGGCAAAGACATTGACGAAAGTGTTCCACTCTATACAATTTAAAGCTTGAAGGGACTTTGAAGTGGTTTTTAAGTCCGATTCTCTTGTGATTCCATTAAGACGTCAAAGTGACCTGATGTATATAGGCTCACAGCGTTGATGACTAGAAGAATCTACATATTCAGAATCACGCTCTTCCTTAAATCTCTCACCGTTAACCAGAAAAAGAGAAGAGGAGGGTTTTCTCCCCCCTCGGAGCAGACGCAGCTCAAAGACTACATCTGAGCATTGCTTTCCACGTCAAAGTTTTCGGTCAGTCTATTAACGTTCAGAGAGTTGTCTCCTCATTGCAGACCCCCACAGAGAGCTTTCTAGAGCAGAAGTGGGCTTGCTGTCTGTTACTGGACTGGACATTTTCTTAAACAATGCCATCTCTTTCTTCCTTTCTTCCTTCCTTCCTTCCTTCCTTCCTTTCTTTCTTTCTTTCTTTTTTATTAGATACTCTGTATTTACATTTGAGATGTTATCCCTCCCCCCCCCCACTCCCATCCCCTCCTCCATTTGCCTTCACAAAGGTGCACTCCCTCTTAATCCCCCTCTCCACCCCACTGCCTTGGCATTACCCTACATTGGGAAAACATGCCCTCCCTGGACCAAAACCCTCTTCTCACATTGATACCAGACACTGCTATCTTCAGCTACATATGCAACTGGATCAGTAGGTCTCTCAATGTGTGTACAAAGGTTGGTGTTTTAGTTCATGGGAGTTTTGGAGGGTTTGGTTGGTAGATAATGTTGTTATCTTACCATGAGGTTGCAACCCCTTTTTAGTTCCTTTAGTTTCTTTAGCACCCTCATTGGGGTCCCCGAGTTCAGTCCGATGGATAGCTGCAAGCATGCTCAACTGTATCTATATGACTCTAACATAGTCCCTGAGGAGGAATTTCTATCTAGTTCCTTCTCTTTCTTTTTGATAACATTTGACCACTTTGAGTGTTGACCTGTTCCTGGCCCCCTCCCCACTACCCACAGGGAAGAATGCTTTGCTGGCTTAAAGCTGAGGCAAATACTTCTTTTCCTTATGCTTATTAAACAAGCCAAATATGTTCTCCGCTCTCTTGGAATTTGCTTGCATTTTATTATTCTTCTATTTTTTTTTCCCTATGTGAAAGATGTGCCAGACGACTAAGCAGATTGCTATGCATGTTTCAAACAGATTAGCAGATGCCTTCGAGCTTTGGGGGATGGATTTGAGCAACTAAAAACAGTAATTGGGGGAAAAAAGCACTCTGATATTTTACTTTGTGTGTGTGTGTGTGTGTGTGTGTGTGTGTGTGTGTGTGTGTGCATGCATATGTACGTATGCAGGGCATGTATATGTGTTTGTGTGTGAGTGTGAAAGTCAGAGGTCTATGTTAGAAATCGCCCTCAGTGGTTCTCAATTTTATTTGGGAGGACAGAGTTTCTTATTGGGTCAGGGCTCATCAGTTACATTAGACTGCCTGGTTAGAGAGTTCCGTAAATCTTTCTGTCTTTGTCTCTTTAGAGCTGGGGTCATAGGAGCCTGCTGTTCTGCAAGGACATTTTTATTGTGGATTCTGGGAGACTGAATTAAAATCCTTAGGCTTGCAGGGCAATGTCTTTACCAACTGAGCCATCCCTATGGTCCTCTGAATTATTTTAAATAGAAGACGGTTGGTGACGGGTGTTAGGGGAGGAGGAAAGTGAGCAGTGACCAAGAGACAGAGGAAGCTTAGGGGACAATGGATGATGGATGTATGGTCAGTATTTTTGTTGTTGAGCTGGTTTCATAGACGTGATCCTGCCTCTGGTTACACTGTACACTTGAAGTATTTGCAGCTTGTCCCATGTATGTGGTACTTCAGTAATGCTTTTCTTTTTAAACAATAAAGCCAGTGCAACTGGGTGTGTTGATTCATACCTATAATGTTAGTGCTTGCAAGGCTGAGGCAGGAGGTTTGCTCTAAGTTTGAGACCAGCCTGAGCTACAGAACGAAATATTGTCTCAAAAATACAAGCATAGGTAAAGGGGATGACTCAGTTGATGAATCCTTGCACATGTACTCTGGAATTTACACACACACACACACACATATATATACATACATACATATACACACATACACAACATACACACATAGGCACACACATACACACACATGGACAGACACACACATACATAGACATATACACACAGAGAGACACAGATACATACACACACATACATACACAGACACAAACAGATAGACATGCACACATATGCACACACGTACACAGACACACACCCACTCAAATAACAAAACAAATGAGACAATAGTTTAGAGTCTTCTGTAAAGACTTAGAGGGGGGCTGGAGAGATGACTCAGTGGTTAAGAGCACTGACTGCTCTTCCAGAGGTCCTGAGTTCAAATCCCAGCAACCACATGGTGGCTCACAACCATCTGTGATGGGATGGTGTGCCTTCTTTGGTGTGTCTGAAGACAGCTACAGTGTACACATATACATAAAATAAATAAATCCTTTTTAAAAAGAGGACTTAGAGGACCAAGAGACAGATCTTTGCACATGCTTTCCAGGGTGACCAAAGAAGATGGAAACCATTGGGAGTAAAAAGTTCCTCATTCAGCACACAAGTGAACAATAGCATAGAGAAACCACACTGTGACCAGATGCCACTTCCTTATGGTGCTCTCTGAGAGCTTCTTCCCAGCTCTGCCCCTGAATTCGGGTGTCATTTGGCCATCGCTGCTTCTTGAATTATAAAAACATCACCTGTTCATTTTCCAGAGGAGTGTATATTCCAAGAATTTATACTTATTAAATATGATTCAGTAATTTATCTCACAGTTCCTGGAACAAGTGAGTTTTTCTCAAATCTGTTTTAATAATCCCAAAGATGCTACTGAAGTTCTTTTTGGAATTTCAGCATTATGGGTGTTGTGCAGGATAAAGGAGAGGGAGGTTGGCATGAATCAGTAGGTTGGAGGCTGGATTCCATCTCTTTTGTCTCTTGACTTGATTTTGTTTCTGTTGTGAAAAAGCAACATGTGGAATTAGAAGGTTTACTTGCCATACAATTCCTGAGAGTCAAGGCAGGGCTCAAAGTAGCACATCCATAGTCAGGAGCAAAGAAAAAATAAACATATCAATCTTGCTTGCTAGCTGGCTTGCTCTCAGCTAGCTTTCTTCTCTCTTACACTGTTACAATCTCTGCCTAGGGAATGGTGCTGCCCACAGTGGTCTTTCTTGTAAATAAATGGCTACAGAATAATATAATCTAGATAATTCCTTATGGAGACTCTCTTTACAGGTGATTCTAGTTTGTATCAAGTTGACAGTTAAAACTAACCAGCACACCTTCTCAAAATAAGGGTGAGTCTAATAGTTTCTATTTTATTATTTCATAGTTATGTGTTATGAGTGTCTCTATCAATGGTTCCTCATTGACTCAAAAATTGAATTTCGAGTTCATTTTTGTTTTTCAGCGCTGAGGATCAAATACAGGTCCTTGAACCTGACAGGCAAGTACTCTGCGAGAGTCATGTCCCATCCCTTACATTTCTTTTTCTTTTTTAGATTTATTTAATGTATATGAGTGCACTGTAGCTGTCTTCAGACACACCAGAAGAGAGCATCAGATCCCATTACGGGATTACCCACCATGTGGCTGCTGGGAATTGAACTCAGGACCTCTGGAAGAGCAGTCAGTGTTTTTAACCACTGAGCCATCTCTCCAGCCCCCTCTAAGTCTTTACAGAAGACTCTAAACTATTGTCTCATTTGTTTTGTTATTTGGGTGTGTGTGTGTCTGTGTATGTGTGTGCATATGTGTGTATGTTTGTTTGTGTCTGTGCATGTATGTGTGGGTCTCAACCCCTTTGGGGATCGGATGACTATTTTACAGGGGTCACATATCAGATATTCTGCTCATCACATACCTACATTATGATTCATCACAGTAGCAAAATTATAGTTAGGAAGTAGCAACAAAAATAATTTTACAGTCACCACAACGTGAAGAACTATATTAAAAGGTCTGCAGCCTTAGGAAGGTTCAAAACCACTGCTGTAGAAGATCGTGTTTTCTGAGAAAAATCACCTACTTCCTTGCGTAATGACAGTGTTATTTGTGGGTATGTCCCTGAAGTCCAGCACTGGGTGATGTATAGTGGTCACCAAGAAGGTTTTTAATTTTCCTTATCTTAAAAAAAAAATCACAGCTTAAATCTGAGAGTAAGCCAGAACTTCTAGAGTGTTCTAATGGGGTTTTAAATTCACCTTCTGGAGATTGCAGGTGCATTTAAAATAGGCCCAGACTCAGTGGCCTACATGAGCCCCGTTTACTTCCTCACTGTGAATTGGCCTGGCCTCCCCGACCTGATACAGTTGACACAGGGTGTA
This sequence comes from Micromys minutus, assembly GCF_963924665.1. NCBI lineage: Eukaryota > Metazoa > Chordata > Mammalia > Rodentia > Muridae > Micromys > Micromys minutus. The sequence goes on along the minus strand of NC_137965.1, from coordinate 15,841,533 downwards.
GGTGTTTCCAGGACCCAGTGAAACTGCACATGGATACCTGAGAAAACAATGAACCCAAAGGTTTCCAGGAAAGGCAGGTGTGCAAACGATCCCTTCTGTGCCGGGTGTGACCCTGTTTGTGTGACTGAGCTCTCTAGGTCCCCTCTGCCCTCCTTCCTTTATAGCAAATGTGTGTGGGCACAGCGGACAGAGGCAGATGCATGGACGGAGGTGTACCCGTGCTGCTGTTAACACGTGCAGCACGCACCTTGTTGACCCTACAAAACTGGGTCCATTTTTAGCTTCCAGTTTATTTTGTGCTCTCTGTCTTCTTGAAACTGAGGTATAATACATATTTAACAGTTTATTTTCAGTAAAAACAGCAAGGCTATAATGAATGGGAAATGTCACTTTCCAGTTGCTATTAATGGATATTTATAATTACTTTTTAATAAAAATCTTCTTGACTGAGAAAACATGAGGCAGTTTTGGATAGCATGTTTACCAAAGGATGTCACAGCCTACCTGGTGAGGGTCTGGACATACTAAAGGAGAAAACCATTAGTAACGTGAATATATTTTATCTTTATCAGATATATATATATATATATATATATATATATATATATATATATATATATATATATATATATATAATAAGCTGGGTGGTGGCATATTCCTTTAACCACAATACTCAGGAGGCAAAGGCAGGCAGATCTCTAAGAATCCAAGGCCAGCCTGGTGGTCTATAGGCCAAGTTCCAAGATAGCCAGGACTACACAGAGAAATCCTGTCTCTGGGGGGAAGAAAAAAATCAATAACTTAAAGGGTTTAGAACCACTTTCCACAACATCTCTGGAAACTTAGCCAAAAGTGTGGGAAAATCAATCGACCCTTGGGTTTCTCAGTGCAGGAAAGAACGTGAGGCAGTTTGTTCTCTTCACGAGGTGCCGGTGGGTGCATTTATTTTTAGCTCTGTGCAGATAACCAGTGGGGTTCGTGATGGCTAGAATACTCAGGCTGAGTTCCAGGCCAATTACTCAGAAAACATATCAGTATCTGGAGAAAGCAAGGCAGCTCTGGATTCAGAAATACCTGGTGTTGCTATGAGGTAACCAACCACTTCTGTGGGCTTTCTTAGCCAATTGCAGCTCATGTGCTTTGGTTATTTAGGTGCTTGAGCAGGCTAATTACGGAACATGATGCCATGGTTTTATTATCCCTCCCTCCCTTCTTCCCTCTCTTCCTTTCTCTCTCCATCCCTCCTTCCTTCCCTTTTTCCTTTCTCTCTCCCTCTCTCCTTTCCTCCCTCCTTCCCTTTTTCCCTCTTTCCTTTCCTCTCTCCCTTCTTCCTTCCCTCTTTCCTTTCCTCCCTCCCTCTCTTCTTTCCTCCTTCCCTTCTTTCCCTCCCTTCTTCGCTCCCCATCTCTTTCCCTCCCTCCTTTCCTCTCTTCCTCTCTCCCTCTCTCCCCACCCTTCTCCCTTTCTCCCTCCCTTCCCCTCCCATCCTTTTTTATTTCTAACCTTTCTTCTCCTCTTCCCCTTCCCACAACTCCCTAAAAGGAAACCTTGATGGTAAGGACACTTTGTCACAGCAATAAGAGACCCTGTGTTAAAGGAAGTGGACAGCATTTTGGAAGATGATTCCCAAAGTTGTCTCCTGCCCCACCACACACACACACACACACACACACACATACACACACACACGTTCACAAATAAACACATGTACCTACATACATAAACTGATTAAAATAAAGAAAGCAGAGAGGAAGAGAGGAAAGAGGGAGGGAAAATGCATTGTGGGTGATTTTGTCTTATATAACCACTACAGAGGATTCTTACACATCTTGGAGAATTCCTCCTGAAAGACTTGCCTAAAGTTGTTTTACAGTTAGCATGTATGTATGTATGTATGTATGTATACATCTATACATACACATATATTTACACATGCACATATATTCAAGTATGTATGCATGTTTGTATACACATATGTATGTACACATACAAACATCCACACATTACACACACACATACACATACATACACAATATGTATGTGTGTACTCTAAAATAATGACAAGCTCTATAGAAAATAAACATGTAAGTCAAGAGCACAGCATTTTATTGTCAATATCAAGCATCGGGCGTATCATAATGGTGTGAGCTGTACTCTCATCGGCCTAGCAGTGTGGTAGGTTTGCTTTCATAGCTGCCCCCAAGCACATGATGGCCTATGCTAGACGTGACAGCAGCTACAATAACACCTGGTAACAGGAATTGCTCAACACTGTCATTAGCTTATGGGAATAATCTTTTCATGTGACTTACTGGCTTGCTCTCTGGTTCGTGCTCAGCTGGCTTTCTGATGCAGCCCAGACCTGCCTGCCTAGGGATGGTGCTGCCCACAGTAGGCTTAGCCCTCCTATATCAATCATTAATCAGGACAATCTCTTACAGACCTATTACCATGGGTCAGTATATTCTGAGCAGTCTCTCAATTGAGGTTCCCTCTTTTCTGGTGACTTTAGGTTGTGTCAAGTTGACAATAAATACCAGCCACCACACTAAGTACAGTTGAGAGTTGATGTATTATTGGAGTAAAGGTCACAGTTTCCAAAACAGACTAGGGTAGGTTCTGTCTTATCAGTACACTGTGAGCACGAGTTAATGGTGGTTTCTTCAAAGCTCAGTGCTTTTCATACATTTCAAAACAAAACTGATCCCAGTTTTTCCTCAAATTGCATTAGAGGGGATTCCACACGTATTTAAATGAGCTTAAATTAGAGATCTAGTTAAAGGAAGCAAAACACAATAGATTTCCTTACAGAAGAGCCACAGAGATGGCCCATTAAGCCCTTTACATGTGAAGATGTTGGTTCTCACTGAAGACCACTGTCTCCGTAATTAGTGCCCTTCTCGGGTCATGTGTTTTATCTGTCGCATGCGTAGCTGCTGTCGTGCTATCAGAAAAGAAGGAAGTAGGTGCTGTCTTAGCTGCAGCTGCTGTTGCCAGGGGAAGGGAGATATGTTTGCTATTTCCTGTCCAATGCTACCATTGTGCTTTACAATAATCAACTCTATTTTTAATTTAACCTCTGAACACACAAAAGGCAATGTAAAATGCTGACAAAAGGCAACGTGGCCCTCCGAGGCTTGCTGAGCCTAGACAAGCTGGGGAGTTGCAGGTTCAGCTGGAGATCCTGCTTTTAAAAGAATTAGGTAGACGTGAGATAGGAAGGTGCCCCGAAAAGGTCTCCAGACTCCCCGTGTACATGTATGTGCATGTGTAGACACATGTGCATATATGCAACACACACACACACACACACACACACAAGCTCTTGCATACATGTACGCACACAGAGAGAGAGCACAATGAAAAACCTTTCTACCATCATCACAGATCAGCCATTGAGTGAGTTTTCAATGCGCATCAGCATGAAGGACGCACGAGTGGTCCAGACGGACATCCCTGCCCTTGTGGGCTTAGCTGTGTTTCAGAACTTACGGCAGAGAAGCCTATGGCAGCAGCAGAAGTGCCCACACATGCCTTGACCGTAAGGACAGAAATCTTCCATATCCTACACATTCATTAAGCAAAAGCCTCCATGAAATCTTTTGATCAAAATCTCTGACTCCAAGACTTTACTTTGAGGGGAAGCAATAATGGAGTTCAGACTATACCATAGGAAGTGTATGGCTGGCTACTTCAACCTATCAGTAGGTTTGAGGGGATTTTTCAAATGACACACTGTTCAACTTCATTCTCTGCTGGGCTAGGGAGAAACCTTTGGTCTTCCCTCTGGCCAGAGCATCCTTGCTTGTAGAAGCCAAACTCCTCAGCTTTTGAGGAGCTTCTATTCTGAGGAAACTCCCCCTGTTCCTCTGAGTTCTTGTGCCCACTCCACTGGTCAGGACTGATAGGCTGGCCTACCTCTCTCATAAGATCCCAGACTAATGCCACTTTGGTTCTGCTCCCCACAGAGGCCGGATGCCACTGTGGCCCTAAGAGTTTGATTTTGTGGAACACACAGACCCCAAAACAAACCTTGATGTCAGAAGCCCAGGGTTCAGTGCTATAACCTGGGGTCTATTTTGGGTGAGTCCTGGGTTAAGGGTGTGTGTGTTTTCCACCACCGAGTCTCGGTGGCCTCAACTTTAAAAGAAGGATTTTAATAACCTTGTTCATGGCTTTTTCCATAAGGATGGTAATAAGCCATGCGTGCTACAATCTAAGTCATATAGCACCACACAAATTATGCATTGTGCTTGGGTAAGTAATAAGACACAGAGGGTCAGTGGCCTGCTGAAAGACTCCAAAACCTGGGAAGTAATCTACGGCTCGCTGGCTTCAACATTTGAATGCTGTGCAGCTTTTGCTCCCTTTTCTGACCGGACCACAGAAAGCATTGCCTTTCCTATTTCTAACTTGTGTTGCCCTTTGGAAAGATCATCTTGCCCCCTGTGTAGTCTGTGCAGCATTTAGTTTGGTACACAAGAAACAGTGAAGTAGTCATAAGACGCCCAGCTTCTCTCTGTGAGCATGGAAATGCCAGCCTGGGGTGACTTCCTTTTCAGAACTGGGGACACTGGGTTGGGGGAAGTTCCGGCACAGCTGTCTCAAACCAGCTGAAGGAGACCTACATAGACTTGTGGATTACTTAGCTCAGAGTCCCTGGGGCTTGGAAGGTATGCCTGTTCCTGTGATCTCTGGGCCAGTAAAAGATGATTAGGACTCTGGTTGCTGTGTGGGTGTCGCAGATGCTAAGATTTTTCTTCTTGACGGACGGCAGGCCTGTGTGCCTGGTCTAATCGTTTATTTGCTGGTTCATAAAAACACCACCACAGCTTTGGAATCCAACTTTGGAGACCCCCCCTTTTTTTTTCTACATTTGAGGCTTTAGTCTCTGACTTACATCACTGGTCTGACCTCTCTCCCCATGGTAGAGAGTGAGGAAGACGTACTACATCAGAAAGCCTTTCAGAGCTGGCTGACTTTTCCTTTTTGCTCTATCCCTCCCAGCAGTTTCTCATGGCCACTGAGTATGTATCTTGGGATAATTGGAGCAAACTGGCTCGTCAGGTCTATACAAGCTCTTTTCACTTTATTTGTGTGCCTAGCTCCAGCATTGCACGGGCCACTTTGATACCTTTGTTAAGACAAAAGTGTCCAAATCACATTTTCTGCCAGGCAAATGGTCCCATCCTCGTCCATACGAGTCTGTCTTTATATGTGTGATCCTGTTTAATCTTCAGAAAGCTTCAGAGTTGCCATGATTATCCCCTCAGACAGATCAGGTTAGGGAGTGAAGTAATTACCTTAAGGCCAAATATCAATCAATCATAATCACTGGAGTTGCCAAGCAACAATGGGAGCATGCCTTTAATCCCATATCTCTCAGTTCCAGGATAGCCAGGGCTATGCAGAGAAACTGTCTCAATAGAACAAAACAAAAATAAAATAAAACAACAACAACAACCACAAAACACACACAAAAGACTGGAATGTGGCCCAGGGTGGACTTCAGGACACAAGTTGGTTTTCCCCCACTGTTACTCTGACTCTTTTCTTCACGGACTCTTGGGTACAGCTCTGGAAGTACTGTACGGAAGCTTCAGGAAAGCTCTCGTCAGCTTTGCTGTACAGAGTTAGAACATATGGTTCAGGTGGCTCAAACTTCTCCAAACCAACATGCTTCTAGAAAGCATGCCAGGGAGCAGATTGCCATAAACTCTCTGAGCAGCCAAGACTGAGCAGGATTATCGACAGCATAAAGTCAAGTGTAAAGCACGGGGGTGGGGGGGGGTGTCAGATGGAAGCAGGGAGCTGTGCCTGGGCCCCTCTCAGTTCTCCTCCTAGTGGGTAGCAAGCATCTGATCACACAGATACAAGTACGCCTTTCCATAACTCAACAATCGACTGTCATTTGTGCAATTCTTTTTTTTTTTTTTCTGAATGAACACATGTATTTCCCAATACAGCTTTATACAGAATGCTAAGAGCACTTTTTTCTTTATATTTTACACAAGGGCTTAAAACATACGGACTTACTTTAATATGCCAAAGCACATCAACTCTAATTCCTAAATAAATGAGTTATAATTCATTGAAAATTTAAAGGCTTAATGGCAAAGTCCGGGGGAGGAAAGGGTTAAGTAAGTTTATTTTACAAACTGGCTGAAAAATAACTTCAAGAAAGTCAATAGAATTCAGTACGGCCTCATCCTCCCTGACAAAGGGGGTGCCCGGTTTGGAGTCGTGATGGTTAGTTATGTCCAGATAATCCCCTCTTTGGAACTTCTGTGACTGCAGGGTCATGGAGTCATCGGTGCCCTTCCGGCCAGACATGGTGCTGCCAATCTCCTTAACTCGATATCCAGGTCTTTTAAGATCCATAAAAACAACTGCAAAATGGAAGTGTGTGCCCTTCTTTCTGGCTCCTGGGTAGACTTCCTTTACTAAACTAGTCAGTTCTTTCAAGGTTGCGTCCATCCAGGAGTAGATCAGCTGCTGGCTCGAAGGCTCGTTCCCACAGGAGAACTCGTCCATTGGTGGTGAAGACCCGCAGCAAGGGCGGGCAGGTCTTCCCGCGGTCGATCGGCTTCTCCGGCTCCTTCTTAATTTCCTCCTGGGTAGTGCGCGATTCCACCGCCATCTTCCTCCTTCTGCCCGGGAGATGCTCGCCCTGACCTCCGACCCCTGCAGCGAGCATGAGCTAGTCGTCTCTCGAAAGGAAAGGCACGAGGTTTTATAGTGGACGACTGGCAGGGCGGGCTGTGTGATTCTTTTAAGCTTGAGCAAATTGTGTGTGTGTGTGTGTGTGTGTGTGTGTGTGTGTACATGCATACAGAGCTCAGAGATCAATGTCAAGTGTCATTCCTTAGTAGTCATGTATCTTAATTTTTGAGACAACGCTACTCATGATCCGGGAGTTGACAAATTAGGCAAGGCCCTATGGACCCATCTGTCTCTACCTTCCTAGTACTGGGATTATAAACACACAATACTGTGCCTGGCCCATCACATGGCCCCTAGAGTTTGAACCATGTTCTTATTCTTTAGCAGTGACACTTTGCTGCCTGAGCTTTCTCTCTGTCGTCCAGTGTGTGCTTCTTCCTCAGGTTAATCGTGCCCTCTCTCAATAGACATCAGCTCTACAAAGGCAAAGAGTTTTCTCTCTCTGCTGCTGGGTCTCTGTGCCCAGCTCTGGGTCAGGCAGTGACCCTGGAACCCAGCAGGGGTTTTCCTGACTTCAGATGGTTGGAGTGAACTTTTTCCTTTCATCTAGAAAGCCACCCCACCCCACCATCTGTATGGCCTGCTTTGTTGCCTCATGTGAGAGTCTGAGCATAGGGTGGCTTCTTTTGTGAGACCCTCCTTAACTGAGCTGTCTAAAACCGGTCCTTGCACTACCACAGACACATCACCGTGTGTGTGTGTGTGTGTGTGTGTGTGTGTGTGTGTGTGTGTGTATAAAATTTGTCTTCTTCCATTAGAATGCATGTAAGCTTATGAGGACTCCACTGCTATATTCTTGGCATTTGCTATAGGGCCTAGAACACAGACACACACACACAGACACACACATACACACACACACACACACACACACACATATTCAGTAAATATTGGATGACTTCATGATTGATACCTAATGAAATCGTAAATAGTTCCTTAAGTGACTGTGCTGACCACTCTTTATGATCTCCCCGCCTAGCTGTGTATCCATTTGGAATCCCTAGCTTCCCCTCCCCCTCCCTCTCTCTCCCTCCTCTTCCCCCTCCTCTCTTTTCTTCTTCTTATGACAGGTTCTGTTGTAGTTCAGCTTGGCCTCCAATATCCAGTATAGCCAAGGGTGACCTTGAATTTCTAATCCTTCTGTTTCTATCTCTCGGTTGCTGTAATTTAAGACATGGGATACAGGGCTTGGTTTTATGTAATGCTGAGAGTCAAACCTAGAGCTGTTCTTCCTTCTCTTCTTTCTCTTCCTCTTCTTCCTCTTCCTTCTCTTCTTCCTCTTCCTCCTCTTCTTCCTCTTCTTTTTCCTCCTCTTCTTCCTCCTTTTCCTTTTCCCCCTCCTCCTTTTCCTCTTCTTTTCAAGACAGGGTCTCACTGTGTGTCCCTGGCTGTCCTGGAACTCACTCTACACAGCGGGCTGGCCTTGAGCTCAGAGATCCATCCACCTGCCAAACCCAGACACCGTGTTGTGCTTTTCATTGCCAGTGACCCAGAGGGAAGTATTGGTGGCATCCTTCCTCAGACTTTCAGGAAGACATCAGCAATAGTTTGATCAGCTTCTACAGATAATCAGTTGCATTGACTCAGTGTGGTTCATACCTTACCTAACAGAATCATGCATGATCTTAACAAGATATTAAAAATATCTAGAAGAAGCCAGGTGGTGGTGATGGTGCACACCTTTAGTCCCAACACTTGGGAGGCAGGTGGGTCTCTGAGTTCAAGGCCAGGCTGATCTACAAAGTGAGTTCCAGGACAGCCAGGGTTACACAGAGAAACTCTCCTCTCTTTCTCTCTCTCTCTCTCTCTCTCTCTATATATATATATATATATATATGTATATATATATATATATATCACACATATATGAGTGTGTGTATTATATTGTATAATATATATACTATAATATATATTATACATTCATTATAGTTATATATTCATTATATATTCAATATATTTAATATAAAATATATATTCAATTCTATATATATATTTAATTTGATAAAAAATTCAAAGCCAAATTGAATTTAAGAATTGAAAACTAGGAGAAAAACTGATGAAAGCGAAAGCTTAGGCTAAAGAGAAAACCATGGCTATAGGATGGAATGAAGTGACCCCACACTTAAGGTAGTAACTTCTTCTCTCCATTAGGCAGACTTAACTATCAAACTTCAATTCAGGGAGATGCCTCCATCCCAGTCACCCTGATTCTGTGCATACTACTTCTCCAAAAAGGAACAGAGACTCAGCCTAGATCTGGACTGTCAAACGGCTTTCATGTGTCAACATGCTTCAGGTGAGGAAAGTTTAGAAGGAAGGCCTGCCATGAGAGATGTGAGTGTTCATTACTCATTTGGTCGGGGGAAAAATTGAGATGCTGCAGGTGGTTCATGCATTACAGTAAACCTTCCCACTAGTTTAAAACTGCCAATAGACTAACACTACACAGTAGAGTTAAGGCATTGACCTTTGAGAGTCTGAGGGTTCAGTGCCAGCATGCCACTGCTAGACACATAATTTTACCAGTGAAAAAGGCCATTTGGCTTCCTTGTCAAGTATTGCCCCAGTGCTATTTGGTTTGAAAACTATATCATACTTGATCAATTAGTTTACTCAAGACCCAATGACATACACAGATGTTGAAAAATCTAATGATAATCTATATTTAGGTGCAATTGACTTCTGGCTTTGGGAATGTGTTTTTTGTAATTTCCCTTTTATCTAATTTTTTTTTTTTGTCTTTGTGAGACGTGATAGAACTTAAACGTAGACATCTGGAATTTTTTTCAGCCATGAAGAAGAATGAAATTATGTTGTTTACTGGAAAATTATGAAAGTAGAGATGATTATATTAAGCAAACTGAGTTAGTCCTGGAACAGAAGAAAAAAAAAACACGTTTTTCTCTCATTTGTGGTTCCCCAATTTTATATGAGTACATAAAAATCATGAATGTGTGTGTGACATGAAGCTTGAAGCCATTCTGTCTGGGGGATAAGCAAGAAGGGCAGAGGAGAGAGAAAAGCACAGGGGAATTTGTTCAAAGGACATTATAGCCTCTCAAGCAAAAGTCCTTATGTAATCCAGTGTCCAAACAAAGACGGGGTAGGATTTCACTTGCAAATCAGCCATGGGAAGACCAGGATTTTGAGAGAGAAACAGAAACATCCATTATCCTGATTCTCACCCTGAGCATCCCTTGAAAATGCAAAATGGTCCTGGGAAGTTAATGCTCACAGAGTAAGCAGAACTTCCCAGAGGACCCAAGCCCACTGTTAGGAAAGGCACTCAGTGTTAACGTGTCTCTGAGTGTTAAGATTCAAGCCCAGCAGCAGGCTGGACACTTTCAGAGAAACACTGGGCACATTTCTACTTTGAGCACACAATCATGTACCTTTATTTGTTCTCTGCTCATGAGTGTATGGACATTCACCTAGAATGTGATTGTAGATGCCAAGTGTGTGAGTGTGTGTGTGTGTGTGTGTGTGTGTGTGTGCGCGCAAGGCATACTGAGCGTGCAGTAAGTGACCCCATGGTGACCAAGAACCCACAGGCAGATGTCCTCTACTGAGCAGAATGTACCACAGAAAGTTTCACGAGAAATGTCAATGAGCAAATTTTGAAACAGTGTTCAGTTTGTGAGAGATTTGTCGGGAAGAATGGTGCTTCATTATTAAAACCAGAACACGAAGGACCAACCAGCAGAGAGGAGTTTCAAGTTGAAAAGTTTCTCCCTTCTCCCAGATTGCAAAAGAGAGAGGTCAGTGAACAGGAAAGGATCTCCTCCTAAGGCCACCCAGATACAGCCTAACTAAGTTAGCAGAGCCGTAGGGAGAAGCCTGTGGGAGTTCTTAGTAGCCACTCTTTGGGACTTCATGCACTGTTACTGTGGCTGAGATCCACAGCTCTCCTGACAAAGCTCACATTGATTTTTTTTTCCCCTTGAGATGCTGTGATGAATAAAGACATTTGCTGCCAAGCCTGAGGATGTGAGTTCAGTCCCCAAGACCCTCATAGCGGAAGGAGAGAACTGAGTCTTGCCAAGAATTGTCACCTCATCTCCACCATGGATGATACTGTGGTGCTCTTGCTAAAGGAATGCAAAGAAGTTTAAAAACTTTACAGACAAATCAATACAAAAACCTCAGACACCACAATTTTCTTCTAACACTTTATTTTTCCCCCTAAAGAATCTGTGTCTACAAAAGCTACAAGTAAAAGCAAAACAACACATATTGAGCACCTGTCTTATACATCAATTGCTATCTAATATGTCCACACACCTCTAAGATGGACCATGTTGTTTGTGAACCAGTAGCCAAGACTATTCAGATGGCAGGTGGGAAAGTGGATTTGAAAGTATCAATCTTTTCTTTATCTACTACACAGTGTCTTTATGAGAGAATCCAGGAAGCACCTTCCCTAATTAGGCTGTGAGGGACAGTCTTTGTTTCTGCTTATGATTTCTGTCTAACTTTCTGTTGCTGTGATAAGATATCAAGACCAAGGCAACCTGTGGAATGAAGCATTGAATTTGGTACTCAAGATGTCAGAGGGTTAGAGTCCATGACTATCATGGGTGGGGAGCATGGCAGCAGGCAAGCAGGCATGGTGCTGGGCCAGTAGCTGAGAGCTCATGCATTTTGAGACAAGAACAAGAAGGCAGAGAGAGAGAGAGAGAGAGAGAGAGAGAGAGAGAGAGAGAGAGACAGAGACACAGAGACACACAGAGAGACACAGAGAGACACACACAGAGAGAGAAATAGAGACAGAAAGAAACAAGGCCACACCCCCTAATCCTTCCCGAAGAGTTCTGCCAACTGCACCAAATATTCAAACATATGAACCAGTGGCAGCCACTTTTATTTAAACCATCGCAACATCTTATCCTGGTGAGATCTTGTTTACATCAAGCAGCATGCATGAGAGGAAGTCACAGGGAGGAGGCACTAGGTGACTGAATTGGGGTAGGAAGTGTTAGCATGCAGAACTGTCATTTATATATTGCATACTAATTTCAACATATTCTTTGCTCCCCTCTGTGTCACGGCAGATTGCCCCAGTGGGGCTTGGAATTTTTAACCCTGCACTCTCCATGGTAATGTCCTTAATCATCTGTGTCCTGGGGACAACTTGGTCACTAAGCATCAGACTGCAAACAGCTTCTACTCAGCTGTTGCAGAGCACCGGTTCACTATAGCTTCTCTGAGTTGGTATTCTCAAAGGACCAATTGAAATAATCAAATCGTTTGACCACTGTTGAAAGCATCAGGGTTTAGCAACCAAAAGACAAGTGAGAATTAAATATTACTCCTGGCAGGCCACCATAGTAGCTTACAATGCAAATGGCTTCTGTGTCCCTATAATGTTTAAGATCAGTTCTAAAGAAGCTAGCCTGGTCTACATAGCCAATTCCAGCATAGCCAATGCTACATAGAGAAGACCCTGTCTCAACAAACAAACGAACATCAGTTCTCAAGTTTGTCACATGTTTCATTGTTATGACAGATACCTGGAAAGACACACTTTAAAAGATTAAAAACTTATCTTGGCCCATGGTTCCTGAGGTTTGAGCTTATCATGAGAGAATCAGTGCAGCTCACACATGGGAGCCAGGAAGCAGAGCAAGAGATGGAGAGCATGTGTGTGGTGATGTCTTTTTCCTGCTTTCCTTCTATCAGGTCCTCAGCTTATTGGATACTGTTACACAGAAGGAGGTTTTTTTCACCCCAGCTGCTGTCCCAGGTGCCAATCATCTCTAGAAACACCTTCCAAGGACACAGAGGAATCCTTAACTAATGTCCCAGGGGCCTCCCAAGCTTACATTAACAACCAAGATTAATGATCACAAGTACCTAGTTTGAAATTGGAGAGAGTCTTAGTCAGGGTGTCTATTCCTGCACAAAACAAGACCAAGAAGCAAGTAGGGGAGGAAAGGGTTTATTCAACTTTCCCTTCACATTGCTGTTTATCACCAAAGGAAGTCAGAACTGGAACCCAAGCAGGTCAGGAAGCAGGAGCTGATGCAGAAGACATGGAGGGATTTCACTTACTGGTTTGCCTCCCCTGGCTTGCTCAGTTTGCTTTCTTATAGAACCCAGGTCTACCAGCCCAAGGATGGCACCACCCACAATGGGCTGAGCCCTCCCCCCTTGATCACTAGTTGAGATAATGCCTTACAGCTGGATCTCATGGAGGCATTTCCTTAACTGAGGCTCCTTTCTCTCCAGCTTGTGTCAAGTTGACACAAAACCAGCCAGTACAGAGAGCCATGTCTCCTAGACCCTAGCATCTCTACACTTGATGTTTTGTTTGCTGTACCAACCACTAGCTGGACCAACCTTTGCTCACATGACTCATGGGAATCACTTAGTGACCTAGCATCCTCTTGTGAGTGCCCAGTATGGGTAGTATGAGGCACCTCAATACTAGATGTATAAAATGATTCTCAGATGTGTTTTCTGTGTGTTGTCTCTATTGTGATGTGACTGAATTTTCTCTAAATGGCTGTAAGTGTGTTTGGTGGACTGTGATGGAATTACACAGGAGGAACACACACACACACACACACACACACACACAATGTCTGTCTGTCTGTCTGTCTATCATCTCCTCCTCATCCTCCTAATTCTCCCCCCTCCCGTGTGTGTGTGTGTGTGTGTGTGTGTGTGTGTGTGTATGTGTATGACAGAGAGAGAGAGAGAGAGAGAGAGAGAGAGAGAGGCAGGGACAGAGTCAGAGAAAGATAAAAAGATGGGGGAGAATCAGAATCAATAGATTATTCATATGAAACTAGGAATAAGAGAGTTTGACTAGAGGCTCAAAAGATAGCTGAGTCTTGTTACATTAGCATGAGGACCTGGGTTCAACCCATAGAATCGGCATAAAAACCTAGGTACGCAATGTACTTATAATCCTGTCACTGGGGAAGGAGAGATGAGTAGATATCCCAGGGCTTCCTGGTCAGCCACAATAGACTAATCTTTCAGCCTCGTGTTTGAGTCAGACTCTGTTTTAAAAGGCCAGGTGGGAGGCTCATGAAGAAGGACACCTGAAGTTGACCTCCTCCACACACATGTATGGAAACACACACCCACACGTGAATATTCGTACAAAGAGACATAAGTACAGTGAGTTTTCCCAGTAGATATTGTTGAAGTTGTAGGATTTCCTTTATTCAGGCCTCAATTATAGGCTTCTCTCCTACTTACTCCTTTAGTGAAAAATCATACGCACAGATATATCCTGTGAATCAGAAGAGACGGGTACAATTAGACCCATTTAAGAACTGAGATCTTGGGAGGAGATTAAATTCACGTGCAGCTGATGTGCTACTAGCTGGAGGCCAGGTCACTTGAGTTCTCCTCAGGGAGATTCCCGCCAAACAGGAGGCCATCTGGTCTGCTAATTGCAGGCACTGAGGGCTTCTTCTCTTGATTTTGTGTCTTGGGGGATGAGGTTTTGACCCACAGAGTGAGTCAGCTGGTCACGGAAAGACACAGAAACAAATACACCTTTCCAGGGTGTTAAGGGACAAATGTGAGTGAGCCACCACATGGGACAGTACGACTGTCATTTCCAGCTTCATTTGGCCCTTAAGCTGCAACATATTTTTCAAAACGATGTCATCACCTTGTGACAGTAAAGCTGACCATGCAGTGATACATTTGGATGACTCCAGATGTTCTTACAGTGTCTGATTTCCCCTCACTGTAGCCACAAAGTTACTGAAACAAAAACATCGTTGCAGGTTTCAGTATCTGGTTGGAAATTTCCTGGATGCCCTGAACTTTCTGGCAGCAGTTTACATGATTCAGAAATGTGAATAAAATAGGTGCTTCGGTTTAGACATGTCTCCAGACTGCAAGATACTGTCCCTCTAACCTCGACAGCTGGCAAGGACAGAAAACTCTGAAAATATTCCATTAAGTTTGTTTGCAAGAAGCCTCACCATGAAAATACTACTTGGACAGCTGTTTCAGACATGGGCAGTGTCTTAGTTAGGGTTTTACTGCTGTGAACAGACACCATGACCAAGGCAGCTCTTATAAGGATAACATGTAGTTGGGGCTGGCTTACAGGTTTAGAGGTTCAGTCCATTATCAGCAAGGTGGGAGCATGGCAGCATCCAGACAGGCATGGTACAGGAGGAGCTGAGAGTTCTACATCTTCATCTGAAGGCTGCAAGTTGAAGACTGGCTTCCAAACAGTTGGGTAAGGGTCTTAAACCCACACCCACAGTGACACACCTACTCCAACAGGGCCACACCTCCGAATAGTGCCACTCCCTGGGCCAAGCATATAATAAACTATCACAGACAGCTAAAATGAAGTTACTCAGGCCCCTTCATTTTATATCTTCCTTTTGTGTGTGTGGTGGATTGGTGTTTGTGTACGTGCAGGTGGAGAGGCAAAGCCCGGAAGTTGACAGAGGTGTCGTTTTATGGTTGTCCATCTTATTCATCGGAGTCTTTCTTAACCAAGGACTTGTCATTTCTGTTAGACTGTTTGACCAGTGAGCCCTAAGGATATTCTTTGTGTCTACCCCTCCCCTGAGTTTATATTGCCCCAGCTCTGGGCTTATAGGAGCACACCACAGTTTGCTGGCTGTTAGGGTGGGGTAGGGGAAGGTCTGAACTGAAGTCCTCTGTAGAGCAAACACATTACACACCAAGTTCTCTCCCCAGATCTTCATTTTATTTATTTTTTGTTTGTTTTTTTGCTTCTTTTTTTTAAACCGATGAGTTGTATGAAACAGCTTATCTATCCAATGTGATTTGCTGTTTCTGAGTTCATACCTCCAAATCAAAACATTTGTTTTCTCAACATCGTCGAAGTATAGGAATGATTGATTGTGCTTTCCTGGGAGTTAGGATGAATTTTACAAGGCCCTTGAACCCTTTCTTTTCGTTCACATTCGGTAATCTTCTCATCCATGTCTGAGCTTTGTGTATACAGCTCTGGGTCCTGGAACTGTTCAAGACTTTAACTTCATATGTAGTGGGAAAACAAAGAAAAACTTCATGCTGGGCTGTGGTGGCACACGCCTTTTATCCCCAGCACTCAGGGAAAACAGAGGCAGGTAGATCCCTGTGAGTTTGAGGTCAGCCTGGCCTACAAAATGGTTCCAGGGCAGTCAAGGAAGATTATAGAAAGAAACCCTGTCTCAAAAATCAAATGAATGAATGAATCAATCAATCTATAAATCTTTATGTCGGTGCAATCTTCTATAACAATTAATCCACTTATGTTAATATGCAGTTCGGTGACTTCGAATGTCAGAGTTTGCTAATCATTACTTGAACATGTCTGGAAAAAAAAAAAAAAAAAACGAAAAAAACGTCCTCTAATTTGCTTTCTGAATATCCCTTACAAAACCTCTCTGATTTGCTATGTGTTCTAGACATGATAAGAATACAGAAAACGCAGAAGAGAAAAATGGGTGTGAAGCCCTGTCTCTTCTCCGGGAAATTACTACTGAGCATTGTCAGAGGGTTGATAGGTTTGTCTGTAAGGACTTCTTGGACATCTGTCTGTCCTCTCAGCATTTAGACAAATACTTAGGATATACGGGTAGCCTGAGTGGACTGGGTTCCCCTGGGGGTTCTTGCTAGAGCTGAAAAATTTGGAAGCATCTCATATTCTTATAACCAAAGCACCGACTTGTGTCCTGTGCCTGTTCAGATAGGGTCTGGTCCACGCCTCAGCTCTGTGTTCGCCCTAGTTCAACTGACTTTCATCCCCCTCTCCAATAAAGCAGAGTTCATGTTTTTCGTGGCTGTTTGCTGTTCTTTAGGATTACACATTAATCCATCACTGAATAACCACCTGGAAGCAACTTACTCCTCTTAATCGCACTCAAGCATCTAAGGAATTTTACACGGTTGATGGTAAACTTGGCCTTGACTAATGCCAACAGCACACACTATTAACACACTTAAGCTTAATGCATCAGAAATGTCATAGTTCAAAAATGAAATCATATCTCCAAGCGTATCTTAGCCCTGGTACAAGGCTGTGATTTTCATAATGAGTGGAAAGAGTCATCTCCCCCAGGCTAGGGCATGGTGAGGTTGGATATGAATGGCATCATCTGAACTTTGCTGGGTATTTGACCCACCTTATTTTTTTTTTCCACGATGGGGATAAGATAAAAGGGTCAGTTGAATACAATTATGAAGATGATAAAAGTCATTTCTAACTATAGCTTATGAAATTGGAATAAAGAGATCTGTTTGGGAACAGGGACAGATCAGAAGTTGTCGCTATGCTCGGCCTTACAGCAATGTAAGGATGTCAGGAGGGTCTTTCAGGTGTACATGGAACAGCACAGTTAAAATGTGGAGCCCCCATGGGTCATAGACACAGACAGTCTCACTGCTTCCTAGGTCATTTATAGGCTATGGGAAGAAATAGAAAAGGTAAAAGAGAATCTTACATCTAATCTTGGCTATCTGGTAACCTGACTTTAGAAATGAAATGGAGCTACTGGAGAAGCTATAAAACACACACAGACTTGTAACTTTTGAAAATAAATATAGAGTCCTCTCTTCCCAGAGATATCAGGGTCTTCCGAACCTTGGGACCAGAGAGGTCAGGACCCGAATCTCGGCTCCGTGATTGGATTTCGGAGTTTCCCAGGCAAACTCTTCATGTCTTAGGGTTTCCCTTCACTCTCTTAGATCTTGGCAGCTACCACTTAGTTTTCTTTGATATAATGAGATGCTATTTGGAGTCTAACTAGATGGTTGCTTGACGCTTTAGTCTGCTTAGGCTGAGATCACAAATGTTGTAGACGTGGTGGTTAAATGGATCCTTGCTTCTCACTGTTTTGGAGACTGGGGTTTAGAAGGCAGTTTTGGATCAGGGTGCTAGGAAATGCAGCATCTTACTTAGTTTATAGGTGGCTGCCTTCTGTCTGTCCTTGCATGACCTTTCTTTAGTGTGTGCATATGGAGAGGAGAGTTTTCTATCTTACTCATTTCTTTCCCTCCCTCTCCCTTTTTATTCCTCCCTCTTTACCTCCCCCCTCCATCTTCCTTCCTTCCTTCCTTCCTTCCTTTTTAGAGACAAGGCCTCTCTCTATATAGTCCTGGCTCTTCAGGATCTCTCCATGTAGACCAAATTTTAAACTCACAGAGCTTACCCTGCCCTCTGACTACCAAATGCTGGGATCAAATGTATGTGTCACCATAGTATAATTAAAGGCATGCTGTGCCATGCTTAGCTTCTTAATTCTTTTCTTTTCAATTTCTTTTTTTCTTCTCTTTCTTTTCTTTCTTTTTCTTTTTGTTAATAAAATGTAAAAACAAATTTCTCTTTCTGTGCTAGGTATCAACGCCAAGGCCTTGTGCAAGTGCTCTTTGACTGAGCCACTAATCCCATCATGGAGGTTTATCCTGTTGATTTAAACTAAACCTAATTACTTTCTACAGGCCCTACCTCTAGATTTCATTATGTTTGATGTTAAAACCTTAATATATAAATTTTTTTTGGAGTGGGGTGGGGTACAATCAGATCATAGATCCTAACAAATATAAGATACTCAGTAAAAAGAAAGGATTTTTAGCCAGGGAAAAGAACACCTTTAATCCCAGCTCTCTGGGATCGTCTGCCTAGGAAATGATGCTGCCCACAGTGGACTGAGCTTTTCTACAACAATTAACAAGGAAGACAATTCCCTACAGACATACCCTCAGGCCAATCTAATCTGGGTAGTCCCTCAGTTGAGACTATCTGCTCAGGTCTTAACTAGGCTGTGTTAAATTGACAGTTAAGCACCTAAGACAGGGGTCTTTCAAGAATCTACTCATTTCTCCCTAGTAATTAAAAATAATTAGAAACAATAAACATTCCTAACTAATGTTTGGATAGTTGTTACCCTTTGCAGGAGTCACTGCAATTGCATCTCAACTAGCTTCCTGCCTTCCAGACTTGCATTTTATCTATCCCTGCATCATGCCATAAAATGTTAGCGCTTCCCATTCGTGTTGTGGATGCAGAATCTAGGAAGCATTGTGTCTAATCCACCCTATATATCTTAGCCAATGGGATCGTTCAAAGTAAGTTGATTCGTGTTTCTAACAATAACTAATAGCTCTTCTTCTTATTATTATTCTTTTTCTCCTCCTCCTCCTCCTCCTCCTCCTCCTCCTCCTCCTCCTTCTTCTTCTTCCTGGAAGGCCCAACCAAAATTCCTTAGTACAGAATGAGGCACACTTTATCAGCTTTAATTCATGTAAAGTGCATCAGGCTGTGGTGGGAACACACTCTCTTAGTTCCTCTTAGCATGCCACTGCCTAAGCTTAGAGAGTAAGCTTTTGGAATTCTACATTGGAGTGGCAGCCTTTCAATACACATGGAGCAGAAAAGAGAGGTCTAGGAAACAAACAAACAACCTCTTTTAGTGGCAGTGAAGATTGTGAGAAGAAAAAGAGAGAAAGAAGATGTTTATTAGAAAGGAAAAAAGAGGGCTGGAGAGATGGCTCAGTGGTTAAGAGCACTGACTGCTCTTCCAGAGGTCCTGAGTTCAATTCCCAGTAACCACATGGTGGCTCACAACCACCTGTAATGGGACCCAGTGCCCTCTTCTGGTGTGTCTGAAGACAGCTACAGTGTAATCATATAAATAAAATAAGTAAATAAATAAATCTAAGAAAAAAAGAAAAGGAAAAAGAAAAAGAAAGAAAGGAAGGAAGGAAGGAAGGAAGGAAGGAAGGAAGGAAGGAAGGGAAGGAGAGACAGGAGTCAGTCCCCGGTCCCTAAGAGGATAGAGTTATGTTCAACAGGCAAGTAGTACTGAGGTCCAGAGGGAGGAAGCTAATGCCACATCCTTTCTAGGGTCTAGCCCTAGCTAGAAAATCTTCTGAAGTTTACCTTCAGTATAAGAAAGACTCAGTGTCAACTACAGTGCAGACTGAGGCACGGCGAGGATACTACAGCAGAGAAAACATCCAGGGGAGGCCAGAGTGAGGTGAAGTCATCTGTGGAGACCTTCTGGTCTTGCCCAAGCCCAAGTGGCCAGATCATATGCTCCACCAACAGCTGACATGACAGGAAAC
The DNA here is from genome assembly GCF_963924665.1 of Micromys minutus. NCBI lineage: Eukaryota > Metazoa > Chordata > Mammalia > Rodentia > Muridae > Micromys > Micromys minutus. The sequence goes on along the minus strand of NC_137965.1, from coordinate 15,821,751 downwards.
TCTGGAGCCACATTGTGGGATCTGAAAGCATGTGTCTCCCCTTGACAACAGACACGTCCATCACACCCCTCCCTCCCACACACCTGGACCTCTCCAAAAAAAAAAAAAAAAAAAAAAAAAAAAAAAAAAAACACAGCAGAGGAGGGGAAGCTTCCTCAGAGGCCCAGTTATTTTTCCAAGGGAGACTTGGCATTCCTCAAATGGTCTCTTTAAATGATTAGACTGTGTTATGCTTTGAACTGACTTGAACATTAACTTAATGTGTTTTTCCTATTAGTGAGCAGTTGGAGACTCAGGAAAAAGACCAAAATAAAGAAATAACAAATTTCTGCATGTCTCAGTTGAAATGTGTGAGACATTTTTTGCAAGCCTCCTATGTTTGTAAGTCTCAGTGTGAATTAGTGCACAGTGCCCTGGGGTCCCTTTGCCTGTCCTACCCATTTCTCTTTTTCTTAATGCTTTGGAAAGCCAGTAAGGAATGGAAGGCAGAGTATAGACACTCCAAAATATGACAACTGATTAAATGATTCTCTGCTGGTTTATATTAAACTGGTGTGGTTTTAAACTGTGTGGTGGTTTGAATATGCTTGGCCCAAGAAGTAGCTGTTAGGAGGTGTGGCCTTTTTAGAGTAGGTGTGGCCTTGGAGAAAGTGTGTCACTGTGAAGGTGGGCTTTGAGACCCTTCTTCTAGCCACATGGGAGCCAGTCTTTTTCTATTGGACTTGAGGACAAGACATAGAACTCTCAGTTTCTCCAGTGCCACGCCTGCTTGGATGCTGCCATGCTTCCCGCCATGATGATAATGGACTGAACCTCTGAAACTGTAAGCCAGCCCCATTACATGTTGTCCTTTGTAAGAGTTGCCTTGGTCATGGTGTCTCTTCACAGCAATGGAAACCCTAACTAAGACAAACTGGGACAAGTGTAGTGTACTGTAAGTATGCATTACCAACCTAAAGATACATCTTAGAGGTGGGTATGTGTTCCTTTGTGGCACTTAAGCAAGAGGTTAGAATAAGATATGCAGCTCAGGGTCCTCGGCCAGTGAATGGTAAGTGGAGATACTGTCTTGGGCCGGCTCTCTTCTGATGAATAGTAGGAAGATCATACATAGTTCATGTTGACCAAAGGCCACTGTCAAAGATGTAAGAAAACAATGGTTGGTAGAATGACTGGCTGTGAAAAGCAAGGCAATGTTATAGATGGCAAAGGGGGGAGGTTCAAAGCAGAGGGTGTTGGGAATTGGGGGTTAGTTTAGGTACCCAGAACTTAAAAGAGTAAAGGGTGTGGTGACTTGTGCTTCTAATTATAGAGAAGTGCTTCACTTGAGAGGTGAAGGCAGTAGATTACAAATTCAAGACCACCCTCAGCTACAGAGGGAATTTGAGGCCAGCCTGAGCAACATTATTGCCTGTCTTGCTTGTTTGTTTGGTTGTTTGCTTGTGTGTAAGAGAAAACCAAACCAAAACAAACCAAACCAAGACAAGGTGTATAATGGTCTGGGTTAGTTAAATTAACTAATTTTAATATATGCAAACATAGTAAGTACTTACCATAGATCCTATATGATATCAAACTATGTAGAAACAGAGAAGAAAACTTAAAACAGCTAAGTGTCCACGAGAAAGGCCTACGGTGGCTTTGCCCACAGCAGCAACAGTTAAGTTGCCGTGGCTAAGGATGGATAGGAAGGGTGTTCTTCGAAGCAAGTATGTGGAAATAAGAATTCATAGTGGGAAGAGAAAATGCTTCTGAGAGAGCGGTGTGGGTATTGGTTTTAATTGGGAGGCATGAGCCCAGAGATTAACTACTGTCTGTAAGCACAATGGGACTGTGTGCTGTTAATGGAGGGGCAGTTTTACTAGCTCAGCCTGTAGGATGCTGCCACTCTAAGGCACAGAACATACAGAGAACACACACACAGAGAAAAATGCTGCTAAACACCGGGCAATGGCTGGAAGGGACCTCCTTATCTTAGAGACGAGGTCTTTTCTGTGATGACACCTGCACGGAGCCCCATGGAAGGGGCTGGGGGGGGGGACAACAACCTTCAGAGGCAGATGAGCAAGCTGAAGAAAGCTTAGTTTGTGGACTGCAGGAGGGCTGAGGCTCTGAGGAAAACTAGAAGAGATGAGGTCCAGGAAATGGATAGAGGAAGGGATGAAACTGGTGAGCTCCTGCCGATGAAAATCCCTGTCTTAGAAGATGTTTTCTGCCCTCCACCTGTAATTAACTGCCAGTGCCTGTTCATCTCCCCATACACACATACAGTTAAAAAAAAAAAACAAAAACCGGCTTTCTTTCTAGGCGGTTCCCTTTGCTCATACCGTGTAGCCTCACTAAAAACACTATGCCTTTATTTTCTCAGGGTCCACTCTCTCTGGATGTTTTCTTCAAACTTCTTGAAACTACTTAGTGTCTTCACGAAGAGGTGCGTAAGCATTCTTGTTCTCCCTAACAAAAGCAGCTAATTTGATCCTCGGTGAGACTGATTTCACAGCTTTTCTTCTCTATAAATTGCTGTAGCTTATTTTAGCCCGTCAACCTGTGAAGTTTTCCCCAAGTTCTGTGATTTCTTTCCCTCCCTCCCCGTTCATCCCACACTTTCAGATTTAATCCTGAGGCTTGAAACATCCTTATTTCTGTATGTGTTAAATTGTCCTTAGGAAAAGAACTTTCTGCCAGAGAAATTAAAGAGCCAGAATGAACTTAGGACCTCAGACCTGGGCTTAGTTTAGGAAGCAATATCTGTTGTCAACAAGTAGAGAAGAGATTGTCCTCGGTACAGGCCTCTCCTGAAAAGTTAACTTTGTATTGATGGTAGTGATTAAGAGGTTCCTAAGAGTGGATGAGAGAGAGTGCGCTCTGGGAGGTTTGATGGTGCTCTATGTCTCTGAGGTAGCACGTAAGAGTGTGGCTGTATCTGGACACTAGCATCCTTGGCTAGAATCCGTGAGCATGACCAGAGAACAATGGGATCTACTGGCTTACAGGCGATCCCACTAGACCCCTCCCAGGGACCTAGCAACTTTGTCACCTGCGGTCATTACCTGCTGACAGGGTGGCTTATAAAAAAAAAAAAGACTCGGCCACCCTTGCTCCCCACATTCCACCTCTCAGTCTTCTCTCTCTCCCTTCCTCCCTCCCTCCCCTCCCTCTCTCTTTCTCATTGGACTCTGTTTTTCTCTGCACCCCCACCCCTCACCCCACCCCCCATCCCAGTCCTCATGGCTCTGCTCCTGTCTGTCCCCACCCCTTATCCAGTTCCTCTGTCTCCTCCTTTCCCCCCAAATAAACCTTGTATTACCATGGAGCGATTTCTCCGGTGGGGGGGGGGGGCCTTGGCACGGACCTGCTAGGTACTCCCCACCCCTACCTGCACGCACTCCTCATTATACTTTATTACAGGATCATTGTCCTTATTGTCTCTGAAAGCTTGCTGTAGCTCTCGTTAGCATCTCTTTATGGTCTCCTCTGCTTTCTGGGCTATCCTTGTCCTGTTACAGTGAAGTTGTGTGTTATTTATGTAGCTGTGAAGACACCAGCATACATAGGTATATGTCTGTAAACACCTGATGTCCTGAAAACAAACCAAGTCTGTCAGCGGCTGGTATGTGCTAACCTGAAACTCAGTCTCCAGATAGACCTTTTGGTTTAAATTAGGGTCAGTGGGTCAGTGGAAGTCAATAACAACAGTTGGTGGGTCAAAGCACCAAATGAGAAAACATGAAAAGAGACTTTCATATGGGTCAGAGTTTTTAGTGGCATTTAACATTAAAATAAATGTTATTATAAAAAAATACTTGCAAATAAATAAAAACATCCCACACATCGGAAACAACTTGAAATTTCTTCGTGCCGTTTTGTGGAGCAAGGCTGAATCTACAGTATAAACTATGGGCATATTAATTCAAATGTAGTTTCCAGACACATTATAGTTTTCTTCAAGAGGATGAACTCTTTCTTACTGTTTGTCTGGTGTTTTCTTTTCTTTCTTTTCTTTTTTTTGTCTGAATCTTATTATCACTAAGGCTTGCATTCTACTAAAATCACAGAGTTTACAGGAAAGTGGGTAAATCTGAGAAATATATTAAGCAAGTTAACCCAGACCCAGAACGATAAATATTGCATGTTCTGTCACAAATATGTATTCTAGCTTTACATATATATACATATATATACACATATAATACATATAAATATAAAATACACATATACATATATTATATACATATATGGCATACACTATATATAGTATATATCTGTATATAATATATATACCTGTATATAATATATATACATATTATATATATAGTATGTGTGTTTGTGTGTATATAAGGTGTATACGTCTTTGGGTCTAGGCCATGTAACCAGAAATGGAAGAATCAGAGGGAAAAAGGAGGTAAAGAGTATAGGTGAACCACACATGTGCCAGCAAAGGACCGTAAGGATGGGGGAGAGGGATGGGCAGAGGATGTGGGAGAAAAAGGAGACAGAGGACCAACAGAAACAAAATCACATGACCTTGAAAAGGTCACAGTGAAAACTAATTGCTTTGTATGCTAATAAAACTTTTTTTTCAAAACTTTGGTTTCTGATCCAAACCAACTCATAGTTTAACACCCGAATGGCAGCCTGGTAGCCATTGTAAGGGGCATAGATACAGGTTGGAAGCAAAGGGGCGAATAAAAGCTCCGGAGGATGTAGATTTCTGCCCAGCAAGAAATGGATTTTTATTTTTATTTTTATTTTTGTAAATCTGGCAGAGTGACCTCGAGGAAGTATATGTAGAGGTCAGGAAATCATGAAACACCTGTGTTTTGGAGACTCTAAAATTCTAGTATGACCAAAGACTAGTCTCCCAGACACAGAAGGAAGAAGACACTTAGAGCTTCCAGCCAGGGCTCAGAGTGAACACCCAGCTGAATACACTCCTCAGAGCCAGCAGCCAGGCAGGTGAGGCCGGGGCAGCAGAGGGGACTGAGAAAGGGTTTGCAAATGTCCTGGGACACTGAGCCAGGCACAGCTAAACCAGTCAGGACAGGAAGGAGGAGGGGGAGGGGGGAGAAGGAGAAAAGGAGAAGTGTGGGGGGGGGGCTGGGGGAGAGTCAGCGTCTTCCTGGTTCCTCTGTACATGAAGCTGAGAGACTTGGAATCTGATTCCAATTCTGACTTTAACAGTTTTGGGTAATTCATTAACTGGCCCGTGGCTTAGATGCGTTAGTTGTAAAATGAGAGTCTTGGCCTGAATCAGTGGCTCTCAAATGTTAATGCTCATCAGATCACATGGAGGGGGGTTGGGGGGAGGGGGTCCCTAAGGTTCTGGCTTCGTTAGTCCAGGTGGGCTGCTGATTTGCAGGTCTGAGTATGCACATTGTCAGTAACCCCCTCCAACACCCCCCCCCCTGCCCCCTCCAACCCCCCCTCCCCGCAAAAACACCAGTCTTAATCTTCTTACCGTAATCTTCCTGGCAGAAGGAAGTTTACCTTTCATGGCACCGGGAGAGGCTGGGCCGAGATGCGTGTTAATGAACTGAAGCTTCCTGGAGATCTTCAGGCGGAGACACCGTTCAAGTATTGCTTTAATACATCCTTAGTCAGTTGCTCCAGAGTTTAGAGAGGCATGCGAGAAATTGAACATGATTGGCGAACCAAAATGTAGTATTGTGGCATTGGAGTGTGGTCGGATGAAACTCAGTCACCAGACAGGGCTTAAATTAGGCTCACTGGGGATTAGTAACAACAGTGGGTAGATCCCAGCACCAAAGGAGGAAACGGGGGGGGGGGGGGGGGAATCTCGCCCAGAGAATCCATGGGTCAGAGCTCTCAGTGGCGCGTACAGTTTTTTTTAAACATTAAACTGTATTATTAAAAAATTTGCAGATGAATAAAAACATCACACGCCAAAATTAACCAGACCCCCAAATCTATACAACCAAATGAACTTACATACGATTAGAATTACATGATTGGAATTGAGTGTCCTTTCACGGTTAAGCTTAGGGATGAAGCTGTGGTCTTAATTCAACTTCTTTCTTGATCTTTAACACAAACATGTTTAGTCTTTCTATTGTTTTCAAAGGAAGCCATTAATTAAATGGGGGATTCCAAACAAATCATTTTCCCCCTCATTCTGGTCAGAGCTCAGTTTTGCCTCTAGCTCTCTTTCTTTGGGAACACGTGCTGTACAAGATTGGCTGCCCTGTGCAGTTTCATGATGTCACCTAACTGCTGAATGTCTACGCCACTGCATTTTAAATCAGTGTTTAGTTTGGGCCAAGTTTTAAAAATCAATATTCCCAGGAGATAGAACATGCTTATTTTTATTTATCTTTATTATTTTTGTTTATTTTAAAAAGAATTACATTTTAGTAGTTAAAAAAAAAAACCCTATGTCCCTAATACATAATATGTCATTTTCTATCTTCTTAATTAAAAAAAATGATCTTAAATTCGATTAAGCCACTTAAAAAGAGATAACATGGTTTTCTGTTTATAAACTGACTTCGGCCTCAGTGAAATTCAAATTCTTTGCAGAAAGAAGAAGTGAAGGGCTGACTTTCCCTTGGCTGTAGAACAAAACAAAGCATTTTACCTTGTTTTTCCACCCAACACAGCAGGGGCTAGAAGCAATGGTCTCTCCATTTGGGGACTTGGGGGAAGGGAAGCCTGACAGATCCCTTACAGGGCCATCTGGGAAACCTGTTATTGGCAGATAGTTGGTGAATGTCCTGGGCCCCCAGAGGCCAGCAGGGCACAGCATTGTCTGCATGGTGCCATAAAGGGACCTCCATAGCTGGTGTCCGGGTCACAGGGCTCTGAAACTAAGGGCTAATTTCGTCCCCACCCCCACCCCCATGTCAGGTTGATTTGTGACATCATCTGGTAGTTTTGTTTTTGGAAGAAATTCTTTCACAAATATCAGGACCACAATAAAAATGTAGGCAGTAAATGACCACCATGTGGATGTCGAGAGATTGGAAGTCACGGTGGGACAGCAGGCTTCATCCAGCCTGGTTGTTTCTCTTTGCATGGTTAACCACAGAGTTTACCAGAAAGCCAACTGAGAAGCTGTGTGTAGTTCTCTCTGGCTCTCTCTCACCCCCTCTCCCATATTCTTTCAGACCTTTTACACTATAGTATAAGTTCCAAAGTCCAGGCCTGTTCTGTCTGGTCCATGCTGTGTGCGGAAACATCTGGAACAGAGTGTGGCACTCAGGAATTCCTCAGGACCTGTTCAACTGAATAAAACAATAAGGCACCAGTATACAGCAAAGTCACTGTTTATTTGCTCCGGAGTTACCCTGCTCCGGTGGGAATTCTGGCTTACTTTGTTCTCCCCTGGGACCTTACACTAGACACTGAGCTTCTCTGAGCCCATCCTTGCCCATCTGTGAAATGGGCTAGCAGTAGACCTTATAAGAGGTTTTAATGATAATGATTTTAATAAGTAAAGGCTTATTAAAATCAAAGAAAAGGGCTGGAGAGATGGCTCAGTGGTTAAGAACACTGACTGTTCTTCCAGAGGTCCGGAGTTCAATACCCAGCAACCACATGGTGGCTCACAACCATCTGTAACGGAATCCAAAGCCCTCTTCTGGTGTGTCTGAAGACAGTGACAGTGTACTCACATACATAAAATCAATAAGTAAATCTTTTTAAAAAATTCAACATCTGGTAGAACAGTCTAGAACTGGGAAGGTGGGGCTATGATCCAGAGTATATTCTATCTTTAGACTTACTGATGCTAAGTAGTGTCTATCAGATTAAGGTGGGCAGCAGGACAATCCCAGCCCAGTTCAACAGGAGTTACAAGGTCACTTCCCTTTGACTTCAGCTGGCGAGAAGACTTTGCAAAGCCTCTCATCAGCTCATGATGCTGTAGAGCTTTTGGATGTGGTACCAAACAAAATCCGTGCAGACTCTACCAAGGAGGGTGCTTTTACATGCTTGTCAAGCCACAGAGGAAGTGTATGGGTCACCAACAGCTCCCAGAGGAACACGAATCCTGTTTGAGGAAAGGCTAGAGATCCTGGAGTCAGAAGACAATCATTAAGAAAATTAAAGTTGTGTTTTTCTCAGAAATATTTAAAAATCTGTTGTAGGAAATAGCCGAAGTAAAGGTTTGCTGTTGTGAAGAAGTCATTATTAGCTAAACATTATAGAACATGTAGAAAATTAGTTACTGTTGCTGTGTCTGTGTATGAGTGTTTTTGTGTGTACGTTGTGGTGTGTGTGTGTGTGTGTGTGTGTGTGTGTGGTGTGTATGAGTGTATATGGTATATGTGTAGTATATGTGGGTGTCTCTTTCTCTCTTTCATCTGATACTGGAATAAGGCACCAAATGTCAATATTCTTCTTTTATCTTAAAAATAGACATGGTATTTTTGTCACTACTCTATCAAATCTCAAATTTCAGTGCTTGCTGTCTGTATATGAAAGGCTGAGAAATTTCTTGTGGGCACAAAACAAGACGAATTCTGGACAAGGCAGACAAAGAGCCAGTTAACTGACATCTCCTTTGTAATAAAATTTGCATTTACAGGGTCCTGCCTATGTATTTTTATACTTAATAAAGAAAAAAGTACACTAAAAAATACGGGGGTGGGGGGCATCTTAGCAACAAACCATTCCTCGTCCCATTGTGTAGATCTAGAAGTTCTTTCTTCCCTCTTTCTCCAAGATGTTGAGGAAATCCATCTGACTTTGTAAATAAAACATGTGCTAGAATAATATCGGCTCATTCAGACCATGAGCCTAAACTGTAAGTGGAGGTCTCCTAGTTTCTAACATCCTCTGGGAAATGCAGGTCAGAATACCTCAAGTAGCAAAAGCTCACAGAAACCTGGTCTTGCTACTTGTCTTAGTCAGGGTTTCTATACCCATAAACATCATGACCAAGAAGTGAGTTGGGGAGGAAAGGGTTTATTCAGCTTACACTTCCACATTGCTGTTCATCACCAGAGGGAGTGAGGACTGGAACTCAAGCAGGTCAGGAAGCAGGGGGTGATGAAGAGGCCATGGAGGGATGTTGTTTACTGGCTTGCTTCCCCTGGCTTGCTCAGTCTGCTTTCTTAGAGAACCCAGGTCTACCAGCTCAGGGATGGCACCACCCACAGTGGGCTGGGTCTTACCCCCTTGATCACTAGTTGAGAAAATGTCTTACAGCTGGATCTCATGGAGGCATTTTCTCAACTGAGGCTCCTTTCTCTGTGATAACTCCAGCTTGTGTCAAGTTGACACGAAACCAGCCAATACACTACTTAACATAGTTAAGTACTACTTAACTGCTACTAGGTCAAGGTTACACAGCCTCAGCTTCATCCGTGGTGATATCCAGCCACTATCTCTAGCTGGTCCAGGCTCCTACCCTCCCAAGGAAGAAGCCAGCTTTGAGACCAGCTTTCCACATTCTCCAGCATTTCCTCCGGGATCTGCACAAGTTCTTTATTATGAAACATAATAAAAGGTCTTCCCTCTTCCCAACTCACTGTGCTTACTTTCCTAATTGTTCACAGAGAAGGCTTGATGTCTCATATGTCCCATACCCAACGCGCCTTTTCTTTGCTATTATAAGAGAATAAATCCAGTGTTTTAGAAGTGGGTATAAAAGAACGTGTGTGGTTGGAAAAGCACTTAAGTATTTAAAAATGAAAAGCCAAGAAAGGCACAGGACCACTCTTATTTTAATTAACGTCCCAATATAGGGTTTGCTACTTCAAACTGTTGTTAAATCTGTTCAGCAGATGTTAATGACACTCTGTAAAATAAGCAGTCTATGTTGGCTAGTTATACGTTAACATGACACAAGTTACAGTCCTCCGAAAGGAGGGGACCTCAGTTGAGAAAAATGCCTTCATAAGACCGAGCTGTATCCACTTTCTGAATTAGTGATTGATCGGGGAGGGTCCAGCCCATTGAGGACCGTGCCATCCCTGGCCTGGTGGTACTGGGTTCTATAAGAAAGCGGGCTGGGGAAACAATGAGGAATGAGTTAGTAAGCAGCACCCCTCCATGGCCTGTATCATCTCCTGCCTCCGGTTTTAGCTCCTGTTTGAGTTCCTGTTCTGACTTTCTTCAGTGATGGACCAGAAGTTTAAGGACAAATAAATCCTTTACTCCCCAACTTGCTTTTGGTTATGGCGTTTCATCACAGCCATAGCAACCATAACTAGGACAGGAATTGGCACCAGGAGTGGGGTATAGCCGTGACAGGCCTGACCATGTAGGTTTTGGAAGAATTGTGGGAGGACTTTGGGATTTTAGGTTAGCCATTGAGTGTTCAAAGGTTGGTGAACTTTTCAATGAAAAACTGGAAAACAAGGGTGTTGGGGACCTTGAAGATGGTGGAAGCCTGGGTTACTACTGGGACCACTGAATATTTTACATTAAGCATCTATGGTTCTGGTTAGCTTGGGCTGAAGAATCACCCGTGATTAACAAGAGACCAGAACCACTAAAGTAAAACCTTTGGTTTTACTGGGATGATTGATGCAGGTCAGCTGCAACTCAGAGACTAGTGATGATCAAAAAGAGACCAGCATCTTTGAGGTGAAGACTTCTGGGAAGTGTTTCCTGAGAGTCGGCACACAAACCTGTGTTCAAGGGGCGGACAAGATTGCACTTGTACTGACACCTGAATTGGGTATAAAAGTCACCCAGGTCGTACTGGTTTTAAAGGTATGAAGGGATCACAGAGCACAGTTGAGGCTTGGCACTGTGAGAAGCCAGGAAAGGCCATTATAGAAGGTACAGTTTCAAGAGTAGTTGGAAGTCCCAAAATTGAAAGGGTCATGGAAGAGAAGTTGAATCTTGGCACCATGAAGAGAGCTTATGAGAAGCTATTGCTGAAAGTACAGTTCCATTTCGAGAGAGACACAGCATTTTAGAGATGCCAGTACCATGGGATGACCACCAAGAACACCAGCAGCAGTGGAGAGGAGCAAGCTAGAGCCTAGAAGACAAGGTGTGTGCGCTGCGGAAAGGATCCAGAGTTGTGACTCAAACCCCTAAGACCATAAGTGAACCTTAGATATTGGATGTTAAGTTAGTTTTGCAGTTGGAGTTTGGTTTTGCTTTGATTTGATTGTAACTGTGCCCTGGTTCTTTTCTCTTTTATAAGAGTCAACAGCTCAGAGACTTTGAATTTTTAAGGAGATTTGGAATTTTATGAAGAGCTTGAATTTTGAGAGGTTAACTATTTTTAAGAGACTGAATTTTTAAGTTTTGAGTTTCTGAAGACCATGGAACTTTTAAAATTTGGAGTGTTTATATTGTAATATTGATATTCATGTGTGATCTTGGGGATGAACAAGAAAGGAAAGGTTATGGCTTAACAATGACATGTTTATGTGTCAAGTTGACAAGGGATTAATTGTGCCTTGTTCCTTCTCTTTTTAACCTAAGACTTTTAATAAAAACACAAATGTAAAACTCTTTATTCTGTAGGTTTCTAGTCTGTGGGGAACTAGGTGAAGGCCTGATGTCTCTTTCTATCAGACCTACAGTACTCACAGCCACGGGCTCCTGGCACTGTGTTGTAATGCCTTTGTAATCAGGGCTGGGATTTATTTATTTTTGAATTCCTCCTAGCTTTTAACATGTCACATGAATTATTAGGGAGAAAATAATCTCTCATCATTGTTTTGTTTACTTATCCATTATAAGATAATTTTTAAAATCTGTTCAGCTTACTGTCAACATATACTCATCCAGATTCCATCCTCAGGAACAACCATTCATTTGTTCTTACAACCAAGATAGCTTCACTAACAATGGTGGATGCTGAGGGAGTTGGACACACACACACACACACACACACACACACACACACACACAGAGAGAGAGAGAGAGAGAGAGAGAGAGACAGAGACAGAGACAGACAGAGACAGAGAGACAAGCACATATATACACATACAGAGACATATATAGAGAGAGACACAGAAACACACAGATACTCAGACACACACACACACATATAGACACACACACAGAGACATAGAGAGAAAGACAGAGAGAGACAGAGACAGAGAGAGACACAAAGAGAAATGGACAGGCACTTATATACATATACAGAAAAGACACAGGGACACACAGATACTCAGAGATCCAGATTCATACATACATATACACAAACACATATAGGTACATACACATGGACACAGAGACATACAGAGACACCAATTTGCATATACACACACACACATATATAGATACATGGACGCACAGTTCATTTATGTACATCTACATACATACATATACACGCGCACACACACACATACACACGCACACACACACATACACATGCTGCTTTGCAGACTCAGGGAATGTGTCATAGTCTTTCTTAGTATTGTTGGTTCAGGGAGCTGATGCTCAACAGGGTCACAGGTGACATGAACACAGGTGAGCAAGCGTGAGCTCACACCGTCCAACAAGCAGAGTAGCTGTTGCAGGGATGCACAGTAGTTAGGCATAAGGCATTTTACATAAAGGGCCATAATTATCATTATATTTTTATAAGACAGACCCACAGATGATTTCTTGTTCTTGACTTCAGTGTATTTTGAATCAGACCAGAATGTCCCCTCTGAGTGTTGCCATTTCTCTCTGTCATTGTCTTCCTTTCCCAGCCCCTGACCTCCCCTGACCTCCACGAATTTCCTTACAGGATGTTTACCACCCTGCAACCATAGGCCCACACACATGCTCACATACACCTTCTACACCCAGTCTGTCCCACAACGCTCCTTTGGCACACGTGCTGCTGAACCTAGGCTCTCCAGAGCTGTTGGCTGTAGGGAGGCTCAGACTTAGGCAGTGGGACCCAACACACACTCATACCAGAAGCTGCCAGTCCCATGCTGAACAAGAGAAGGAAGTGAAATTCAGGGGTGTCCATACAGACATATGAGGATCCGTGAGGGAAAAGAGTTGCCTCCCAGACTCCCCGAGCTGTGGCTAGGTGAGTGTGAGTAAGGAAGGAGAGAGCTGGTCACAAACATCACAAACAACCGGAACAGCCAGTATATAGTCCAAGTTGACAGAGATTGTAGAATTGAAGAGTACATTTTGCCTGGAGCTATCTGTGGTAGGTATAGTGTCAACCCCATTCATAAATGAGGGAATCGAGGGTCCGTGAGCAGACATGTGTGGCATAGCTTAGGCCCTTGTGCTATCTCGTGGTGAAACCAGACCCCAGACTCAGTCAGGAGAGAAGAGAAGGCTGAAGGCCGGAAAGTGGTGAGCTCAGGGCAGAAATGGGAGGAGGGCTGGGGAAGAAGTGAGAGAAGGAAGCTAAGAGGGGAGAGCAGGCCCACAAGCTGAGTCCTGCTCAGGCGTGCTCACACCTTTACCTCTCAACAGTCGGTTACAAGCGACACACTAGAGCCATCCGGGAATCTTTAAGACGTTGCTTTTCATGTCAAGAACTGCTAAGTCCACGTTTGAAAATTTGAGAAAAAAAAAATGTAGCTAGTTTTTTTTGGCACCCCTTCTAGCCATGTGTTCTAGCTCTGTTTATAAAGAAGTTTGTGGAGGCTACAAAATTCTTCAACTCTGCCCAATCTGGAGCAAGCGCTGCTCTCTCTCTCTCTCTCTCTCTCTCTCTCTCTCTCTCTCTCTCTCTCTCTCTCTCTCTCTCTCTCTCTCTAACAAAAAAAAATTTAATCAAATCAAAATCCCGTCTTCTTTCACTTGGAGTAGCTGGATTCTAAATCCTGTTGATTTTATCTTCATGTTGCCTGTAAAATCATCTATCAGAAACAAATATTGAACTACTGTTCTGCTAATTCTGTCCCCTCCCCCCCTAATTTTAAACCCAAAAAGCTCTCTAAAAACTGGGATAGGAATCTGTTGTTTTTAGAAGTGAGAGCACTTTGGAGGTTCTCCCTTCTCCACTCCCCCTCTCTCCTCTTCTTTTCTTCCCCCCCCCTCTTCTTTCCTCTCCCCTCCTCCCCTTTCCCCTCTCTCCCTCCCTTCCCCTCTCTCCTCTTCCCTTTCCCCTCTCCCCTCCCATTTTCCCTCTCTTCCCTCTTCTTACCACTCTTCCCTTACCCCTCTCCCCCTTCCCTCCCAGTCTTCTCCCCTCCCTCCTTTCTTCCTCCCCTCCTACTCTTCTCCCCATTCCTCCTCCCCTCCCGTTCTCCTCTTCTGTCTCCTCTCCCCTCTCTTCTCTTCCCTCTTTCCTCTCCCCATTCTCCCTCCACCACTTCCCTTTGCCTTTCCTTCTTGCTGTGTGATTTTCAGGTTGACATTTTTTTTTTTTCCCTGAAGGTAGAGTCAAGATGGTACAGGTTCACAAAGTCACCAAATCGGTGGCTTTTCAGTGTTTAGCTCCATGAGGTCACCGTACTCTCCAACACTGTTAGAGGACCCAAAGAGCTTTTCAGATGGATTTATGTGAATTATACCTGTCAATATTCCCCCCAAGCAGAAATTAAAATTGAGAAAACTAATGGAGCAATTATGATTCGTTAAGATGGCTGTAATGATGTTAACAGAAGTAGCATGTTAGTGGGAGAAGCATGTATGTATTCATGTGTGTGCATGCATGTGGGTGTGTAGGTCCAAGTACGAGAGGTCAGAGGTCAATGTTAGGAGGTCTTACTCCATTGCTCTCCACATTAGTTTTGAGACAGCATCTCTCCTTGGATCTGGAGCTCATCAGCTCAGCAAGTGGCTTTATCAATAAGGTCTAGATGTTTCCTTGTACCCCCTAAACTCTGGGGTCACAGACATGAGCCACTGCATTAGCTTTTAAGTGGCATTGGGTATCTGAAGACAGATTTATGTTTGTGCCACAGACATTTTACTGACTGAGCCTACCTACCATGGAAAACATATTAAAAAAAAAAAAAAAACTCACAAAACAGGTTATAGGAAGGGAGGTCTTGTTTAATACCTGTGTAAATGCCTTACGTTTTGGCACAATAGAAGACACTGTGGAACATTCTACTGACAAAAATGCAAGTATCACCTATTACTGAAAATAACTTTGACTATATAAAGCTCCTGGAAAGGTACTGGGGACCAATGAGTCCCCCGAACCACACTTAGCGTCACCCAAAACCATCAGGCCGAGGCTTAACATTATCTAGAGTAGTTGCCACTTAATAAGCATGGTCCCACTCAGCAGTCCACAAATGTCAGTTTACAGGAACATCTGCAGAATGCCTTTTGGGACTCTTCTTATTTTAGATCTAATCACTTACATTTCCTCAGGAGAGGCAGCACGGTAGATGAAAAGATGTGACTTGGGGATGGGGAGAGGAGTCCTGAGGTCTCGAGTTTGAATCCCTAGAACTTACTCCCCTGTAGTTCAGATGCTGGGGAACAAAGATAGATGGGGGCACTGGGATTCACTGTGTAGATGGTCTGGCTGACCCCATCTCTATCTCCGTAAATACCCTGACTCCCAAATAAAGCACATTCACGGTTACTGTGAATAGGTGTTCCACATACGGCTTTCGGGGGGTAAAATTCAACCTTAACCGATTCCATTAGTCTTTGGCTATTTGAAAATGCTCTGTCTCTGTCTCTCTGTCTCTTTCTGTCTCTCTCTCTCTCTGTCTCTCTCTCTCTCTTTGTGTGTCTGTCTGTGTATGTGTATGTGTTGTATATGTATATTATGTATATGTACAGGGAGGTCAGAGATTAACATCTGGTATTTTTCCAACTCTCTTTTCCTTTCCTTTCTTTCTTTCTTTCTTTCTTTCTTTTTTTTTTTTTTACCTTTTTTATTGGTTATTTTATTTATTTGCATTTCAAATGTTATCCCCCCTTCCCGGTTTCCCCTCTGAAATCCCCCTATCCCCACCCCACCCACCTAATGCCTATTACTTTTTTTTTATTGGATATTCTCTGTATTCACATTTCAAATGTTATTTTCTGTTCCCCCACTCCCATCCCCCCTTCTTCTCCACTCTCTTCCATGAAGGTGCTCCCTCTTCCAACCCCCTTCTCCCACCTCAGCTCCTTGGTGTTCCCCTGCACTGGGAGAAGAGCCTTCACTGGACCAAAGGCCTCCTCTCCCATTGATGCTAGAAACTACATATGCAACTGGAGCCATGGGTTTCTCCATGTGTGCTCATTGGTTGGTGTTTTAGTCTCTAAGAGTTTCGGAGGGTTTGGTTGGCTAATAATGTTGTTCTTCCCATGGGGTTGCAAACCCTCTCTGCTCCCTCTGTCCTTTCTCCAGCTCCCCCATTGGGATCCCAGTCCAAAGCTGGAAGCATCCTCAGCTGCATCTGCATGACTCTGGCAGAGCCCCAAGGAGGCGTCCTCATCAGGCTCCTGCCAGTAAGTACCTCTTCAAACCATAAATAGTGCCTGAGTTTGGCAGCTGCATATGGGGTGAATCCCCAGGTGAAGCAATCTCTGAATTTTTTCTTCAATCTCTGCTCCCCTACTTGTCCCTGTATTTCCTCCCCTGGGTATTTTGTTCCCTCTTCTAAGAAGGAATGAGGCATACATATTCTGGCCTTCCTTCTCCTTGAGCTTCATAAGGTCTATGAATTGTTTCTTGGTATTCTGAGCTTTCTGGGACTAGTATCCACTTATCTGTGAGTGCATACCATGTGTGTTCTTTTGTGACTGGGTTACCTCACTCAGGATGATAGGCTATAGTTCTATCCATTTGCCTAAGAAGTTCATGAAGTCATTGTTTCTAATAGCTGAGTAGTACTCCATTGTGTAAATGTACCACATTGTCTGTATCCATTCCTCTGTTGAAGGACATCTGGGTTCTTTCCAGCTTCTGGCAATTATAAATAAGGCTGCTATGATCATGGTGGAGCATGAGTCCTGCTATGTGTTGGAGCGTCTTTTGGGTACATGCCCAGGAGTGGAGTAGCTGAGTCTTCAGGTAGTAAGTACTATGTCTAATTTTCTGAGGACCACCAGACTGATTTGAACAGTGGTTGTACCAGCTTGCAATCCCATCAACAATGGAGGAGTGTTCTTCTTTTTCTACATCCTTGCCAGCATCTGCTGTCACCTGAGTATTTGATCTTAGCCATTCTGACTGGTATGTGGTGGAATCTCAGGGTTGTTCTGATTTACATTTCCCTGATGACTAGGGATGTTGAGCATTTCTTTAGGTGCTTCTCAGCCATTCCTTATTCCTTAGTTGGGAATTCTTTGTTTAGCTCTGTACCCCACTATTTAATAGGATTATTTGATTCTCTGGAGTCTTACTTCTTTAGTTCTCTGTATATATTGGATATTACCCCTCTATCAGATATAGGATTGGTAAAGATCCTTTCCTGGATCTAGCTTGTCTTTCTGGACCTCCATGTTGGAACCTCTCCTGTCTCCAACTCTCTTTCTATCTTAAATTTTGAGACAAGTTTTTGTTTTTTGTTTTCCTGAACCAGGAGTTTATCAGTTTGGCTTGTCTGGCTGACCAGCAGGATCATTCCATCTTAGCCTGAGAGACACGAGGTTGTAACAGCTGATTTTTTATGTGGTGCTGGGGATCAGAACACGGGTCTTCATGCTTGCATTGTGAGCCATTTCTCCATCCCTTGTCTTTGCTTCTATCTTTACATGGTATTATATTATTGACCACAATCTGTTGAGAACAGAAGGAGTCTGAAGTTAATCAAGTTTCTGGTTAAAATAGTTAATTTAAAAAAAAATGTGGAGAAGAGAGGAGTAGTTAAAACTTTGCTGTAATAACATGCTGACACAGATGAGATGGAAGGCCAAAACAGGAGGGGATGGAAAGATGGTTAAGCCAGCTGCCAAGACAATAAACCAACTTTGATTCCAGGGATTCACACAGTAGAAGGAGAGAAGTGAACTGATTCTCTAAAAGTATTCTTCGACCTCTGTGTGTGGACATGACATCTGCATGCCCATATACATTCACACATATGTACATAGCAATCAAATGAATGAATGAATGAATGAATGAATGAATTAATTAATAAATAAATAAAATCTTCAAAACAAGGGGAAAAGCAAGGACTGAAAATTGTAGATCAAATGATGTATAAGGTGGAGAAAAATAGACAAGATGTAGCTATATGTTTAAAGGAATGATCTCAGATGACCAGCCATGTAAAACCAATAAAGCCATCGCTCTAGGACTGGGTTTGTGTTTGCTTTTTGAGGAGAGGGTCTTGTGGATAGAGCATAGCTTAAAGAAAGGGGTTTAGGGAGCTTTTTGGCCAAGTTTTCTTCCTTGCATGGTTTTAAAGCTGTCTGCCTGTGATGCTTCATTAAGTCTTGCACTTGTTTGTTTTCTTGTAATCATTTTAAAAGTTAAAAATAAAATAACAAGACAACATGGGCTGGAGAGATGGCTCAGTGGTTAAGAGCACTGACTGCTCTTCCAGAGGTCCTGAGTTCAATTCCCAGCAACCACATGGTGGCTCACAAGCATCTGTAATGGGATCTGATGCCCTCTTCTGGTGTGTCTGAAGCCAGCTACAGTGTGCTCATATAAATAAAATAAATTAAAAACCAAAAAAAGACAACAGACTGCTTTGGGACATGAGGTTTGTTTGGATGCAGATTTCCTTGTGGTTAGTGTCATTTCGGGAGTGTTAGTGGCCTGGAACTCAGAACATATCCCCATGTTCTTTCTTCACACCCAGTGTCATTCCATGCTTTGAGGGTTTGGATGGAAGCTCAACTATTCTCAGCTACGTATCACACCTTGGAACTGGAGAGTCCTCCTCGCCTGTGTGAGGAGCATCCCAGCAAGAGCCCTACGAAGGCACTGGATACAAACCTGGGGATCTCGAACAGTGACTTCTTTGGCTAAGTCGGTCAAGACAAAGCAACATGAACAGAGTGAATAAGACAACAGCCTCACTGTTTGGTGGTTCTGAAGGCTGATCATCCGAATCAGGATGTCTATAGGCTTGTTCCTTCTTGGGGTCCCAAGGATGCTCTTCTTGTCTTGAAGATGGACATTCTCTCTCTGGCTTTTTAAAACTATCCCCCTCCCACCGTCTGTGTCTGTGTTTCAATTTTTTTTTTGTCTTGGATTAGAGTTAACCCTGCTCTCACTTTCACTTGATTGTCTTTTACTATTTCCAAATATGGCCACGTGCTGGGACACTGACCCAGAGCGGGTCAGGACTTCGTAATGTCTTTAATGGAGATATTCCAAGGTTCCAGCTACTTGGCAGGGCACAAGGGCACAGAGTCTAGAAGGCTTGCTTGGGTTCCAAGTGAGCCTTTTCTGTTAGGTACATAGGTGACGTCCCCCATCCCAGCCCCACACACAGGGAGGGTCAAAGCCAGAGGAGGGACACGAGGGCCCACGGTGGTGTGTCAGATGGCAGTGTATTCTATAACATGGCATGTGTAATTAGTAACTGTGGTAAACACCAGCCCTCCCTTTCCCTCAGGTAGCTCTGTGACCTACTGCTGGTAACAACCGCTGTCTGGCTGGCAGCTTTATTTGACTGATAGCCTGCCTCATGCCAGGGAACGAATTCTCCCCTGGAAAGTGCATACAACTGTGCGGAGCTGGAGTAGAGGCACCTCTGTTTTCTAACCCTCGGAATCTTAATTCTAAGGGAAGGGAAAAATGTGGGTTAAAGTCAGACTTTCCTCCCTCATTTTAATGTTTTAATAACAGGTATTTATTTAATGTGGAGATTAATATTATATATGTATATATAGATAATTACTGTGTAAATATCTATCATTTATCTATCATCTATCTAATATCTACCATCTATCTATCTGTGTTTTATCATTTATCTGTTAATCATCCATCTACCTATTTTCTGCCTATCATCTATCATTTATTGACCTTATCTATTTATCTATCAATTATTTCTCTCTATTATATATCTACAATTTATTCTTCTATAATTATTCATCTATACACATGTATTATTGATTTTCTAATCATTTTATCTATCTATCTATCTATCTATCTATCTATCTACTTATCTATTATCTGTCTATTCATTGCAAAAGTCTCTAAACAATGCCTATTAAGAATGTTCTCTTCAACAGAGTAGAGAATGATAGTTTCCCTGGTCTAGAGAAAGGGTTAGGTGGCAAAGATAGCTTACGATACTATAGTTTATCTAGCAGTTTTCTTTCTGAAATGAGTTCTTCTCACCAATATTATATGGGTTTTTTTTTTTTTGAGGGTTTGAATCATGATTTCTTTTCTCTGTATTTTAGCTTTTGAAATTATTGACCAAAAGACAACTGTGGCTGTTTCTTGACCAATCCCATCACACCACATATACATTTACAGCCTCCTCCCCACTGTCACCTCTTTCAAACACAAGACTGTCAACTCATTCCATATCTCCACAGGCAACAACTGTTCATAAGGACTTAGTTGTCATTTTCAAGGTTGGATTCTCTCCCCTCCCCCCATAACTAGTTTAGGGTTTCCATGTCTCTGACTCGCCCACATCCTCTCATTTCCACAGTTCTGCCTCTCTTGTTTGTTTTCTACATTCTAGGAGTGTTTTCTTAGGGATATGTCAGCCAACCTGGTGTTAGCTCAAGCAACCCATACAAGACCTGGCATTTCCCATTCTCCTTCTGAAGCATCCACTATAGCTTGTGTAGTTTGTTCTGACCCAACCAGCCCCAAAGCTGTAGTCACACATGACCTCTTCAGTCCTGTTCCTAAGACTAGGATAATGATCCTGTTTACTTAAGGCACTTTTTTTTGGGAGGGGTGTCAGGTTACATTTTATTTTAGAAAAAAATCTCTTTATAAGATCTATATTATATAAATGGCATCTCGTCACTGCCTCTTGTACAATAGGGGACGGTGGTAGACATTCAGCTCTTTGTTGAATGAAGAATGAGATAATCGAGAGCCTATAAAAGCAGTTTTAGATTTGCATGACACGAAATACACTGTACACACTCACAGGGCAGTGTTCTCCAGTGTCTCTTGAATGCAACCACAGTAGAAGACACACTCACCGTGACAGACAACACAGAGTAAATTATGTTACCGAATAAGGAGCCAATTTAGCAGGGAAGGTATTTGGCTGGACATAGTGGGAAATAAATAGATCCATTGACTAAATCCTTGGATGCGAATAAGAAAGCTCTGGAAACAAAGGAAACTCGCTGTCCCGTCTCTGCAGCTTCTCCAGTGCTGAAGTGTGGCCAAATGGTTTATTTGACCACTCAAGACTTAGCACACTACGCCTATGTTACTGCCCCTCTGTGTTCTCCAGTTATCAGTACAGTTTATCAGGCCACAGGCCTCTCAGTCCATCTTCCCATACCAGACTACAGCTGTGGAGTTTTGCTGCATACACTCACTTTCTAACCCAAGAGGGTAGATAGCCTGGCTGGTTTAGAACTTATGGCCCTTCTGTCTCAGTCTGCCGGGTGCTGGGATTATAGAGATATACCAGCACATCCAGCTATGAGCATACGTGTGTGTTCCAGCATCACATTTATGACCCCGATATGTTTAAAAACAAATCAAATGATCTGTTTCGGAGGTTGCCAAGTGAACTCTGTCTTTTAATTAGCTTTAATTGTCAGCTTGGCACAGCCTAGAGGCAGCTGAGAGCCGGAACTGAGGAACTGCCTAGATCAGACTGGCTCATGAGCATGCCTGGGACTGGGGGATGTCTTGAGTGTTAATTGATGCCGTCGGACGCAGCCCCCAGCCCACCACGGGCAGTGGTCTCAGGCTGTATATGAAACCTCACAAAGCGGGAGCCTGAACTTTGCTCTATAGGGAGAACTGAGAAGCACTGTCAGTTAAAGTGCTTATGGCTAATGATGTGAGGAAGGAAACAAGGGGTGGGACATCCAGCAGGGATAGGGAGAACTCTTGAGCAATAGTCAGAGGCAGGCGATTCATCCGGGAATGCTGAAGAGATGGGCATAAGGCAAGCAGAGGAAAGCAGCCATGTCGCTGAACCCAGGTTAGAATACAAGGGATGGTGAGTTAAGAGCAAGTCAGAGAACAAACTAAAGCTATGGCCTAAGCATTTATTAATAAATAATTAGTCTCAGAGTCATTATTGTTGGGAACTAAATGGCCAGGAGGAAAAAATGGGCTCCTGCCTTCTTGCTCTCGGCTCTGTCCTCTCTTCCGATCCAGTCCCGCCCCCCCCATATGATCATGGCCTGTCTCTCTCTCTCTCTCTGTCTCTCTCTGTCTCTCTCTCTGTCTCTCTCTGTCTCTTCTCTCTGTCTCTCTCTCTGTCTCTCTCTTTGTCTCTTCTCTCTCTCTCTGTCTCTCTCTGTATCTCTCTGTCTCTGCCCTTCTCTCTCTCTACTACCCTCTCAACTCCCCTCCTCATGCCCTGAATAAACTCTATTCTGTACTAAAAACAAAAACAATGGATTTATTTTTTACATTTTTCTTCTTTTTATTTTAGTTGTTAATATACAATCTATTTAGAATTCCTTACTGAAACTACTTGATATTTTCTTCTTCATTTCTGAGAGAGCTTGTGAGTATAAATTTACACATCATTAATTCACACTTACATTGAGCAAGATTCATTTTCTGGAATCATATGGTCTACAGTTAAAATGAAATCCTTGCATACTTTGATTTAGCTAGAATACCACTCAAAGATATCAAGACAGTATGTTGAACAGGATAAAAATGCAATTTTTATTTGCTCATTAAAAAGAAAGATCTCCCGGGCTGGAGAGATGGCTCAGTGGTTAAGAGCACTGACTGTTCTTCAGAGGTCCTGAGATCAAATCCCAGCAACCACATGGTGGCTCACAACCATCTGTAATGGGATCTGATGCCCTCTTTTGGTGAGGACAGCGACAGTGTACCCACTTACATTAAATAAATAAATAAATAAATAAACAAACAAATAAATAAAAATCTTAAAAAAGAAAAAAAAATCCTCCTGTGGTCCCCAAAGCAGAGGATTTTGGTGCTATATCTTCTGAGGTTCTTGAAAGTGTAGTTCCTATGTGGAACCTCATTACACAGCTTTTCCTGGAGAGATATGAACAAAGTATTCACCTCAACAGGACACCAGCGACTGGATAAAAAAACCATTCCGGTTCCTGGAGGCAGGGACCCTGGGTAGCCAACAGCCTGTGGAGCAACATGCCTAAGTTTTATTGCGACTACTGTGATATGTAACTTACCCCCGATTCTCCATCCCTGAGGAAGACGCACTGCAGCGAAGAGAATGTGGAAGGCTAATACCAGAAATGGACGGAAAAGCAGGCCCAGAGCCCGACTGACAAAAAACGACAGCTGCGTTTCAACAAGGAAAGATCCCTCCAGCTCCAATCTCTGCTTCTCTACTTCCCGGGACCATATCCCAGCCCACTCCCCCAGTCTTCTGGGTCCTCCTCAGCCTGGCGTGATGCCTGCATCCCACATGGGAGGCCCTTCCATGGTGCCAATGATGCGCCCTCCTCCTCCTGGGATGATGTCTGTGGGACCAGCTCCTGGGATGAGACCACCCATGGGAGGCCACATGCCCATGATGCCCGGGCCTCCAAGGATGAGACCTCCCGCCCGCCCTATGACGGTGTCCACACGACCTGGCACGACCGGGCCAGACAGATAAGAGTAGACACGCTCTTTGTCGTTTCGTATTTCTTGTCATTGCACCAGAAGGTCTTGGTGCTGTGCCTGAGTGTTTACTAGATGCGTGACAAGGAACTTCCCTTCCTAACAGAGAGAATGCTTTTGGAGGGAGAAGTGAAACAAAAATAAATAAATAAAAAAGTGTGGTTTTCACTTATATTGTGAAATGTGAAGATAAAATCGTCAGCGCTTTTAGTTAAAAAAAAGAAAGAGAGAAAGAAAGAAAAAGAAAAAGAAATCATTCTACCCAAGTGTATCTTGGTGGGCCAGATGAGCTTCCTGCGGTCACTTACAGGAGCATAGAGTCTCAAAGACGGCTGTGTCACTGAATGGCCCACCCCAGCATTGACGGCTATGAAAGCTGCATACCTGTCCACTTTGAAAGTTGTTTGATCACACAGTCTTCCGTCCACCAGCAACTGTTTGCTTAATGTTGGGAAGGGGATCCTGTCAATTTCTCATTTTCTCAGCTTCCTTCAGAGTTTAAGGGGCCTCTGGTTCCTGAGGCCTCTCCCTCCATCTTTCTTCATCTTTCAGGAGGGGATGTTTCAATTGAGTGGAAATGGGTACATAGAAAAGCCCTGCTTAGGGTTGTTGGCCCATATAAATGCTCTAAAATGTGCCCAAGATCTGAACTTGTGGTCAGTTACATTTTAGCCCGGAAAGCAGGCAGGAGACAATGCTTGGTACCTCAGGAGAAAATAAGATAAAGAAATGAGGGTGAAGGTCAGGCTGCTTGGTTGAGACTCTTGTATATCAGAGTGGAATTGCAGAGAACTCTGAACTCTGTGGCCCCATATGTGCTGATGGGCGAACATCTCTTTTTTAATTTTACGTATATAAGTACTCTATCTGTGTGGGAACCTGTGTGCCAACAGATCCCATTACAGATGGTTGTAAGCCACCATGTGGTTGCTGGGAATTGAACTCAGGACCTCAGGAAGAACAGCCAGTGCTCTTAACCGCTAAGCCATCTCTCCAGCCCCAGGGCTGACATCTTAAGGATGTGAAATGGTCCCTTTCGAGTTCATCAAATTCACCTTATCTTCTGGACAACATTCCCTTTGGGGAGTCCGCCATAACTTTTTTTTTTTTTTTTTTTTTTTTTTTTTTTTTTTAATGAGACGGGGTTTCTTTGGGTATCCCTGGCGTGTCCTGGAATTCTCTGTAGACCAGGTTGACCTCAAACACACACAGAAATCCACTTTCCTCTGCCTCCCGAGTGCTGGGATTAGTCATGTGCCAGCACAATTCAGCAAGAGACTCTATTGTGGCAGTAGAAGTGGCTAGGAATTGACCAGGACTTCACCTCTGGGCTTTTAAAGACAACAGGCTTTGGCTTCTTTTCTCAGAAGGGAATGTTTTTTAAGTTTCTTAGTGTATTAATTAACAACCAAAGATAACACCATTCCGTGAATTACACCCATTTTGCAAAAAAAACAAAAAAACAAAAAAAAAAAAAAAAACAAAAAAAAAACCAAAACTGTAAAACCCAGTGGTACAGGAAGAAATGAGAAAATTGTGTTAAAGATAATCAGACAAACTTCATACTGTAAAAATATTACCCCTTCTAACGATTTGAGGCAAGATAGATGGCTTCCTTCACATTGGTGGGAAACTCAACATCATGGGCATCTGAGACCCTTCTAGGTAGGCACTGATAACCAGATCCACAAGGATTCCCAGACTAGGGAGTGAGAGATACCCCGATGACTGAGGGGAATGGAGCCTTCATCTATCTTCTTGTTCTTGATTCCTGGTGGCTCTGTGAGGAAGCCTCTCTGGTGGGGTTGATGAGGGAGTCTCTCTGGGAGGTTAGTGAGTAAGAGAGATTCTTTCCTGTAGTCTACTGATTCTAATGTTAATTTGTTCCAGAAACATCTCACAGACACATCCACAAAGGAGCTTTACCCGCTTTCTGAGTGTCTCTCGGCTCATCCAGTGAAGCTAAAGATTAACAAGGGAGCTGGGCCTCAATCAAAAAGCAAGTTCTATCTGGTGACCAAAGATGAAAATGGGTTTCTCTGTGCGTTTAACACTTCCATTGTTTTTTTTTTTTTTTTTAAAAATCGATGTTAATATAAGTGAAATCCTCAACTTGATAACCAAAGTACGAGTCATGATCATTGTAATTTTGATAGTTCTGCTATTTGCATATCTTTATTTTTGTTTTAAATCTAATTAGGAGGAGGGGGACCTGGGTTACGGGTTAGTAAAGGAATACTTGTATAGTGTGTATAAGGCACTGTGCTCCGGCCTCAGCACTGGAAAAAAAACCCCACAAAAACATAGGAAGTTCTGGAACTGGTGGAAGAGCTCCGTCAATAAAGCTTTCACCTTGAAAGCAACAGGACCTGCCTCTGCCTCCCTGTGCTGGGATTAAAGAAGTGCCCCTCATACCCAGCATCTGTTTAACTCGAAATGGCCTTACACAATATTTTTGTTAAACTAAATCAAAAACGTAAAGCAGTACAGAAACACTTATATGTCTGTCCTGTTAACATGATCGAAGTCTAAGATTCAAATCAGTGTTTTATTTCGAGCTCAAGACTTTACTTGGGTTGCTTTCATTTTAAAAAGAGACTTACAGCGGTCTCTGTGCTTTTCTTACCCTCTACCTTTGTCTGTCGATCGACACTTGTATTTGAAACAAGGCTCACTGAGTCTGGAAGTGGCTGTGTCATATTTACTTGTCCTGAGAGATTCTGAGTCCTACCAAGTGGCATGGAGCTGTGAGAACAACAGGTGGGAATGGTGTTCTGTCCTTTTTAGATACTCTGCAACCTGATAGCTGCAGTAGAAAATATCTCGCACCCAAGGGGGTGGGGGTGGGGAATAGGGCTCATCGTTTGTCTATGCAATGTGCTCCTGGTAGCTGCTTCAGCACCAGAGGGTAAGAGGCTTAACTATTTGCAGGCTTTGCTTTATGTAGCAACTCTTCCAAAATATGCCTGTAGACCAGAGGTTCTCAGCACGTGGGTCGTGACCCCTTTGGGGTCGCATGTCAGATGTCCTGAATATGGGATATTTACATTATGATTCATGCCAAGAGCAAAATTACAGTTAGGAAGTAGCAACAAAATAATTTTATGGTTGAGGTCACCACCACATTAGGAACTAACTGTATTAGAGGGTCGCAGCGTGAGGAAGGCTGATAACCACTGTCCTAGATCCTTGAAATTCAGTGACAGTGGCCAACGAATCTTTATTTGAATCAGCTCTTCTGAACATGATTTCAAATAGTAGAGTCAGAGAGTGAACAAGAGGCACCCTTGGGCACCTTGGGCAAGGCCCTGGGTTCCTTCCTCAGCACCAGAAAATAAATCAACAAAAGCAAGCCTGGTGGTGTACACTGCTAAAACCTGCTAGTTTGGAGCCCAAGGTAAAGGATCCCAAGTTTACCCCTAAAGGATCCCAAGTTTACCCCTTATGTGCGTTACACACCAAGTTCAAGGTCAGTGTGGGCAATTTACTCAGAACTAGCCTAAAAATAAAGTCAAAAGAAGACTGGGCATATGGATTCATGTTGAGTATTTGCTAGCATGCATGAGGCCCTGGTTTCACAAACCAAATAAATACAAATAAAAATAATAGTAAGGACTGATAAGCAACAGGAGGCAGTTTTTGTGATATTGATGTTGGTCTGTGAGGTATGGCTGGGAGTCAGTAAGAGAAAACACATTAGCTCTCCTAAGGTCTGCGTGAGAATGTCATTAAGATTCCCGAATGATCAAAAGGATTCAAACAAGTAAGGGTGCATTTATTTCAATGAAAAAAAAATGTTTGAGAACTCTACCTCCTAGATTATCTGATGGGACGCTTGTGTATTTAGGGAGATAATTTCATCACTGCGGTGTGAAGAATCCAGGCCCAGCGGAGCTGAGCAGAGACAAACTCAGCAGCAGCCTGGGTAATTTCCTTGACTGGTGACTTTGCAGCCAAGGTGACGTCATAGCTAAGAACAGGTGTCCCACTCTAGGATTCTTCTCTGATGGAACTTCGCACAACACCACGTCAGTTTTTATGTGGCAAGGAGTAAATAATTCTAAATGTTATGATCTGGAAAAGGAACCCTCATGATAGAAAGATAACCATCAAAGGAAGGGACCTCAGCTGAGAGGAAAAGCTGGCGTTTGTATACCTTTTCATTTCTCTCTTTAACGAAAGTTTATCAACTGGGAAAGGGCCCAGAGTCTTTTACACAGGTGTCTATCCTGTAGTTATAGAAATAACTTTGTCTCCAAAGTGCTTAGGCCCTGCTTCTCAATTAAAAAGAATAAACTTTGAAGAGACTCACATCATCACTGTGAAATTGATTCCTAAACTTGCTGGTCTGGGTACCTCTGTAGCCCTTGGTCTTTGTTTTCTGATTAAAGGCAACACAAGAAAGCCCTTCCTGGTAAAGTCTCATGCCGTCCAAGCTGTGAGATTTTTAATCTTCTTCACACTCAGTTCAGTATGGTACAAGCATTTATATCATATTTTGTTGATTGAATAAATGACCTAAATATGCAAGGAGGTTCGCAGAGCAAAGGAGAGAAGGAAATACGGAAGAATGGACCCTAGGATTCACGCTGTAACATATCAATTCAATCAAAAGGTTTGTTCGGTTCCTAGTTATGTGGGAGGAAGCCTGACAAGTGTTGAATCGGAAAGGAGGAAGGTGCTCTTGCTGAAGAGTGTGGGTACCAAGGACCAAGGCTGGGGAGGGGAGGTGGGGGGGGGAGACAAGCAGGAAGAAAACTGTTAAGAGTGTAAAAGATCACTTCTACACACACATCAATTTCCGAAGCTGTTTATCTAAAATTCCTCCTCTTTGATGTGCCCAACTTTCTCTGTAAAGTTTGCTTTTCGGCTGTCAGTCAGCACACCCCAGAACTTTCACATGCTAACAGCTATAATTAAGGTCTTATTTACATGGTAATTAGCTTGCAAGACTGGAATGGTAAACACATTGCTAATTCATTTAGATAGTTAATTGGTCTTTCGGGTTGGAGATTTTTAACTTGGCTTTCTTTGCATATTTTGTTTATGTGCAGAGTGTAGATTGTGGGATGACATCCAGCAAACTGGACTCTGGAATTCCAGCTTTTAATGCTCTGGTACAACAAACACAAAGGAACGAGAGAGGACATTGTGAAAATATCAAGTACAATTCTACAGCAAAATCATCTGATAGAGCATTTGGTCCTCTTTGTGATTCCAGGGGCCATGTAGCCAGATTCATAGTCTTGTCAACCTAGTTATTGTTACAACCCCTTTCGTAGGGCAGCACTGTTTTGGAGATGAATTACTTGCCTGGTCATCCTAATCATGTAGCTGTTTCTGAAGCCGTAGGCACAGCACTGTGCAAAGGTCAAGATGGTTCCCCACTCTGGAGTCCATAAAGATGGAGAGACAGGTGTCAAAGGTCATCTCTTAAGAAGAGGGCAACTACTCTACCAGGAATCTTCTCATGGCCTGTGTCAAGTTTCTGGGTTGGGTTATTTCTTTTGGTTAAAAAAAAAAAGCGCTTTTTGGTAGTTGTACGTCTTGGTTGCATAGGCAAAGGGAGGGCTGGGGCAGTTTACACTGTACACTCACTATGCTGCGGATAGCTTAGCTGTAGAATTAAGAGCATCCATCCTAACCGAGCAGATAGGAACACAGTGGTTAGAACAGGGGGAGCAACTGTGGGTATTTAGTGAATGAATAAATACCAGCCACCCCCCTACGCCGGAAGCTAAGTCGTTGGAAGACGAACAACAGATCCAGCTCAATATACCCAAAATATCCAAGCAGCCTCTTCCTTGGATAGGGTTAATAGTCGCCAAGGGGAAGATGGAAATCAATAACTATAATTGAAAGAAGACTCACTAGGGGCCAAAAGAGTGTCTGCATGTGTGTGGGAGGTAAAGCCGGGAGGGCGGGAGGGAGGTAAACACCAGTTAGAGGGTTTTCCCCAGACCCATGCTCTGCTTCCAAATTGAGGCTTGTAGTGCAGAAAGGGTTTTCCTCCTCTTGTCAGACTGAAACTGGGCAAGGTTCTCTCTCTCTCTCTTATTTTCTTTTTCTTTTTGGCACGCTGACAAATTTCGCCTCAGGGTTAATGACTAATCTGAATTGAGCATTAGGTCATTTTGAAAATATGACTATTACTTTATGACAAAACACAACCCGAAGAGCTGCCATTCTGGTGTTATTAATCGGATGAGTTGATACACCGTAGGGGCCCTGAAAGCAGTGGTACACCGCCATCCTTTTGCCCCAAGCACAGATGGCCTACTTTAGGAAACTTAAAAGACCCCTGAATGGCTGAGAGAGATTGCGACTCAAAGCTTATAAAACAAGAAGAAACACACCTCCAACCAACAAAGGAAAAAAAAGTCCCGTTTACAGGATTCAGATGGTTCGGCTGCCACTAAGCCGCGACCTCTTCGGAACCAAGTGGCTCTGCAGGACTCTTGGAGCAGCCACATCCCACCCCTTGAAAAGGAAAAGTAGAGCCCTGAGAGTCCCGAGCTGGGATGCAGGAGGGAAAAGCAACTGGAGTCGGCGTCATCACGGCTCCGCCCCCCTCCCACGTGTGGCTCTCACCCGGCCCCGCCCCCTCCCACGTGTTGCTCCCGCTCCGCCCCGCCCCCTCTCTTATTCCGGGAGCCGCGAGCGGAGCCGAAACTTTGCAACCCGAGCGCGCACGCTCCGCGTTTTTCCCCGCCCGGGCGGCCCGCGACGGTGGCGCAGGAGGTAGGACCGGCTGGCGGGAAGGCTCGAGACGCCGGCGCACGCGGAGTGGGGATCTCGGGGCTGGGGGCGGACACGACTCGCAGGAGCTGCGGAGGGCCAGCCGACCTAGAAGTTCCCGGCCAGGAGAGTTCCACGCCGCAGCTGCCCGGGGCCTGGGGTCTGAGGTTGCAACCTTGCGCCCGCTGCTGCGGTGGTCGCCGAGAAGCGGCTGTGTCAGAGAGCGGCGTGGGGGGTACTGCAGCTGGACGCCGGTAGCAGCGAGGAGCAGCCGTACCCGACATAGCTGTCCCGTGCGCTGGGATCCAGGGCCGTGCTCCCCTCGCTGAGTCGCAGCTCGATGGCTGGCTGACTGCGGCCATGCAGGCTTGAGCGGACGCCCGGGACACACGCAGGGGACAACCTCGGGAACAGGCTGTAGGACTCCGGCCGTCGATTCCCCAGCCCAGCGGGCAGAGAAGCAGCTTTACCATGGAGCCCGTGACCAAGTGGAGCCCTAAACAAGTGGTGGACTGGACTAGAGGTGAGCGGGCCGTGGAGGACCCCCCCCCCCGTCCCGCAGCTCGGGAGATGGGGAGGGCCAAGAGTTGGGCACTGGGGTGCTCGGCCCCTCCTGCCGGCGACAAAGCAAACTTCTGCTGAGCGGCTTGTGCGCCCCTTTCCGGTGCGCCTGCTCCGATCGGTTTCTTTCGGTGGGGGTGCGCGTAGTGTGCAGCGGACGGGACACCCAAATTTAAGCCAGGGAGCTATGGGATGGCCTTTCCATGGAAGATAGGATGGGAATGTGGGACTAGGGATTTGGCGCCAGGGATCTCTCTGCTCTGTTCGGGTATGGTGCCCGCGACTTACTGCCTGTCGCCAAGCGCAGAGGCACAAGGCGTCTTTGTGTGGGTGACTTGCCCCTGAATCTAGTGAAGGCTACGGGCCCGGAGCAGTCCGCGGGTGTGACCCGGCAGTTGGGCAGGTAGACGAAGACTCCTGCGGGCCAGCCCAGCCTGTTTGTTAGGGTTGGAGAGGGCGAACTGGCTTTCGCGCCTGCGAGAACCCTAGCGCCAGGACTCCCGCAGAGGCAGGGATTCAGCTCTGAAGGCGCCAGGACCCCCAAGGGCGTAGCATTTTGAGGCCAGTTAAGCTCTGAGGGGGAGCTGAGTGTCTTGAATAAAGTCCGGTTCTGTACACTGCTCGAGAAGAGGAAACCTGTGGGTGCTGCTGGGCAATGCCGCAGGAGTGGAAGGGTCCCTGTTACTTTATCTTGCCTCTCAAGATTGCTAGGGACAGTTGCCAGAAGTACTCAACTCTCTTTGTCCTCTTTCAATAATACAAAGTTTAGTGAAATCTCAGGGGTCAACATCTGTTTCAAGTTATCCTTCCTCCCCCTCCTCGTCCCCCCCCCCCCACCCCGCTCCCAGTTGGTCTTCCAGGTGAAGAATAGGTTACTGGACTTGTAGTGTGCATCACACTTGGCTAAACGCCCTGCCTTTGCTTTTGATCATCTCAGTAGACATGGGAAGTAGGTGATGCTGATGTCTGTCCATCCTGTCCTTTCTCAAGCCAGAGTCATATATAGGTTACTGGAAGGGGCCCAGTAGCGAAGTGTCTGGTGTAAGTCCGATTATCCCTGGCTTCTCTGGAGGAAAACACCGAATTCTGTCTTAGGAAGTGGTTTTTCAATTGGCCAGACTTTCCAGGACTCTTAAAGGTAAAGCCATGGCGAAAAGGATGAACACTCTGCAGTCTCTGCCCGTGTGGGCAGTAAACCACACGCTAGCAGCAGTAGACTGAAATTTTTTTTTTTTTTTTTAAGCCCCATTCCCTTAACTTGAAGTGTAACTTGTACTGAAGACAGTACCAGGAGCTCCGGCTAGCTTGCTGAGAGGAGGCAGATGGCATGTTTGACTGTGCCACCACCATTGAGGGGTCCTCAAAACCTGCTGAGCCCGTAGCTGCCTTTGCTCTCACGTGGCTGATCGTAATTGCCAGGTACTAAGCATGCAGTGCACAGGGTGTTTGAAGACTCAGGGTGAAGGAGTAGAAAATATGAACGATTTTCATACTTAATTACATATCGATGCGATGGTATTTTGAATTAAGTTTACCACTAAATTGAACTCCAGCCGTTTGCTTTTTATTTTCCCAATTACGGCCTCCACGGTTTTTGGTAACGTGGCTGAGGCTTGTGGTTTGAATTTGTATCTCTGCAGTGTGGCACTGTTCTAGTCTCATGAAGAGGTGACAGAGGACCACACTGGCTTTCCTGTGGCTCTGCCAGACCTGATAAAGTAACAGAAAAATGGTAGCAGGCTCACCAGAGATAGGTAGACAGACAGACCTCTCCCCCCCCCCTTTTTTTCCTGCATCTTCTCTTAGATGGGTGAAAAATGTTAATTTTCATCCTGTTATTATTATTATTATTATTATTATTATTATTATTATTATTATTATTGACTTGAAAGAAAGAAATGTTAAAACACATTTTGGGAAACCTTTGGCCTTAGGGCTTGGCTGAGGTTGCTTTCATCTAGAAAAACTTTTGTGCTGCCCCAAGTAAGCAGCCGTGGGTGGCTCAGGATCCTGGAGGCTCGCTCATTTTAGGTTCTATACCTGTGATAGCACTTGGCAGCATCCTAGGAAGACCTGGATACTTTGTGTTAGAATCTTCAAACAAACAAACAAACAAACAATAAAAGGTGGAAATACTTGCCTAACTCTTGGATGGCCAGAGGCCATGTTCTTCCAGATTGCCTGATATATCAAGTGAAGGGCTCTTGCTGTCCTGTTGCACCTTTTAATAAACAGCTGACACTTGTTGGCTTAGCCGGTTGTTTTTAGCTGTCTCAGCTAAGTTTCTCCGCCCAGCTCCCTCTTTATGACTACATCCCCAGGAAAAGCAGCTTGTTCTGTAGATGTTGCCTCTCTTGCTGTTCTGTGACTGGGAGTGTGGCAGTTAGCAGCACTGTCAAAAGCACCTTCTACAATCAGCCACAACTGCAGTGGCTTCTGTCCATCTTACAGACTCGTGCTAAGAGAGGCTGTACTGTGCTGGATAAACACACCCATCTGGCTTTTATTATTAACTTCTGGCTACATCATCACCAGCTTTACCATGATATGAATAGAGGCCTAGTAAATATTAACAGTCTCAGGCACAGGGCTGGGTCTTGTGCAAGCATCAGCTCATTTTAATGAGAACTACTACCTTTGAGACAGGAGCTGCTATTTCATTCTCTACTTGAGGAAACCCCGGCACAGAGATGCTTCATTCTGACACCCAGCCGCTTGGTGAAGAGTATTTGACCAAAGTGCTTAGGTGCTGTTTTATACATTTTCCCAGGACAATGCAGAGAACACACTAAGACTCTTGAGCACACTTAGGAGTAGCCCACAGTGTTCTCATAATAATAATTTATTAATATAATATCCTATGTTGGTGGAGGAGAGCCATCAACATACAAGTATTTTATTCTACATGGGCTCAGTGTGTCATGAGATGAATTCATGGTACCTGCCCAGCCAAACAACTTGCCTAAAGTTTTTTTTTTTTTTTTTTTTGCACTATGTAGAGACAGCCCCACAACAGAAAACCAGTGGGTTAGGCAACTATGAGTTTTACCTTTCTCTTGTATAAGAGTGAGGTTGGGCAGCCCAGGGCCTTCTGTCAACCTGGCCTCCTGTGGTGGATATGTGGCCTAGCATGGGCAGTGGCACCTCAGTGTGGATTGGCTGTGTCCCAGGTTCCTCCTGTGTCAGGCTGGAAAAATAGGCTGATATCATACCCAGTGACAGCCAAGATTCCAACTCTTTAGATAGTTCCCTGTGAGGGGCTGGTGGGGCCTAGTGGTTAAGAGCACTGGCTGCTCTTCCAGAGGACCCAGGTTCAATTCTCAGCACACACATACATGCAGGGAAAATATCAATGTACATAAAAAAAAAAAAGTTCCCTGGGAAACTCATTCCAGTCTCTGGTATCAGAATGGTCACATGACCACTTAAGGCTGGAGAGGAAACTGATTGCCTTTTTTTTGTGTGTGTGTAAGTGGTGCTGAAAATTAAACCTAGGGCCTCACATATGGTAGGCTCTTCCACTGTGCCACACTCTCAGCATGCAGTTGGGAACATTGTAGTAATAAAAAAGTTGGCATGTGGTGGTTAGGAAGGAAGGGAGTCTAGATAATTGATAAGCAATGCGAGCGTCTATCCTATGGCACTGACCATATGGATCATAACCTGTGGTCATAGATGAAGTTCGAGTAGGACTTTAGTCACTTTCCTTCTTACAGGCCAGCTGTGCTGTAAAAATAGTGTTATATTTTCATTTTTCTTGAGAAAATTTTCTCAGGTCAGAACCTTAAAGTAGATGAGGTTTTTGTCCCAAATCTTGGTTTAAACACTAGTAGTGTGATATGCTTCTGCCCATGGTCATGTTTCTGCTTTCGCGCTGTTGAACGATGTGGTCAAGAAGGAACACGCTGCTTTGCCCAGCGTCCCTGTCCCTTCCTTGCTAGAACTGGCAGCTCCCAGTCAGTGTGGTACCAAGTGAGCACATCTGGATAGCTCCCCTGCCAGAATCCTCCCTCCTGCCAGCCAGTGCCCTTGCTAGCTAGCCTCAGCCACTGTCTTCTCTTCATCAGACGCTGAAGGGGGCTTTTCCCTTCCAAGGCTGAGCGGGAGGGTGGGCATCCGGGGCATTTGCCTGTCCTCCACTCTCCCTGGAATGTCTGAGCATATGGCTTATCAACAACCTTAAAGGGCCCCACTGTGTGCTCATGGAAGGGCTTCACACTGTAGGTCAACTGGAGTGTGGAATCTCATCCTAGAGGGCACTGTCATTTCTCCCTACGGCATATGGGGGCCAGGGTTTTGCTCTCCTGAGTCCAGTTGAGGAGGCACCTTTAGCCTCTGTGGTCACTAGAATGGGGAGGTCTCAGGAGCTGTAGGTTCATCATTTTACCATATGCCCAGAAACTTCTTTCTGAATGTCCACCCCCCTCTCTGTTTCTCTGGCTTCCTGGGCTCCCGAATTAAAGTGTTCTTAATCACCGTACTGGGAAAAAAAAAACATTAAATGAAGTATTTCTTATGTGGCCTATGCTGTTTGAGAGCTTGCTTTAGACACCCTTCTTTGAATCCTCAGAAAGCCCAAGCCGAGAGGTAGGTACCATTGTTAGCCCCTATTAAAGAACCGGAGGCAGGAAGAAGGGTTTGCCCTGGGTCATGGGTTTACAAGCAGTGTGTGCTTTGAAGCCTTCCTCCGTCTCTTCATCTTCGAGATGCCTCTCGCCAGTCAGAGGAACTCAGTGGCTGAGAGCGTGGGCACCAACGTCAGCTCGGTTGGCTTCCCGGTTTGTGTCTGACTGTGTGATCTTATGCAAGTACCCTATAAATTGCTATGCTATGGTTTTTTATTGCTTCCTTCCCTTCATCCTGTAGCTTCAGGTCATGAACTGTTTTGTGAGCAGTGAGGTCTCATGAGGTGGATTCTGACTGCGCAGGAGTGGTTTCCGCTGGACAGACTTCTCTGCCAGTTGCCAGCCGGTCCGAGAATTGGGTAGCACTTATCAGGAGGCCTCTAGATCAGCTGAGGACATGTGCCTCGTGTGGAGATGGCAAACAATTGGTCTGCCTTTCTCTTTTCCTCTGTGTGTGTGTGTGTGTGTGTGCGCGTGTGTGTGCGTGCGAGCGAGAGCGTATGTTCATGTATACATGGAATCAGAAGTCAACCCCTGATACCATTCCTCAGGTGCTATCTGACTTGTGTTTTGAGACAAGATCTCTTTCGTACCAGTACCTTGGGCTCACGTATAAGCTAGGCTGGCCGGCCAGCAAGCTCCAGAGACCCTTCTGGCTCAGCCTTCTTAGTTCGGTTTTACAAGTGTGCACCCCCATGCCTCCTGGCTTTTTCACTTGGCTTTTGGGGCTCAAGCTTGGGTCATCATGTTTGATTGGCAAGCACTTTTGCCCACTTGAGTCACTTCCCCAGGCTCCTTGACCCCCGCTGTCACAGTAACTCAACTTCTAGCTAGCATAACATCAAAATGGCCCCCCTGCCTCCACCCACGGCCACCTGACATCTGGTCCATGAACACTTCCACTGACCTCCTCTGGCTTTTCCACATCAGAACCTGAATTTTAACAAGATCACACAACTTTTACAGTTAGAGGAACCCTCTTGTAGCATACAGCTGAGAACACGTTTTTAAACTTAGCTGGTAGGTCCTGCCCCTGTCCTTGGGGGGGTTGCTGGTCTTTTCACCCCTGTGCTTGAGTTCTGAGTACTTACTCCTTAGGTTGAGGATGCTTGACTTGGCCACTCATTAAAACAGAAAAGCACCTTAAGGCTTCTATTTATAAGCATCACCTAGCAACAGCACAGGTAGTTCTTGGCAAGGTAACTGAGCCTCAGTGTTTCTTTATCTGTCCTCTGGGACTTCCAGAATGCTCACAACAACTTTGGATTTTATTTATCTCTTTATGTATGTTCTTTAATGGGGTGCTGTGAAGGACGGTGTTCACTGTGGCTGAAGAGTATTTTCATGTGACTCAGCAGTATTCAGGACAAGATGGGCCTGTGGCCAATCGTATCTTCTACGCTGTGACTATGTAGAGGGGACCACTTGTGGCTGACTTTGAGATTTGTGTGCGTGTGTTTCCTTGTCAGAGGGAAGAGATGTTGGAAGTCATCTCTGGAATAGATAGCCAGAACGGTTTTTCACAATGTAGAAGTTTGTGTTGTACTAAGCTTAGCTTAGTTGTTGGGGATGGGGAAGGTACCCCTTCCTGTGCAGCCTCAACCTTCCGAGACTCACTTGTTAAGTTCACCTCAGAGGGCAGATCTGGGAGCCTCCTCTTGCCTGCCCCAGCATGGCTGTGCTTCTGACTTTTCCTGTGGTCATCGCAGCTGGGAGCCTCTGTGGTCTCACCTCCCTTTTCTGTCTTCTTTCATTTCTGCTTTCTCTGGAGTTTTACCCTGGGTTAGCCATTTTCTGGGCTTGGTTCCCTTTCTTCACAGGCCTTTCACATACATCTCTGCGGGTGCTGAGTTGAGGCTTTGCAAGTTGGATGAGCTGTCCCAGATTTGGAGGCTGGAGGGCCGAGGCCGAGTCTGCCTTGACAGGCTTTGGTTCCTCTGCCAGACCTCTGGGACTGAATGTCCCATTCCTTTTGTGGGAAGAAAGGTGACTTCAGGGAGCTGCCTGCGGCCTCTGCTCTGGCTGCAGCTTCCTTAGAATCCTTGATGTTAGGAGCTTCACGTTCTGGCAGTTGAGACATTAACTACCGGACACTTGGTGAAGTTTGGATTTTGCTCTGTTTGTCAGAAGGTAGCTCAGTGATGGAGTAAACCGTTTCTCCTCTGGCTTTCTTAACCGTGTGTGTTACTTTCATCCGATTTTATTTTTTAGTGGTGGGATTCAATCCTGAGCCATGGGCATGCTAGATGTGAGCTACATCCATCCAAACTAATTTTATTCTTGTGTTGAATGCTGCACTTTCCTGAGTGATCCGGTTGGCACATGTGGCTGATAGCATTGCACACATACATGCTTATGTTCTTACCCTTCTTAACAATATCTGCAGCATATTTGGTACTCGAGGTGCTTCATTTGTGCGCTCATGCTTCAGGAGATTGAGGGACTGGAGATAGGAAGAGAGAATCAGACTCGGATTCCGTGTCTGACACCCAGAAGTTGGAAAGCTTTGCCGCACGACTTTGCCAGGCTGCCCTTTATGTTTGTTCTGTCTCAGAAAAGGGACAGGTTGTAACCGACACCGAAGGTTTTGGTTAGGATGAGAAGATCCGGTACCGGAAGAACGCTTAGCATGGTTTGCAGGGTATGACTATCCACATGCTTGTCACTTATTAATTCATAACACTTCACAGTGAATGGATGAGTGGCATGTGATAGATGCTTTTTATTTAGATCCTCAGTACCCCTGTGGCTGTCACCTCTCCCATGTCTCAATCATCTGTAACAGGATAGCCTCCTGTATGTATGTATGTATGTAGTATGTATGTATGTATGTATAATTGGTGAACAGGAGACAAGTTAAGTGGACTTTATCAGCTGTTTACTGGTGTTCTTGGTCAGTCCCCTTTCCTTTCTTGAGAGGAGCCCTTATATCTTCTTTTAGAAGAACAGCATATAAAAAGGTTGGGTGGCTTCCTGTTTGGAACCGGTTCAGTGGCAGCTCTTACCAGGCTGGCGTTCTGTGTTGTGGTAGAAAGATGTGCTTCACATTGATTCTCTGTCTGCACAGGCTTGATTCTAGGACTCCTGGACATTGATGGGTCTGGATGCTCCCTCTCATGTTTGCCTCGCGCCTACATGGGCCTTCCCCTATGTTTTCAAAGGTCATTTGATTATTTATAATATATAATGTAATGGGTATGTGAGTCATTTTGAAACTATATTGCTTGATGATGATAATAGTAATAATAGTGTATATATCTATCTATATATATGTATATATATATTTGACACAGACAAAACATTTTCCCCCCACAATGTTTCGTCCAGGGTTGCTTCGATTTGCTGAAGCCAAAGGGAAGCCCATGGATGTACCTAGCTCCAGGTGGTGCTCTGGGTCAGGCTTTTGACTGCTCTTAGCTGGATAAATGTGACTTAACAGACAGTCACCACTACACAGGCGAAGGAGAAGCCGTCCGTGTTAAGTGTGAAGTGAAAGCCAAGCAGAGGTAGGGAGGAGAGACCCGGAAACTGGTGAAGGGCTCACGGTGTTGCCCTCACGGAAGGAAGCCTTTCGGAAAAGGTGTCACACCGGCGTGAGCGAGAGGAAAGAACTGGCTGTGGACAGAGTAGGGAGAAGAACATCATGGGAGAGAACACTTTGTGCCAGGGCCCTGTGGAGGGCGTGAGCTTGCTGTGGGGAGGAGAGGGCTGAGGAAAGGAAGGGTGGCAGTGTGGTAGGAGGAGTGGGAAAGGGATTTTGAGAGAGAAAAGAGGTCAGGTTTGTGTACATTGTGGACAGGCACCAGAAAACTTTGTCCTCGGGATGAGAAGCAAGGCCGTTCGTGGCCTTGTCTGATGCAGCTCCTGAAAGGTCACCGTGGCTTCTTTCGGTAGCAGTGAACTTGGAACAGAGCTGCATGTGCCGACTATTCTGGGGACGATGTTTTAGACTGTGATGTGGGTCCTGCTGGCTCTGAAGTCAAGTTTAAGACAGTCCATCCATCGCTTTAAATCTCAGAGCTTTGACCACCACATTTGAAATTGGGGCGCCTGTCAAGTTTTTTTTTCTCCTACCGGGGTTAGGCTCGTTCTCTGGCCTCCCCTTGTCCTGATTCCTGTCTCGCCACGTGTGCTGGTCATTCACGCTCTGTCTCGTTGCCTTCACATGCTCTGGTCACGTCCCTGTTTTTTTCTGGCGCATTCTGCTGGAGCTAGTGTCTGAACTTGCTCATTCCTCCTTGAATAGAGTTTCTGTGCAAGTCTGCTTAGCCTGGTTCATTTTCTTTGACATCAAATGGCTAATTGAACAGTCTCTAACCTGTGCCCAGGAGGGCAGATGCAGATGTGTTTACTGGGACAAAGCAGCCCTTTAAGTCACAGATCAATAGGCAGAGAAATTAGATTGCTTTGCCTTTGAAAACTTTGAAAGTATTTGAGTCCAGGAACTGGCAGATCTGACTGAAAATATTTTGCCCTGCCGACGGACTGTCCTAATTTTTTACTTTAGAAAATAGAGCCATTTTAGTTGAAGAGATGATATTTTCGGAAATCCTCAGCAAGAGAGTTGAGCACATTTTTATAAACATGTAATGTCTCACTTCTCAATAGGGAAAGGCAGGCAGGGAGGGATTGAAGGCCTTTCCTTTTAGACCCAGTTTCTTGGTCCCCTCGAGGCAAGGAGACTGTCTTTCTCCTGATGGAAAACCCCTGTGTTATATGAAAGGAGGCAATATGGTCGCCTGAGTCATGTTTTCCTGAGGAAAGGAGTGAGGTAAGGGGTAGCAACCTAGTTCTCATTTTAAGGAGTTTGCAGTCCAGGGAAAGTTAGTGCTTTTCAGGTTGGTGTGTGTGTGTGTGTGTGTGTTTCCAATGGACAGAGAATGTGTGCTTCCAACTTAAATATGTAAGAATTGAACAAACTTGCAATTTCTCAGGTGAGTGTGGGGAGGGGAATGTGCTTGTGCACTAGCGCTTTCCTGAGGGTGTGTGTGTGTGTGTGTGTGCTGTGAGCACCCAACCAGCTTGAAGCACTTTATGCAAAGGCAGCCAGTAAAGTCGGGCCTCTCTGTGGAGAAAAGTCTTTATTCTTGTTTGTACCCTCACAGGGAACAGGAAACCATGCCCGGTGCCTGCAGATATATGATCATTGTCTTTTTTTTTAAATTTTAAATTCACTTTATGTCTTGATTGAGGCCCCCATCCCTTTCCTCCTCCCAGTCCCATCCTCCCACCCCTCCTCCATTCTCCCCCCCCATCTCCCCGCCCCAATCTCTCCTCTCCCGACCCCCCTCCCCATTGTCTCCTGAATGAAGACACCCTTTCCTAGCCAGGTTCCTGTGCAGCCTCCCAGTGTCTAAATCCCTGCTGTCCTGGAAACGGCTCCCTCAGCCGCAGCATCACCTGGGGACCTGGGTGTGTTTCATGTCAGGCCTCCGAAACTCAGCATCTTCAGATGATTCTGGTTCAGGCTGTTAGACCATCCCTCTTCAGAGGGACCAAACAGGAGTAAGTGACACTAGTCACACCTGCTGCATAATTCCTGCTGACAAGGTGGCTTTAGGTTGACACATGCTGAGTGGTTAGGAAGGAGAACTCCTCTGGCAGGGATGGTTTTTGACATGTTTATGTATATGGGTCACTGGGCCCAAGTTCCTAAGTGCTCTTTCTTAGGTGTGCAGGGGGCAGTTAAGGTTGTGTCCCAGTGGATGTCCAGCTGGCAGTTCTGTTCCATGTACAGTATTCGTCCACTGGTTATGACTCTCTGTGTTGCCCCACTGAGGAAACCTTGGGCATGGGGGCATCTTAGAGGCCTGTTCCTTCCTTCTTCTAGATAGAAGTATAGATGTGTAATACAACATTTAAGTCATTTACTAGTTCTTTCTTTTTAAATGGTGCTTAGGATGACAGCCAGGACCTTGTGCATTCTGGTTAAGTAAACTGCCACTGAGGTACAGCTCCAGCCCCCGTTCGGGAAAGGGCTCAGTGATAATCATAGGTCAGGCTGCTGCTGAGCCTCCTGCTTCTGTCTCTCCGCGCACTGGAAGGGCTACCATGCCTGGCCCATGAAAGCTCTTTTGTCTCAGTGTATGGACCCAGGTCCATATGCCAAGGGGGTCAAGAGCGCCATGCAAAAGTGAGCACTGGGGCTGGATCATGAGTTTGCACCAAGAGTCTCAAACTCAGATACTGCAGGGCGAGGTGCAGTGTTAGAAACACATCCTTCACTTCCTGCTGATTAGGGACCTGAACTTCCAAGCTCTGGACTCCCATTTTATGTTGTTTCAAAAGAAAACAGCTGGAAATCTGTTTGTGGTTGGTATTTCCCAGTGTTAAGAGAACTAGGTTACCCCCCCCCCCCCCCAGTAACCTGGCTTCCTATGTAGTAATTCTTCAGTTGAGTGCCTCTTTATCAGCCTGCAGTCCATTGTAGTTTACCTGTTTCCATTACTTCTAAGATTGCAACAAACGGTCCCATGCCAGTATTGATGGATCACCCTGGCCTAGGTGGACCCAGAAGACCTCTGGGTAGCAATTACTCAGTGAAGATACAGGCCTTGGGTTCTCCTGGCTCAGTTTACCTACAGAGTACTTGCTGTGCTGTCATGGCCCCCAGCGGGAGCTGTTTCTATTGGGAAATCTCATGACACTTAAATTGTGCTATGTTTCTAAGCTTGTGGGCAACTGGGTCGTGATTGGATTATTAAGTTACCAATTGTCTTAACGTCCTTTTTATTCTCACAGTGCTCTGAATTGGCAAACAGAACCAGGAAATACTGATCCCAGTACTTAAAAAGAAATTGGAGTAACACTCCTCCGTGATCAAAATTTCGAGACTACTCTCAAATTCTGGTCCATTTTAACTTTTCAGTTTGATCTATAAGTATGTAGATAACGCACAGACTTAAGTATATGTGTGAATGCAGATTGTATGCACACCTTGATCTATATGCACATATGCATAGGAGCAGAATTGTAATCGAACTGAAGCCTGTCTCCAGACAGCCTACGCTTGCACGGTGAGATCACACTTATGGAAGTTTATGTAGCGTGCCAGTCCTTTGTACCGAGGACTACATGTGAACCACATGGCTAGGTGCATGTTTTTCAGTCTTTTTTGAATCATTTGGGGTCCACTGCTGCTGATGACACTTGTACTTAAATCATGAGATAATGTGGAAATGACACAGAGGTTGGGAAAGATGTTGAGACAGGGCTATGGAAGTGAGGAGCCCTTAGTACGGGAGGTGTGGGTAGAGGCCAAGAGACCAGTTGTGAATAAATAGTACAGCCCCTTCAATAGGGCAGAATTGAGGAGAGGCCACACCCCAGAGGAATACTCCAAAACCTCTGTGGCATCTGACTTTGAAGTCAAGGTTTGAGACCCAGCATGGGGTGTCATTGCAAAGGTGTTAGAGCAGTGTTTCAACCTGTGGGTAGAGATCCTTTTGGGGGCCAAATGACCCTTTCTCAGGGGCTGCCTAAGACCATCAGAAAACACAGAAGCTCAGCACTGACTGCTCTCCCAGAGGTCCTGAGTTCAATTCCAGCAACCACATGGTGGCTCATGACCATCTGTAATGAGATCTGATGCCCTCTTCTGGTGTGTCTGAAGACAGCTACAGTGTACTTATATATAATAAATAAATCTTTTTTTAAGAAAGAAAAAACAGATGTTTACATTATGATTCACAACAGTAGCAAAATTATAGTTATGAAGGAACAATGAGAATAATTTTATAGTTGGGGTTGCCACAATGTATAGAGTTGTATTATAGGGCCACATCATTAGGAAGGCTGAGAACCACTGTTTTGGAAGGACCAGGGGAGATTGGCCAGTCAGTAAAGTTTGCTCTACAAGGACCTCAGTTCAGATCTTCCCTCATCTCAAATGAAAATCTGGGCATGGTGATGTATGCTTATTGTCCTAGAGTTGAGAGGCATGGCCAGACAGAGCTAAGGTTTACTGGCCATCCAGTCTAGCAGAATTGGTGAGCCCTGGATCCCAGCTAAGAGACCTTATCTCAAATATAAAAATACAAGCAACCAAAAAAACCCTGAGAGTGACACCTGAGCTTGGCCTGTACCTTGCACACCCATTTGTGCTCTCTCTCTCTCTCTCTC
Source organism: Micromys minutus (assembly GCF_963924665.1). Taxonomy (NCBI): domain Eukaryota; kingdom Metazoa; phylum Chordata; class Mammalia; order Rodentia; family Muridae; genus Micromys; species Micromys minutus. Next base: position 15,778,188 of record NC_137965.1, on the reverse strand, counting down.
TCTCTCTCTCTCTCTCTCACACACACACACACACATACACACACCTTGTGCCTTGCACACCATTTGTGCTCACACTCACACACATACACACCCCTGCCACATTCATAAAGTTAAGTGCTAGAGAGTGAGCCCACCTATGCGTCCCTCAGAGGCTGTGCCTTTTCTATGATGCACCATCTTGCTGGGGTCTACCCTTTAGGATGACAAAGTTTCTCCTCTCTTTGCAGGGCTCTAATTGTCTCTCTCTCTCTTTTTTTTTTTTATGACTGCAAATCTCATGCTGCTTGGCACACAAGAGGTGTTAAGGTAGAGGCGTGTGAGCAGGAATTAGGGTCCTCAGACTGAAGTGGTTCAGTACGCAGGAGTGCCACACCCCAGATTGTTCCCATAGGTGCATCCTAAGTTGTTGGCCACAGAACAGGCCCCAGGACGGGTCTAAACGGCACAAATGCAGTGCTGATGGACAAACTGTGCCTCCTGGAAGGATCTGGGAGTCTCGTCCATTGCTTAGTGAGGTGGCCGCTCTGGCCAGCACAGCTGTCTTCAGAGGCTCTGTGGACAGGAGAGCCAGTTCTCTGAGTGTTCTAACTCCTTTGGGTTGTAGCGCAAGCCGTGGGTGGGAGAGCAGTCGGGTCAAAGGTGAAGGCTCTGCACAGCCTAGCATTAGGCAGGCTCGACCTGGCCTCTCTTCTTCTTCATCACCAGCCTGTCCAACCTTTCCAAACGGGGTGCTTGTTCTCAAGTTACCAGAATCCTCCATCAGTTAATGATATCTACTGTAAAACGAGAGATGGGTTTTTGCACGTGATTGGCTTCATATCTGTTAAAGCTTGCTAGTTTCTACCTCTGATTGGCCTGAACTTCCAGTTGAGGACCTGGCACCTGCCAGGACTGTGCATCTCTCCCCCGGGAGCTAAGAGAGCCCCATTTTCTCACCTCCCAAGTCTGGTAATGGGTAGTGCTTGTTAAGTTAGTGAGTGCTGAGTGCTGTGAGCCAAGTAAATGATACCAGGTTCCCGGTTTAAGGGTGTAGCGATGGTGTGCGTGGAGTGATCCTCAGTTCACACACTGTATCCACAATCCGGGGAAAGAAGACTCTTAGAACAGGTGGTAGTGCTGGCCACCCTGAGAGGAGTTTGTATTTCGCATATCCGGAAAGGGCAGTAGGGTTTACAGAAGGGCTAGGTGTGGGTGTGCCAAAACCTTCCTAAGAGCCAAGGATGCAGCGGAGAGCACAAGGCTGCAACTTCAGGAGCTGATGGTCTAGTCAGGGCCTACTGCTGATGGAATAATTAATTGTACGGAGATGGGATATATCCTGTATGGAGGTACCGTAGATGGATGTGAGGAGCCGTGTGTGTGTGTGTGTGTGTGTGTGTGTGTGGTGTGGGTATATGTGTGATATATGTGATGTGTGTATGTGTGTGGAGGGTGTATGTGTAGTGTGTGTGGTATGTGTGTGTGCGGGTGGGTGGATGTGTGATGTGTGTGTGTATGTGTGATGTGTGTGTGTGTGTGTGTGTGTGTGTGTGTGTGTGTATAGTTTTAGCCAGGCTGACCAGGGAAAGATCTCAGTGACCAACAGGTGGAAGGCAGAGCAATTACTGGTGCCCTTAGGTGGTGTGTGTGTGTGTGTGTGTGTGTGTGTGTGTGTGTGTGTGTGTGTGTGTATCTGTCTGTTGTGTTGTGGCCACAGCAGAGAGTGAGGAGGGTGGCAGGAGCTGGGATGGAAGATTGTGAGGTGCCTCAGAGATCATAAAATAGACTTTGGCTTTACTATTGTTTTGGGGAGCCATTGGAGGGTGGTGAGCCAAGATACCAGGTTCATTTTTTAAAGGTGTAGCGATGGCAGTGAGAGGTGGCGTGAGCCTCAGTCCACACACTTTGTCCGTAATGACTGAGAGAAGCCTCTTAACCCAGGTGTTAGCGCTGCACCCTGAGGGGAGCTTGTGCTTTGCACATCCTGAAAAGCCAGTAGCATTTACCGAAGGACCAGGTGGGTTGGAGCAGAGATCCCTGAAATGCTCTGACTGTGAGGAGCTAGCTGTGGAGGGGATGCTTTACCTATGGTGTGAGGCAGGAGGGTGGATACACTTGTCTGGATTAGCGGAGGTGTGTGTACACTGGAGAGAGGCTGCTGCTCAAGCATGGGTGACTTCTCCAAGTGAGGGAACAGGAGTCGCGGAGGGGTGGGGCAGAGGGGACACAGTGGTGCAGGCCCTGGGGAGAGATGAAGGGCTGGGAGATAGCTTTAAGGTATTGTGAAGGAGTTTGGTCCTCAGCAAACTGGTGAGCAGCAGGACTGGTGGTGCACACTTGTAATCCCAGTGCTGGGGAGGAGGTGGGCGAATCAGTGAGAGAGAGATCCTGTATCAAAGGATGCTGATGGTATTCCTGGAGATGATGTGCAAGCTTGCCCTTTGACCTCATGCTTGCACTACTTCTAACATTCACACTCTCGAGTGAGTGCCAGCGTGCACACATGCACACATGGAAGAACAACAGGAAATCCAAGAGGTGATCATCAGCCAGCAAACAGCAAGATGCTCTCAGGATGGAGGAGGTAAAGCAGCCTTTGCATCCTAAAGGCAAGTGTGAAGGAGGCGGGTCACTGGTAAACGGTGAAAAGCGCTGCCTTTGGGATAGTAAGAGAACCGATTAGCGCCTCTGGCTCTGGGCATGATGAACTTGATATAGTGGCAGCAACTATTACATTTAAACACACATGGAGTTGGACCGAACCGATGTGCGCTGCGTGCTTCTAAGTCTGGCATTCAAACAGGCTGATCCAGGAGGTCGCTACCAGCCAGGGCTGTGTCGAGAGTTTCTGTCTAATAAACAAAAAACAAAACCAACAGAAACCACAAGCACTTTCCCAGATAAACATGTGCTCTGGTGGAGTCTCGCCTTCTGTAGCAGTTATTGTTTGGTTATGGGATAGATGGTACCGTGGGAGAGTCCCGCCCCTCCCCCCCACACCACAGACTCTAACGAAGCCTTTAATTTAGCGAGTGGTTCTGGACAAGTAGCTTTGAGAGGAGACTTGTTCAGAGAAATCATCGCCCTCCACTTCCCCCAGTGGTTCCGCCTCCCCATGTTGTTCTGGAACGGAGGATTTCAATGAGAACTGGCTGTCTACCTAGCTCCTGTTACCCTGTTGCTTACCCACAGTTAAGCAGGCAAGACTCATTAGTGTCAGCGCCCAAACCTTGCAGGGAAGCCTCATTGCCTTTGACTGCCCTTGGTGTCTCGCATGATTTATCCGGTGCGTCCAGAGTGCTATGAGATCATATATAAGTAATGTTTCCAGCCCATGGGTGGAAACTCTTTGTTAGAGGACAGTCGGTGCAACTGGAGAGAGCCAGTCAACTTTGAATATAGTTCGTGCAGTATTTATGGAGCACCTGTCTTTGGGGATGTTCGAGTCCAGGTGCAATGGACGAGAAGGGGCTCCTGTTTCTTTAATACCTTCAACCAAGTAGTGCGGAGCACAGGCAGGCCCACAGGTTTTCAGTCCCCTAGGTACCCTGGAGGAGTGGGGGTGGGGCGGTGTCTAACTCAGGTGTGAGCAGGTGCTTCAGGGAGAGCTCTTCTGTAGGAAAAGACATCCAGGTCAAGAGCCTTGGATGAGCTAGGGGCAGAGAGGCTCACTGGAGGGGAGTGTGTCTTCTTGGCAGCCGGGAGTCAAGAGACTGTGACGCTGTGATGTTCTGTGGTGGGTGAGGCTCAGAGTTGGAAGAGAGGAGGGCACTAGATCACTAGGGTCCTTTTTGTGTCTCTGAGAGGCTGGAGCCGGTAAGTCTTTGTGTCCTGTGGTAATCTTTGTGAAGAAAGTGTGTGTGCACACACCGCATACATAATACATATCTATATTGTAGACTCATACATATAAATATATATGTACGTAGACATATATGTGTGTGCACGGACACATGTGCACGTCTTTCAGACCCCTACAGAACTTGTCACTCTGAATCTTAGGGAAATATCTCCTGAGGGCTCTGTGAGGAAGGATAGTGACCCTGTGAGTGTTTATTTCCTTTGATTTGTGAAATGTAAAACTGGTTCTAACTTTAAGTGTAAAGACATAAAAAAAAAAAAAAAAAACCTACACACACACAAACCTCATCTTTGTTTAAAAGAAGGACCCATGAAAGACTGCCTGGAAAGCCAAGGGTGGGGTTGGCAGGGGCTGGGGTAAAGGGGAGCCAGCAGGGTGCAGAGGGGAGTAAGCTCAGCTGGGGTAGGAGAGGAACCTCCACTAAATCCACACTGTGGGGTGTGGGCCCTGGGCACACTGGGAGTCCAGGGTGCCTGGACACTTACCACCTATGATCAGCTGTAGGTCTCTGGTTAATGGTTAGTAATGGTGTGGAGCTCAGAATGTAGGCTTTGTATAATCAGAGACAGCACCCCAATGGGATCAGCCAGAGCTTCGAATTTTTTATATCTTCTTAATGTGACCATGAATATGGAGACCATTCTCCCAGCACCCAAGGGCAAGGTGCAAAGACCTGAGAGGAGCAGTAAGGTCCCATGCTTCCCTCTTCCCTCCCTTTGCCCTTGGTGTACTTTGACCCCAGTCATCATGCTTCCAACACTAAACACAGCAGGACTTTATCCAAACCCGGGGATAGAGAATATCTGCTGTGACCTTCTCAGACCATAGCTCCGATGAGTCACCCACTTGCCATCCCCCAGTCATGGGTGACCTTTCAGAGTTTTCAGACTCCTTAGGGGACACAGTTGACACCTTAGACTATGAGATCCTGATTACAGCTGGATATATAAAGACAGCTTGGGTGTCACCTCCGAGGGGTGTGGCTGCCTGGTCTCATGCTCTTGCTTTCCAGCATGGTTGCTTTTCTCCCAGGGTTAAGCATCTCCTCAGCTCTGGGAAAACATCCATTCTCAACAGCCCGAAGTTATAATTCAGTGGAATGTGGTTTTGAAACAATTTCACAGAGCAGACTTTTAGTTTTTAGCAATTATTGTGTTTAAAAAACAGCCCCCAGATTTTCCACTCCTTCCCTGACTCGATTTCTGACCACCCTTGGAGGAGGTGCGTAGTTGCTTTAAATGACAGTTTAATACATTTTATCTCTCTATCTCAGCAAGAGGATTCTGTTCTGTGTTTTTTTTTTTTTTTTTTTTTTTTTTTTTTTGTATCTGTTAGTTCATGTTCAAATTGAGTTGTTGTTTTTTAAAAAGAATTCTCCTTCATCTTAAAAAAGTAAAATAATTGCAATTGTCTATCAAGTTGAAGGACCTAGGTTGGGTTTCTAACAACACACACACACACACACACACACACACACACACACACACACAGGGCATGCATATTGACATTTTAAAATTAACTTGGTGATAGGTAATATTTGTTTCTGCTGTCAGAATTCTGTCTCTGAAAATTATGGTTCTGTGAATCAAAGAAGAGAGGCACATTTTCTAAGCATCATTACAAAGGAAGGAAGCACAGACACACCCCTAGGCAGCCTTACGGAGTCAGGGGGACACAGGAAGTTCTGTTGCAGGGGATTTGTGGAAATGGAAGGAGGTGGGATCAGACCTTCCTAATGATCTGATCGCCACCAGGGCTCTTCAGACGGTTTTGTGGCTCTAGATAATGATCATTCTTGGTGGTAACTGTAACTATAATGCTTTAGAAGCCAATAAGCCTGTCTTTATTTTCTTGTAATAACACATGACCTTGTTTAGGCCTCCATCCTATTCCCTGGGCAGACTCCCAGAGTTATAAAGTGTCTCAGCGCAGCATGGGATGCTCAGCTAGGCCCGTTTTCTACTTGATTAACTTGGTTTTCTTTTTTTGATTGTCCAGTTGATGAGATCACCTTCACCTGCAGTATCAATAGTATTGCCTTTGGCTCTGAGATGGTTGAGGATAGTTGAGGATGATCAGATCAAGGCCTGCCAGGTGAAAACCTTTGGCCTGCCCGTGATGCAGCATAAGTTTAACCCTGCAAATCTCAGACCGAGAGTCAGAATTGTCTCAAGGTGGTGCTTGTCACTGGAATGTATCTGGAGTGTACGATCCATCAGAGGACTATGGTTAATTGCCTGCTATCGAGGGATAGTTAAACTGTTCTGGAGAGAAAATACATTACCTAATTCATCATTGTGTCTCTGCCTGTCTCCTTCTTTCTTCTCCCTCTTCCTCCTGTTTTTTACCCACCCCGCCTTCTCTGTGGCTGCTGTAGTATTGCACAATGGTTATGTACCAGGTGTGCCAGTTTGGTAGAGTAGATGCAGACGTTCTTGTCCTTTACTGTCCCCATCTGTATGTGCCACGCCACACAGGCCACTCGGGGCTTATGCACTAGTGGACTGTAAGTTGGACTCATGCCTCCATCACTGAACTGCCGTGCTGAGAGTTGAGTGAGCTTTGGTCCCAGCATCTGTATAGCATATGCTTCTTAAAGGGAGCCCCAGTATGCTGCACCCCTGTCCTGGCAGAGAGGGCTCACCTTTTCAGCTAGGCAGTGTTGGTTTCACAGTGAACAAGGATACCCTACCCTCATGGATAGTGAGTTACATCTCAGAGAGCAATGGGAGGGAGAACCCGGGTCATATTGACTTGGTGCTGCGTGGCCAGCCACTGAGAGAGGTCAAGTCTGAGCTTCCTCAAGGTGGAGGGGAAACAGTGAGTGACTTCATGAATGCTTCCCCATGAACGCTGTCCTGAGACTTGGCGGCTGCCTCTCATGGTAATGTGCCACCAACAGCAGAGGAGGGAATAAACTTGAGGTGCCCCGAAAGGCCTTACTTCTGGTCTGTCTACCTGAGACTCACTTCCTGTTTCACCAAGGCTCTTGATAACTGGTGGGTGTGACAGCATTTGGGTGTGTCCACCGTGTGACAGTGGCATTTGGGTGTGTCCACTGTGCAGCGTGCACATTGCTGAGTAATCGCCCTGGCAGAGCAACCAACCCCACATGGAAGAGGTTCACCCTTGCAGACCTCAGGTAAGCTTGGCTCGACAGCAGACAAGTCATTTCATAAGAGCAGCACCTGTAAGCCCCGTGGGAATGGCTGCCGGGAGAGAGTGGCCGTGGCCCCAGCACCTCAAGCAGGAGGAGCTTAAACGTCCTGGTTTGCCTGTGCACAGCTGAAGCAGGTGTTCCGTAAGGTGGCTGTGATTGAAGTGGTTGCCTCCAGAGCAGGACTTCAGCTATGTTTTCCTGTAGAATGGGGGAGCATCTCGACAGCCCAGGGTCGACGGGCCATCTCTAGGCCCGTGATCCAGCAGGTAGATGCCTCTGCTGATTCTGTGTGAAGTGGCACTTTTTGAAAAGTACATCTGTTAACAACTTCCACCCCCTCTAACGGCAAATTGGGTTTAGAACTCTGGGGCGATGTGAGCCGGTCAGCAGGGTCACGGACAACGTACGTGCCTGAGATGCTCACAGTTTAAGAACATGCAAGCAAACCATCCTGCAGAGAGTTAGGATGCAAGCTAGCCTGTGTATTCATGAGAATTGCCGGGGGGGGGGGGTAGTGTGCCTAAAGAAAGCCCTCCCCGGGATGCTGTGGTAGTAGCCCCGGCTGTTGGCAGCCTATGTGGCTAATCTGCAGTCTTCTTTCAGTGTTAAGACTTGCTTACCTGTCAGTGTTCCCCTGGGACACTTTGTAAATTCAGTTTGCAAAGAGACTTTGCCTTGATGGAAGATGGAGGCATCTAATAATTTCATACTTATATTTGAAGAGTTCTCTGTCTCTCTCTTTCTCTCTCTCTGTGTATGATGTATGTATGTATATATGTATCTATGTATGTGAGTAAGATCATACTTAGCTTTGAGACATAGAGGACAAAGATGGTCTGTTTAGTGGAGGCACATCAGTATCAGGCAGTGCTGGATTTAAGTCTTTTTAAACTGTGAGCTATAAGTCGGTCTACCTGTTAGGAAAGCTGGGTTTTTCTCGACTTTAGGGAAAGTAAGAAAGGGTACTTTTTCTGTGGCTGCAAGTCCGGCTCTGTAATCCCCACTACCAACTGTAATTCTGAGAAGTGTTGAAGTCCTTAGATCATCCACCCCAAATGCTGTTCTTAAGAGTGAATACATTGTTGCACTTTCTAGTACAAAGGAACTGTGACCCTGGGGCTTGCATGGCAAGATGGCACGATTAGAACAGAATGTTCTAGACTCTGGGTTCAAGATGTTTCTCACTGGGCCCTTTCCCCAGTCCCCACCTGTGTCAGTTGCTCTTCCTGTCCCTTGGCCCCAACCTCTATAAAGTCCTTCCTGTCCTTCAGCCAAGATGCCTGGGCGGTTAAAGGTGTGGATGCAGCCTTGCATACTTAGCTTCTGGAAGCAGACAGAACCAGCTCGAAATTTCCATGGCCTTGGAGGAAACAGGATGATGGATAGGAAACAGCTGCCGGGAGTGCAGAGGCAGCAGTGCAGCCCCACAGAGTGTTCAGCGACCACAGGGATGTCAGCGGAAGGCCTCTGATTAAACAGAGCTGTGGAATGTGATTTGTTTTCAGACGTTGGCCCCTCCCTGCCTTTGTTCTTCAGTTGCCTGTAGATTTTATTCTTACGTATCAAATGACCCAGAAGTGCTTTATTTAAAAATTAAAAAAAAAAAAAACTAAACAAAACACACATCATGTGTGTCCGCTTACATGCGTGTTGTGTGTGCATGTACCTTTCATATGTGTGGAGGTCACATGACAGCTTTTCAGGCCTCAGTTGTCTGCTTCTACCATGTATGTTCTAGGGACTGAGTTCAAAACCCAGATCTGGCGGCAAGTGCTTTGGCCACCTGAGCCGTCTTGTATACCCAGGAGTGCTTCCTCGGAAAAAAGTTAAGCAGCATAGCTGCAGAGAGGCTGCAAAAAACAGCCCCTTTCCCTCCTTGCTAATCCCCATCTCAGAATGGGTGCCAGCCTCTTCCCATAGCTGCTCAGACATCCCTGTTCCTGGTCACACTTATGTATCACCGTTGTCCTTTGCAGAAACAGATTGGTGTGTAGCCTGAGTCTGGTCCTGTGGGACTTTTCTGCTGCATTCTGTCATAAAGCTTTTCCTGGCATCACCTACTTAGGCAAACCTAAATCATCTTAGAGTGATTTTTATGTCATCAAATATAATTAACTTTATAATTTGGATGTCTGTACGGAGATCCAGACTCTTTGGAGCAGGTGGGTCCCGGGGCCACCCACCTCGTGTGGACAGGGGACTCTGGATGTTTGGTGGCAGGCTGGCTGGCACCTGGCAGAGACTCTTGGGTCAGTTTGACAAGGGGGAGCCGATCTTCTGCAAGAGAGAGTGACTCACTCCAGTTCTGCTCAGAAGGTCCAGGATCCTTTGTGAGAGTTGGCTTGAGGACCATCCTTGAGGGAATCATTCTCTCCACGCCTGCTTCATAGTTTTGCAAACCCTCCTTATGGGAGGTTGCTCAAGGGGTTTGGGGATGGCTCGATGATGAAGTGCCTGTCTAGCAGGATTTAAGTTTGATCCCAGCACCCACACACAATGCTGGGCATGGCAGCGTGTTCTCATAAATCCAGTGCTAGGGAAGGAGAGACACTGGTATCCCTGGGGCCTGGTGGGGAGTCAGTTGAACCTGTTGGTTAGCTCCAGGTTCAGTGACAGACGCTGTCTCAACAAATAAGGTGGAGAGTGAAGAGGAAGACACCTGAGATCAAAATCAGATCTCATATACACAGACACGGCTACAAGTACACACATATACAGACATATATACACAGACACACATACAGATACACAAAAGACACATATATAGACACAGATACATGCGCACACAGACATATACAACAAACACATTCACACACATACACAGACACACATATGTAGACATACATATATACATATGAACACACACAACGGATACATGCACACACAGAAACACACTCATACACACACTTATACATACATAAACACACACACATACAGCCACACACATACATACAGATACATACAAACACATACAGAGACACTCACAGACATGCTCGAGCGCTCGCATGTGTACACACACGCACAGTGTGGGGACAGGGAGAGCGAGGTAACTTTTTCCTGTTTTGTTGCTGAGAAGTGGGATCCAGGATGGGAGGGAGAAACAGGATTGAGCATTATATCATCACCGTCATGGGCTAAGACATCGTGGGAAGCATTTGATGACAAATTGTTAAAACTGGTGCACTTGAGTTTGCCAAGCCCCAGCAGACCTGGACTTGACATTTCTGGCTACGCCCTGATGTGCAATGACAATTGTCCCTAGAGTAGCAGTTGCTGTTGGAATGCTGTCACGACCTTGATCCTTGTTGCTGAGACAGAGAGTCGCCATGCCTTCTCAGCTTTACAGTTTGCAAGCCACCTGCCGTTATTCTTTTCCTTCCGTCCTCTGAAGGTTTACAGGACCCGTGGCCCTGTTCCTTTTCAGCATAGCAAATCGCAGACATGCGTAAGCCCATGGTATAAGGATGACGTCATTATAAAGATAATGTCATGAAGGAGATGTAGTAACCATGCCCAGCATCCTGACTTTCTCTGCTTTTATTTCACAATGCAGTTAGTTCAAGAGGGGACTTCCTCAAGGAAGAAAGACTTGTTGTTTTTCTCCTTCCTTGAATATTGTTGCCCTACACGATATATATTATTGTGTGTGTATATATATATTATGTTTTCCCCTCCCTCACCTCCTCCCAGATCCTCCCTTCGTCTCTACCTACGCAACTTCCTGTTTGCAAATCAAAAGAAAACAAACCGACAAAAATGAAACAGAAAATGACCAAACCAAATAAAACGAAACAAAAAGTCCACCAAAACCAAACCAAACAAAACATGGAGTCTGTTTGGTGTTGGCTAACTCCTTCTAGACATGGGGCCTGCCTGAAGTGTGATAAGCTGGTGATACTCTGCTGGGTTTCCCTTTCTCAGCAGATAATGATTTGGAGTAGCTTCCTGGTGAAGGGTGGGATTTGCTTTGGTTTGAGCTCTCACAGATCCTGTTTGAACTGCCATTGTCTCTAAGAGTTTCTATGTCCTGTTGTGTCTGGAAGACACTGTTTATTTGGAGTCATCTCCCTCTGGCTCTTACAGTCTTCCTGACTCCTTACACATGGATGCCTGAACCTTGAGTGTTGGGAGGGATTGATGAAGGCATCCCCTTTAGGGCTGAGTGCTCCCAAGTCAAGGGGAGACTTGTGATGAGTTACCTGGATATTTTATAGACCTGTTGCCTTCAAATGAGGCCAAGAATTCTTTAAAGTTCTTGCCCGTGACTTATAAACTGGTTCTAATCACTGACCATGGGGCCCCAGAGAGTTAACTGTTTTCTAAACTTCAAGGAAACTGGGGCTTGTAGGAAAGATGTTAGGAAGAGCATGGTGTATGGTATGTTATCATAGCTCAGAAATTCTGACACTGGACAGGGCATGTGATTTCACAGTGATTTCTTCTAAAGATAACAGGTTGATTTTTCTACATCCATCTCTTAAGCATTGGTCAGTTTGATCACACAGGACAAGTCAGAAAGATAAATCTGTCTCTTCACTTTCTGTCTGTATCCTGGGGTCACCACACTGTAGCACAGGAGCCATTCCTGTTGAGTTACTCAGTGTTCTATAACTGCCGCAAAATGCTTGAGGCACATGATGATAAAAGGAGGAAAGGTTTATTCTGATTTGCAGTTTTAGGGGGTCCAGTCCATGCTTGGTTGGCCCTGTTGCTTTGGGGCTGTAGTGATAAACTTACCAGGAAGCATCATTGCATTGGCAGTGTGTTAGGTTACCACCTGGAATCTCTCGTGCTTGTGGGACAAGAGAGTGAGGCAGGAGCTGGAGACTCATACTCTTTTCCAAGGTCATGACTCCAGTGACCCAACTGCGTCCCACTAGGCTCTACCTCTTAAAGGATCCACCATCTCGCAATGCCAGACTGGAGTATGTTCTTTTAACAGGTGATATCTGGTAGGCCATTCCCTATCAAAACCGTGCCATCTGCAGGGAGAAGGCAGAGCCAGCCTAGGGCAGATTGGTCAACCCCATCTGGAATCTGCTTTCTAACCTTTACTGGTAGCTTGCTTGGTTGTGAGCCTCCTTTCATCCTTGTAGGATGGGGACAGGAACACACCAAGGGGATGAGTGTCCAGCATACATTAGCCTCTACTTGCTCTATTTCAGACTGGCCCTCAGTTCTGTCCGTCCATCCGTCCGTCCATCTCCATCTATCTCATTCATTCATTCATTCATTCATTCATTCATTCATTCATTCATGCATGCATGCATGGAGGCCACATGGAATGACCTAGCACTGCATATCTGGTGCTCAGTTTTCAACTCTGCTTCCCCTTTCAGTTGCAGATCACCAGCAGAGGGAAACTATGCTTTCCTTCAGCCCCCCCTTCTGTTTTTGTTCCCCTACTCCCCCCACCACAACCCCTGCAGTTGAGTAAACCCAGAATCTGTCCAGCCTCAGTATTAATTCCTCCCACAGTGGGGTGTCCTGGGAACTGGAGCCAACAACCCCGTATGGTAAATTGCAACTGTGAAATCTCAAGGTACTCTGGCCCAGGTTTTTAATTGGAAAGTCTCTTCCAAGTGCTTCTTCTCTGATAGCAGTGAAGAAAAGTTAAAATTGCATGTGAAAGCACAATTTTTTATTATTATTATTATTATTATTATTATTATTATTATTATTATTATCTTTAAAGAATCCATCCTGAAATAGTGCAGTGGAAAGAGAAATGCTTCCTGGGTAGGGTGTTCATTGTCTTAGGTTCTTGTTGCATGCTCTGTCCTTAACTGTAGCAGGGGGCTTAGTACTAATCACTGTCAGCCCTGGGTGACTCATGCATTCCTGGCTGCTCTGTGTTTATGTGGAATATGGAAACGGTTGTCCCCTCTTTCTTCTGCGCTTGATTGAATGCCTGAGCTCCTCACTTGTTATTTTTAATGGGCCCTACTTTTTGGGGCTCCAGCTGGGGCTTGAGGAGGGACAGCTGACAGTATGGCCCAGGCTGTCTCCTGAGGTCAGGCTAGCATTCCGGAAGTTATAACCTCACTGGGAACCAAACCCAGGACCTCCCACAGAAATGTGAGCACTCCTTGTCCATGGTTCATTTGCCCGACCCGGGGAGCACAGAAACTGGGGTGATAGCAGAGCAGCCTGAACTGAGAAAAAATTAACTCTTGTCACCTTTATTGGGAGCCTTGTGTTTTATGTCCTATGGTGTTTTCTTTCCTCCCTCACTCTAGTTGGCCATCTGTTTGGGAAGGACAGGGCCGGGGGTGGGGGGGAAGGGTAACTGCAGAGAAGAGAAAAACGGGCATCCCTCTCCTCCGCTACCAATTTATGTATTTGTTTTTACGGGGGTGTGTGTGTGCACCACTTCCATGTAGGTACGGAAGGCAGAGGGGCCCAAGTTGGATCCCTGGGATGCGGTAAGCTGAACTGCCTAGCCACCTCTCAAGCCCCGCTCCTGTGGTCAACAGTGCGCTCTTCTTGAAAAAGAAAGTTTTAACCTACAGGATTTAAGAGTTGAGTTTGGCAAATGATCACAGGCCGTTGAAGAGAAAGGAAACTGCTCTCCTAGTGTCTGTGGGACGTTACCGTTCGGCCAGCCTTCCTGTGCCTTGACAGACGGAGTTTCTTCCTCCCGAGCAGAATGTTTTCCCAACTGCACAGTTCCAGCCGCCCCATGCAGGTGTCAAGAGCATTTGTAGGGGGAAGAAACCCTAATGACTTAAAGCATCCAACGTCTACAAGAAAAAAGAGTGAGAAGTTTTTGCAGAAGTTTTCTATAAAAGACTGTTGGGAAGCTTGGGTTTTGTTTGCAGGCAGATTTTTCTTTCTTTCTATGTAGGCTTAAATATTTGTGTGTGCAGGTTTGTATTCGTGTGTGTGTGTGTGTGTTTCCTTGATTGTAGTTTTGATTATTATTGAACCTAATTCTTGTTAGGCAAGCACTCCTCCACTGAACTCCTTCCTCAGCTCTGGTGCTGGCTTTCTTAAAAAAAAAAAAAAAAAAAGCAAATGTTTTATGTTTGGTGAGCTGTTTGCAGCACCTAGTGCCACGGACCCAGATGTATGGCGCCAGCCCTGAAGCCATCCACTTTCTGAGGGAGTCAGAAGTGCAGGATGGCTGAGTGAGGGCAGGGGCTGCGGCTGGGGTGTGAAGAGAGGGCCTTGAAGAAGAGGAGAAACCTTGGGGAACTATGGGGTAAGAGAGTTCTCAGAGTGCACAAGAGCAGACAGCGCATCAGATCAGAAGCACAGTGCACTTCAATGGCAGGAAGGCTTGCTGGGAGAAAGCTGGCATTTGGGATGGCGGAGGGGATGGTGGGAAGAGAGGCATTTGGGTCTTACCCTGGGCCAGCTTTTTGAAGCCTGTGACTTGTCAGTGGAGTTTTATCCTGTTATTTCTAGGTGAGTCCCATGAAAGAGCTGGGCTGATCTCGAGTTAGGACCAGTGTCTGCCATTGACTGTTACAGGAATTTGAACCTCATCTGTATCAGTAATTTGTTAATCATTCTGTACTCCCCAAGGGTCGAATGCACGCACTGCCCGGGACCTATCCGGATTTGAGTATGAAAGACAGACAGACAGACAGACAGACACACACACACACACACACACACACACACACACACACACACACACCCCAATTAATTTTAATATGCCTTGACTAGCTCAAAGGCTGGGCAGTCCTAATCCTCTGCCTGGCTAGCATACATTGCCCTCCAGAACTCCTGGCTCAACACCTTCTAAATCTATGTCTTATCTTTGCTGCCCTGTTACCTTCTGGGCAGCCTCTCATAGGGCTGCTTTCCCTTCCTGCCTACATTTTGAATGAGTTTTCTTATGCAGCTCCAAATCTGTTCCATCTCTCTCAGAGACATGGCGGTCTCTCTCTTTCCTCTCTACCAGTTCCTAGCCCTCGAAAAGCCCTAGGTCTTGCCTCAGTTTACCTGCCCAGCCATTGGCTGTTGGCTCTTTATTGATCGATCAAAAGACCTTCAGCGGTTTGGACATGCATCTTCCCAATTTGGGGGGGGGTAGCTTAATTAAAAACATTAGAACCAATCCCCAACACTCATCCTTTGAACTATTGAAAGGAAATTGGGGGAGCCATACTGGCATATTGGGGTCCTGGAAATACAGAGAGCTGGTCCTTCCTTGGGATGCAGGTCTGTGCATATTGAGAGGAAGAGACCATTTATCCTACAAGTCCTGTGCTCTGGGCTGTTTATGATGGTCCCAAGCTCCATGGCATTGGTGAACTGTCAGTAGCTGATCATCACTGTCTTACCAGTGAAGACATTCTGAAGCTATATTGTTTAGAGGGATTTGAGGGGTAGGGGTGTGTGTGTGTGTGTGTGTGTGTGTGTGTGTGTGTGTGTGTGTGTGTGTGAAGTCAGTGGTGGTGAATCAGGATACTTCAGTAAGAATCATGTTGTTAATCAAGCTGCACCCACATTGATTGGCTAGTGATGGGAAAGTTTTAAGGGTGGGTTTTCTTTGAAATGCAATGGATGTTTCCAAATAAAGTGGGGTGTTTCATGTAAAATTGGTTTTACATCGGTGTCAAGATGTGACCCTATAGCTCCTGGAGGCTTGTGGCTGTGCTGTTTGCACAGTTAGGACAGATAAAGGCAGCAGTCTGAAGTTCTCTGCAGGACTGTGGTTTATAGCATCCCATTTACCAGACTCAGGGGACAGGGCTGTCCTCTATATGTTTCACATATGTGAATGTCTTGATACCAGAACCTCGTAATATTAAGACAAGATCTATTATCATTTTTTCCCTCTGATTTTGGGTGGAAATCTTTCTAAGGGATTTCTTGTCCTATTTTGTGCTCCTGGCAGGCATTCAGACTACTCATGGGTTAACAACCTCTCCATTCCTTGCTTATGAAAGAATGAAATATTCCCAGTGCTTGTGGCAGGGCCTGTTGAGACCTGTGCGGGGCCCGTGTGCCTGTCTTGCTGAGCGACCTCAGAATGTCATGAAGTCACCATCCTTAGATTTTTAAGGTGGCTGATGGCTGCCTTCATTCCATTCTACTTCCTTCTTCAGGCAGAAGATACCTTTGCTTTCAGAAGAAAAAGCCAGGCAGCCTTGCAAAGGTTTCTGGGAAGGCTATGCTTTGCTGCGTGTGTAGATGAAGCGCTCATTGAAACGCTCACACCACACTTTATTATATTATATTACAATGGGTTATATTACAATGGATTATCCAGACTGGGGTAAAGGGACTCTTAACAGTGTTGCTTCTAGAAGAGCAGTGGGCTTTGCCAAGCTCTCCTATTGGGAGCCCAGAAGTTGACTTGCTCACCTTCAAGGTCCAGTGTGGGTGGGGTGGAGGGCATTGGAGAACTATCTCTGACCACAACTCATTTTTTTCTCCTTTTATCTTTAGTGATGATGTTTATTTGTTGGATATCCATCTTGTGTAAGGCACAGCCAATGGCATAGTGAAACGGTTTCTTTCCAAAAAGTAAAGTTGGCATCCTGGAGGAGGTTGGGGGTGGGGAATGAATACAGACTTAGGGGCGGTGCTGAGTTGCTCAGTCATGGCGATGCTGTGCTGTTAAATGAGTGTCCTGTACTTTCAAGGTTGGCATTTGTTAGAGATGGGCTTGTATATGCTATGGACGTGTGGTATGGGGGTGGCGGATGCGGGGGCCCAGCCTGCTCAGTGCTGACCTCTGGGAAGCCTCCTGGCTTTCTCCTTCTGCTTTGTTCAGCTACTCTCATATGATCCAGGCCCACCTGCCTGGGAAGCCTACTGCCCACAGTGGGCTAGACCCTCCTGAATCAATTAGCCATCAAGAAAATGCCCTCCCTGCAGGCCTGCTCAAAGGCCCATTGGATGGAGGTACTTCTCAATTGAGGTTCCTTCTTCCACAGGTGACTAGTTTGTACCATATTGACAAAAAATACAACAGGTGCCCTTCCCAATTCCATCCCTGACTCTGCTGGTCAGGAGGGTTGGGGGAGGGAGCTTGGGACATTTCCGGATGACAGAGGCTATCAGTGGCTGTGATCTGCTGAGTACCTTGGCTGGGTAAGAGATGGCGAGGTTTCTAGGGAGACTGTGGGGAAACTCAGGCTCCTGGGTCTGAGCCTCCCAGGGCAGACAGCAGGTTCTGGGGTTGCAAGAACCTGACCTTCAAGACCAGTTCTGCCTGTCATCAGCAGTTTTCTTAGTCCCTCTCGGTTGCTTCTGTTTCCCCACAAGTGAAAGGCACACAGTGGGAACCATCTCTTGGCTTCTAGGAACAATGGCCAAACTTCTGTTTCCTTTAGTTTATAAGTATGGTGTGTGCTCAGCCCTCCCTCAGGCTCCGCCCACTCTCGGGTTTCCTGATAGCCACTGTGACCCCAGCCGGAGGTAACACCTCACCTCACCCTCTGCCCACACTTCTCTATCCCAGCACCGCTGTCTGTCTGCTGTTGACCTTGAACCTGGTCTCAACTCCCCGTATCGATTAGGATCCATTTCACTGTCTGCTGGTGGGCCTGTCCTCTCACCTTCCTTCTTCTCTCTCAGTTCACCTGCTTCACATACGTGTCACTGGGCAGCTCCCGTCACCATCTATGGCCCTCACAAACCCAACTGTACCCTTCTTCTTTGGATACATCTTTCCTGCTTAACACACACACACACACACACACACACACACACACAGAGTGCACACACATGATGCACACACACATGCATGCACGCAGGAACACCTCTGGTCAGCAGGTCCTCCATAAAAGTTTACTGAGAGATGCCTGCCTCTAACTCGAGGGACTGGACTGGGCCTCCATCAGTAGGAAGTTCTAGAAGGTTGGAGAACCACAGCGCTGCACTTCCTTGCTGTTTGGAGGTGCTGTTTGTTGTAATTCCAAATGTAACAAAGCTCTTCTCGGCCTCTTCTCCTCCGTCTCATGTGTGTGTCAGAGAGTGCTCCAGTGTGTGTAATTTCTCTTCTCCTTATGTATATGTGTATGGTGTATGACCACATATATGTGCACCCATGTGCTCTTAACAGAGGCCAGTCAGGTGCCCTGGTATGTCAGTTTTCATGAGACAGGGTGTCTCAGTGACCCCGGAGGGGGGCTGGCAAATCAGTGAGTCCCAGGGGTCCTCTTGCCTTCTCCCCGAACAGTGTGTATTGTTTTGTGTGACTTCTTACATGGTTGCTGGGGATTTAAGCCCAGATTCTCGTCCGTGCTTAGCTGATGGGCTTACCCGTTGAGCCATCTCCTCAGCCTTGGCTCAGGAGCTGGGAAGCTACAGTTGGGTGATCATGTCTGGCAGAGTTCTCAACCCGCATCATATCGGGTGGGAAAACAAAAGATCCGCTGGGTGTGTAGAAGAGGGAAAAGCAAGGTACCCTCCGTGTCTAATGACATGCTCTCCTGGTAACTAATCCAGTGCCATGAGAAAGGCATTATCCCTCTTAAAGGCCTAATCCCTTCCTAGAAGCCCCGCCTCCCACCACACTACAACCAGCATATTCAAGTCACAGCACCCGCCAAATCTTACACAACACCCAACAAAACCTAAGACGTTTGAACTCAGGTACTCCACAAATAACAACCTGTGTTTGACTGTCACCCCTGTTGGAGGAACGGGGGTGAGCCAAGCACCCTTGGTTCTTGTCCTTAAAAGCCATGGTGTTGTGGAGCCATGGCCACAGGGCCACCTGAACATTGGCTTCCATAATGAGCTGTTCTATGAAGACCCACCAGAAGGGGCATGCAGTGTGGAGGGGCTTGGACTGAGGTCGGAAGGCTAACTGGGAAGGCCCGGGCACGGGCAGTGGGGACTTTAGTGGTCATTTAGCAGTTGTCCTTCATTCACTCTTCCTACAGCCTGTGTTCAGTGCTTTATTGAGCTTGGCTGGGAACAGATAATAATTAGCCTTGAAATCTCCACGTATCCAATGTGCTATTATGGGCTGTGTTTTTTAAATCTCACTTATGTGTAGATAATACATGTGCCGGGCTGAGTTACTACATTTCACCTAAAGTGCAGCAGCTCTTAAGATTGTACCCGGGGCCAGTTATGTCAGTCAAACCCAACTAGGCAGTTTGTCACCTCAGGGAGAACGCTGTCTGGGCTTGCCGTTCCAGGCAGGTGCTCCTCAGTGAAATTCGGATGATGTGTCTTTGTTCGTGGAGTTGTTTTTGTTGGAACCCAAAGAGCCAGTGTGTGCAGCTGGAGTACGGGCAGATAGGTGTATTGGAGATTTTCTGAGTAAAGCCGGTTGACGCTGACAGGGACCTCCTGTCCCCAGTTGAGCACAGTAGGCTTCTTATGCCCGAGGGCAGCATGGAGATGTGTCTGTGTGCACACACGTTCACGAGTCTAAGGCAGGCGTGAGACAGCTGAATGGAAGGGCGGGTGCAGTGCTCACGGCTGTCTCAGTCAGTGTTACAGCCGGCCTGTTTGGTCTGACCAGTTCAAAGGTCAAAGGAAGAGCACTCAAACTGTTACTTTCTTCACTTCTAAGCTTTACACACTGGGAAGTCCTGAGATGGTTCCTTCTGCCTGTTTCTTTCCACAATGTTTATGTTTTATGGCAAATCATATCGATTTATAGTCACGACTTAAAAGTTTATAAGATGGCATTAAAGTGGATACGTTTTAAGGAAGTCGTATTTTCATTATTCGTAATCATGTCTCTGTGTGTCTTGTGTGTGGCTATGTGCATGTCTGAGTGCAGGCACCTGCAGAGGACAGAAGAGGGAATCAGGTCCCCAGAGCTGGAATTGCAGACAGTTGTGAGCTGTGAGGCTGGGAGCTGAATTCTGGGCCTTTGCAAAAGCAGTGCATGTTTTTAACGGCTGAGCAGTCTTTCCAGCCCTCAAACGAACCAGTTTTAAACAGTTCAGTAGTCCACAGAGTGACACAGGTTTGGCAGAATTCTAAAGATGGTGCTTGAATGACCAAAGTTTGGAAATACCATCTTGGTATTTCCTCTCTCTCCTTTGATAACTGGTTCTGTTTGTGTGCTAAAATCTGGTAACATGGATCCGGTACTACTTCCTGTAGCTGTGATGAAACAGTGAATGCCAAGGCTGCTGAGGAGTTGGAGAATTGGGAGCCTTTATAAACCTCTGATAGAAAAGGAAATTAATAGGGCTCTTTAGAAGCAGTGCGGCAGTTCCTTAAACAGTTAAATGTATCTTTTCCATATGTCTCAATAAGAGAATTAGAATTTTTTTTTGCATAAAAACCTGTACACAAATATTTATAGCAATATTATTTATCGGATACAAAATGTGGAAACTGTCCATCAGATGAATGGATTGAAAAGAATGTGGTAGCTCTACACGGTGGAATATTAAGTCAGTCATTAAAAATCACCAAAGTACCCATGAATAATGTAACATGAATAAACTCTGAAAGCATCATCTTACAGCTCTGTGTATATGTAAGTTCAGAATGGGCAAATCTCTAGGGTCGGAAAGTAGGTTAGCGATGACTGAGATTCATGAGATGTAGGATTGAGGAGTGACAGCTAACACTCAGAATTTTTTTTGGGAGGGAGTGATGGGAATGTTCTAGACTTTTAATGGTGGGGTTGGTTGTACAACTCTGTGGATACACTGACAACCACTATCCAAGCAAAACAAAACAAAACCCCAAAACCAAACAAACCAAAAACATTAAAAAGGCAGACGGTAAGGTATGTAAATTGTATTTGAATGGCTGGTATCTGGGCACAGAAAGCTGGTGGCTAGTCATAGGAGGCCATCCCCGAGGCTGTACCTCTGCTGCTGGTTATCAGTATGAGCTGACTCAGAGAGAATCTCCTGTGTGTGGAGGGAAGTGTCCATCCATCTCTCCCAGAAAGCATTTGTTCTGTGGGAAGAAGCCAGGCCTTTCCCAAACAGGAAGAAATGGAGATGATTAAAGTCACATTATCTGTGAATTCTCCAAGCAGAGGGAGGAGGGACATGAGGTTCCCGGGGAAGCCTTCAGTGGCTGTTTGTTTTGTCTAAGGACTGGTTTTGAGGATGACGGCCAAGGTCTTCTGGGCTCTGCCTGGAAACAGGAGAGCCGTTGTCTCCAATCTTCCCTTCTTTGCCACCTCCCATGTTCCTGCTTGTTCCTCACCGCAAGCTCTTCTCCCCAGAGAGTAGTTCAGCCCATCTTCCTCCCTCATTCTCTGACTTTCCTATCACAGATGGTCTGTAGCATCCTTGAGCCCCAAACATGGTCCCAGACTGTGGTCCTGAGGATCCCGGGTTATTACTTCCAGACTCTCCAGTATGGGGTCCGTGCTGCTGTTTCTCTGGGCCAGATGCTTTCTTTGTGTGTGGCGAGGTACAAGTCAGGACATGAACTGGAGCCACTTGAGTCCTGCACAGACCCGTGTCTGTCCTCTGCCACCTTAGGCTGTTTACCCATATAGCCCCTGATCTGGGTTGACAGCCGCTTATCACTTCCCCCTGCTTGTAGCCACGCCTCTCTGCCTTTGTTTTGATCTGGATGGTAATGGCATACAGTGAACTGCCTGTTATATATTTATTTGATTCCCCAAAAGGCTAACTCCCTTTTTTTTTGGTGTGGAAGTTTGGGAACAGCTGGGAGAGAGTTGAGAATTTTTCCAATAATTTTAAGCCTTTGAAGCAGGTCATTTTATGTAGGGGTATTCTTCCCTTCCCTCTCAGATATATACTGCTCTGGAAGGCTTCTTCGAGTTTATAGTGAAAGGACTGAGAAGGAATTCTACCCTGAAACGTATTGAGTCTGTCTCCTCAGTATGGAGAATCCTAGAGAAACTTTGGGCATCTACTTTGTGGCTGACAGGTTCTAAAGTATGTCTTTCAGCTGAAAGTGTGTTCTCTGACCCACATGGTGGGAGAGCCATGCTGTGTACATGGCTGTTAAGACGTCCAGTGGCCCACAAGGACACAAAGCTGGGTCTGCTTAAATCATGTGTGCCATTTCCTGCTGCATAAAACTGTCTTTCCCATAGTGCTGACAGAGATGCCTTTCTGTGGAAGTCAGAGGGTAGCATCTGGCCTGGAACACATCAGCCCTCAGCTGTGAGTCCTCGCTGTGCAGGTGTGTGTGTTGTGTGTGTGTGTGTGTGTGTGTGTGTGTGTGTGTGGTGGTGTGATATTGACCTGCTACCCTGTGGGTTTTTGTATGTTGATGATTCTTAAATCTATTTATTCTTTTGAGCTTTCTTTTTTGCTTTTTCTCCTTCCTTCCTTCCCTCCCTCCCTCCCTCCCTCCCTCCCTCCTTCCCTCTCTCTCTTTCTCTCTTTCTGTCTTTCTTTCTTTCGAGACAGAATTTTTCTGTATAGCACTGGCTGTCCTAGAACTCACGCTGTAGACCAGGCTGGCCTCAAACTCAGAGATCTGCTTGCCTCTGCCTTCCAAGGGCCTCACATGCATACTGGCTCCCACATACTGACTCAGGGTTTTGCTTCCTTTCTGGTATAGAATGCAGGCTGTGTGCACACCTGAGATGCAGGCTGTGTGCACACCTGAGATGCAGGCTGTGTGCACTCCTGGGATGCAGGCTGTGTGCACTCCTGGGACAAAGGTTGTGTGCCCTTATGACATGAAGGCTGTGTGCCTTGTGAGTGTTTCCATAGGCCAGGTGCTCTTCTCTTGTGAAGCTCAAAAAGCCTCTTAGCTATGGTCTTTCTTCCTGTGTCTTCCTGTAGCTTTGAGGAAAGGCCAGAAGAGAGATGTGGTCTCCGAGGCCCTGTCACTGGGAGGCTAATGACTCTGGATCTCTACAACCAGGCGTAATTCCAGCTGAGCAACACACATCTGGCTGTCTGCAAATCACCTGCTTCATGCACAAATGGTATTGGACACAGAGTCCGGGAATATGTTAGGTTAGAAGCACTTGTTCTCGATGGGTCTGTATGAACTTAGGCTTCTCCCAGGCCCACTGTGTACAGATGGTGCCACTACCGTGCCCTGGTGTAGTGATTTGAATGGAGTATCACCCATCTCCTTGCGTTGGATACTTGGCCCCTAACTGGTGTTATTGTTTAGGTAGGTTTAGGAAGTTATCCTTGCTGGCAGAAGTGTGTAATTCAGGGTGGCTTTTGAGGTTTGAAAAGCCATGGGTTGTTTCTAGTGAGTTCTCTCCGCTTCCCATTTGTGGTTCAAGATACGAGCCCCCGACTCTCACCTTCAGGCCCAGTTGCCGTATGCTGACACGCTTCCCCTCAGTCGTGCTGATGCCCTCTGGAACCATAAGCCCAAATACATCCTTCCCTTGATACGTTGCTTCAGTCACGGTGCCTTATCTCAGCAGTAGAGAAGGAATGAAGACACCTAGTGATGGGGTTGGCTTTGTAGCTGGAACTTTTCTGTTCACAGGGCTCTGGATACAGGCACGAAGAAGGCAGAATGGGAGAACAGAAAGTCGGAGTTCTGTACAAGCTGGGTGGAGATGGGCTTGGTGAAGTGACCGTGTCATCCACTCTGGGTCTCGTGGCTAGTCAGAGCCAAGGACTGGCTCCTTTCCCAGCTTTGGAAAAATGAGAGAGGAGGGGGTGTGATTAGCAACATGGAAGTAGCAGAGAGCAGCGGGTGTCCGTGTTGGTCCCCACAGTGTGGTACAACCAGAATGTCCTAGAGAATCACCTGCCCATGTCCAGCTCCCCCCTTGGGTTAGCCAGGCCGCTCTGTACTGGGCTGGACTGGAGGGAGGGCAGCTTAGCTGGGCTGGTCGTCTGTGGGGGTGAGGACAGAGAACACACATCTGGGAGCAGCTTAGGAGAACTGTTTTAGTTTATTGGGGGTGGGGAGGGGAGAAGCTATTTAAGCCTTTGTGGGGTTAGTAGAGGCTACCCGGGTGATTGCACATCATTGGCCAGAGTAAGGGTGCTGGGATGCCTCATTTGCATGAGGAAGAATTCCAGGTGCTGCTGGATGTGACCTTACAAGGGGGAAATGAAGTTTAACCTGCTACCAGCTCCATGGCCTCATCTAGTGAGGAAAGGTTGGAGAGTACAGGGTTATGTGCACTGAGACGTGCAGGCACAGGACAGTGGGGCAGCGTCCTCCTGCTGCAGATCTCAGAACCAGATTTCCTTGGTTTGGACACCAACCTGCTCATGCTCTAAACCTGCTTCTCCTAGTCCCCTGGCCCCCCAACCCTGCAGATAATGAGTAGAATACTTCAGTTAGTAACCTTGGTCAGGACTGGGGAGATGGCTCCCTTGGTCAAGTATCTACCATGCAAGCATGAAGACCCAGGTTCATACAGGGGAGGATGAGCAGAGACAGGCCTGGAGTGTGCCCGTCAGCAAGTCTAGCCAATTGTTGAGTGTCAGGCTCAGAAAGAGACCACGTCTCAAAAGATAAGTGGTGTGTGTGTGTGCGTGCGTGTGTGTATGTGTGTGTGAGATATCAAAGATAATACCTGGCATTGATCTCTGGCCTCCAATGTACATATACAAGCCACAGTTAGAGCAATCATATTGGAATTTTGTGCCAAAGAGCTAGCGGGAAGTGCAGTGCATAGCTGGCAAAGGGAAAACTGAAATGAAAACCAGGGAGCCAGATAAGCACATGTAGATGGATCATGATGGGTGGGGCCTACAGCCTTACCCACCGCCACCTCTCCAACCAGCTCTTGAACCTCATCTCGGCTTTTCCTTTTCTTTGTCATCCATTCAACTCTTGTAACAGTGCCAGGCAGTGCACAAGACCTCATGGCGAACAGAGAGCTCAAGTAAACCTGGCTGTGTCTTAGGGAGGGAAGGAGCACACACAGATAGATTCCAGGAAGGGAGTATCAAACCTTAAGAATGTCATGCCTTAGTGTGATCAGCTGACCTCTCCTTGCTGGTGTGAAATCAGAATTTAGGCTGGAGGATGGACCTTGTAGGTAGATGACTATTGTCTGTGTATATGTGCACATTAGTGCAGTGCCTGTGGAGGCCAGAAGAGGGCGTCAAATTCCCTGGAGCTGGAGGTACAGTCTCCCAATGCTCCCAAGTCCTGTCCAATTGCCCTGTGCAAGAGCAATCTCTCTCTCCAGGCCCCTATTCTGTGGTCTTGTGTGTAAAGTGTGTAGAAACTGTTTATGTGTGAAGCATCTAAGCGCATCCAGAGATGAAAGGTAGACCAGTTGTCCAAAGGTGGCATGGTGGGACAAGGGGAGTGATGGTGGAAATTTCAAGATTTTCTTGGTTGTTAAGAGTCTAAATTTGTGGCAAAGCACCGAGTACACTAAAACACCCTTGCACGGTGAGTCGTATGAGATCATGTGACAGATCTCAGTAAAATCCCTGGTAAAAACTCACAGTGGAGGTTCAGC
Source organism: Micromys minutus (assembly GCF_963924665.1). Lineage (NCBI taxonomy): Eukaryota > Metazoa > Chordata > Mammalia > Rodentia > Muridae > Micromys > Micromys minutus. The sequence goes on along the minus strand of NC_137965.1, from coordinate 15,752,901 downwards.
ATGGCCTGCAGAGAGAACTGCTCCATTCTCTATGGCAGCTGTCTGTCTGGTGCCACTGCTGTCTGTCTGTCTTCCTCTGCCCTCCTCACTTGAGTGCCCTTCTCCCCAACTCCTGCCACGTCACAGCACCAGCAGCAGCTACACAAGGCCACTTTCTTGTCGTCAGGTCCTGAAATGTTCCTGAGGCATACCGGCTTCGAACAGGTCAGCAGTCTGGAGAAAGGCTGGGTATGGCCTTTCAGTGGTTGTGTGACTTAAGCCTAGTTTCATACGAGGCCCCTGAAAGCCCTCTGCCTTTCTCATCTTCCCTCTCCCCTACACTCTAACCTTTCCTCGCCTTCCCTTTCCTTTCTCTTCTCATCTGTTTGTATTTTCCAAACACTTAAATTATGCATTAACTATGCAACTGGCCCTGTTTGTAAATGCTTTGAGAATCACAACCTCTTTACACACTTTAATACATTTAACCACCCAGCTAACCCCTATGAGGAACATACTGTAAACCTTTCTTCTTTTCACACTAGGAAAGGTACAGAGGGATTAATAAGTAAGTCACAGAGTCAGGCAGCAGTGTGGCCTCCTGCTTCTCCCCTGGGTAATAAAATGGGTATGTTGTGTTGGTATGTTGTGTCAGTATGTTGTGCCTTTTTTTGGCTGCATTTATTGACAGGTGACCTATAGCTTACACCATTTATGCCGGACTCGCCATGGACCCTGAAGAAAGAAGTACTGAGCACACAAGGACTCTGCTCTCTGTCTTGCCTAACCCTCCCTACCCCCACATTAATTTCTTCTTCGAGCACTTCAGGCAAGGCTCTGGTGCCTAGAGAACAGTGTCCCGCCCTAGCTTTGCCTCTGATGACTCCCTGTCAGTGAGCTGATGTAATAGCAACCTGGTCAGCAAGCCCTGGGGCCACCACAAGGATCCACGGGAGAGCCTTTGGGGATGTGCCCTGGGAACAGAAGCCCTTATTCATTCAGGTTAATTGAACCCTCAGCCTGGGAATTTGGACCATGCAGTTCGATCTGATGACTGGGTTGGAAGAGGCAGTTTTCCATGAGTTCCTGAAGGCAGGAGATAGATCTCGTGAAACTTTCCACTGGATAAGATTGACAGCAAGCAAGGACTGGGGCTGAGGCCCAGGTGGCAGGATTGCTGCTGGGGCCATTGTGTCATTGGTCTGGGCTGCTTGTCCCTAATGCTGTGTGTGCTTAAACTTGCTGTGTAAACTGCTGAATGCTTCTTTTTACTCAGTCTAAGATGGTCATCGGCTATAGTTGTAGCCACTGTGGAGGCTTTATTTTATTACTTTAAAAACTTTATTAGCATATGTGTGTGTGTGTGTGTGTGTCTGTCAAACCTCTTGTGTGTATACACACACACACACACACACACACACACACACACACACACACACACACACACACACGCAGCTCATGTGGGGGTTAGAGGGTCACTTTGTGGAATTGATTCTCTCCTTACACCTTTGTGTGGGTTCCAGGAATTGTACTCAGGTCACCAGGATGTATGTCAGGTGCTGTCAGAAACTGAGCCATTTTGCTGGCTTTGTTTTTTAGATCTGTATAATCTGCAGTTTGGGCACAATCCGCTATGCTACAGATGCAAGGGGCACAGCTAGATGCTTGAAGCACCTTTTTCTTCTCCTTCATGCGCCCCTTCCCCCGCAGTCTGAGCACTGCAGACTTAGACGAGGCAGTTTCTTCTGCCTGACAGCAAGTAACCTCAAGAACCATTTATTATCTATAAGTACACTGTAGCTGTCTTCAGACACACCAGAAGAGGGCATCAGATCCCATTACAGATGGTTGTGAGCCACCATGTGGGTGCTGGGATTTGAACTCAGGACCTCTGGAAGAGCAGTCAGTGCTCTAACTCACTGAGCCATCTCTCCTGGCCCCTGTATTTTTTTTTTTTTTTTAAACTTGAGTATCCTGTTCTGTGTAATGATCACCAACATAATTCTGATTTTTGTTTCTGAAATCTAACACTCATTTGCCTTTTTTCTGGCTTGACTTCAACCATGAGACACACGTTTATAGAGGCAGTTACACACATGTATGTGCACATGTGTGCACATGTGCTGGTCAGTGTATGTTTTCCTCTCATGGACTCAGTATATTGGAATTCATTACACATGTTTTGATGAGAGCCTTGAGGAAGAGGGCTCATGGGCATCGCTTCAGATGTCTGAATTGTCATCCACTCTTCAGACCATTGGCACTTTAGTTGGCTAACTTGCATGTCAGCTCTCTTTAGTCATTTCGGTAAGCATTAGTTTCTTAGGTGAACTTTCAAATGATCTCAGATAATGTCTTCTTCTGTCCTTTCTCCTATCCCCACTTTGGCCTCTTTGCTTCATGACTAATACAGAGGATGCTGAGAGAGAGGAAGATGTCGAAGAATGAAGGATTCTGGGAGATAATGGAGCCTGGGAGACAGAGATGCTGAGAGATAAAGGATCCTGGGAGATAAAGGACCCTGGGAGATAAAGGACCCTGGTAGATAGAAGATGCTGAGAGATAAAGGATCCTGGGAGATAGAAGATGCTGAGAGACAAAGGATCCTGACAGATAAAGGATCCTGGGACATAGAGGATCCTGGGAGATAAAGGACCCTGGTAGATAGAAGATGCTGAAAGATAAAGGATCCTGGGAGATAGAAGATGCTGAGAGACAAAGGATCCTGACAGATAAAGGATCCTGGGAGATAAAGGATATTAGAGAATGGGGGTGCTGGGAGGTGGAGGATGCTGGGAGGTGGAAGATGGGCCCTTCTGTTGTGTGGCAGGTTGTGCTGGATCTGCTTGGGTGGTACAGGCTGGGTGTGAGAGGCTGTACCTTTGCAGTCAGTTTCTCTGAAAACATTCAGCAAGGGTCAGTGTCCAGCAGATCAGAAACATCAATGCAGGCAGATCCTTGCATGTTGTGTGGTGGATGACGGGGACGACGGGAGTCCTGAGCTGAGGGTTTTGTCCTTTAACCTGTGTGAACGAATGTGCTTGCCAGGGTCAGATTTTCTTCAAGCATATATTGTCTTATGTAGCGAATGCCATAGTGGCTGCCTCTTGGTTGTCTCTGATGTCTCCAGAGGGACATCAACCTTGGAGGATGTGAGTTACCAGCTTGAATCTGACTTAGCTTCTGGGAGAAAGTGCCTTAGTGCTCGCTGTCTCCACACTTAGCTTGGGTCTGCTTCTTCAGGGCGTCGACTGCATGCTGTGTTTTAATAACTCTTCTATAATGCACAAACCATTTTTTCCTAAATGGCCCTGACTCCAAACTTTTTTTTTTTAATCATTAGCATTACTTTCTCCCACATCCAGTTTGATACACTACAAGTGATTTGCTCTGTGCTCCTCCGTTTCAGGATCAGTTGCTCATTCTGTAGACAAAAGAAAATGCTTTGGTGGCTCTTCACTGAGCTTCTAGGGCACTCAACCCACCAGCTAGATCTCCAGCATGTGCTGTGCTCTGGGAGGACATGGGAGGGGGCAGGGGTGGGGAGGATCACTGCTTCAGAGAGGAGAGCGGGGAGGGCCAGCTCTCAGCTCAGGCAGGTAGAAAGCCTAGCTCCTCATCAGCTAATACTTGGTTTTTCTGAAGACTGAACAGGTTCATTCATTTGCTAATTATTTGATCAGTTCTGAGGATGTTTGGACTTTAGGTTTTGAGGAGTTTCTTTTTTTCCCATAGAAGTAAAGTTAATTTGTTCAGTCTGCCTGTCTCTCAGAAGCATTCATTCTTAGATTTGTAGGGTTCCTGGCTCCTTAGAGCTTCCAACCCATTGTTTAGATCTAATGTCTGGTCCTGGTGCCCTTTCTTCAAAGTAGCTTAAATCAGCAGCCTCTCAGGGAACGGGTTAGACAAGAGCCACAACTTGCAGCCTGTGAGGATGTTGGCATACTGTGAGGATGTTGGCATACTGCGTGCTTACTGATCTACAGGTCCAGAAGACAGGATGCATCTTCGCTTAGGCAACCCTTGACATTCAGCCTAGATGGCAAATCGGGTTCATTTTGAGTTGGCCATGGACAGGGGTGCTTTCATTAGGGAGGTGGAAATGCATAGATCTTGAAGGCAGTATGGATCCATGACTGTACACATCAGTCAAAACTCATCAAACATATATCGAGTATTGGCACATTTTATTGTGTGCAAATTACACTTCAGTAGGTAACCTCAGGCAGATAAAGGGAGTCTCCTGGAACATGTTCAGAATTTAAAAACTCACTGTCAGACAAGATATTGGGTCACTTGATTTCAGATAGACTGGCTTGGTCTGTTTTTCTGCCTGGTTGGTGTGTCACCACCGTGGACATGTCACTGCTGGTCACTGCAGAAAGCCGCAGCAAAGGCTTGCACACTTTCTCTGTGAAGGGCCAGGCAGTGAGTTTAGGCTCCCAGGCTCAGTCCGGCCTTGGCACACCCACTCAGCAATGCTGCTGCTCAGAAGTGCTCAGGACACAGGCACACTGGAACTGGCCTCAGGGTGCGTATGCAAAGCTGTGATCCACGGCGTTGGGGCTTTTGGGGAAAACTCATCAGAAATGAGCATTCTCTCAGCCTCACTTACTGGGTGAGTGGGTGGAAGGTGGGATTGTAGTGAAGATCCCAAGAGGGTGTGTGGCTCCATGTTAGCATGGCCTTGGCTGTGAGAAAGGCGGGTTTGCTCGGCCGACCTCCAGAGGGTTATGAGGAGGAGGAGACTGAACACAATACCCGTCTCCTAGATTCCTGTAGAAACCAGGCAATGGCTGAGAATAGCTGTGACTGTTCAGAAGGAAAGGCGGGGATGAGGTAGTCAGCTTCAGAAGAGGAAAAGTTCGGATGGCGCACAGTTTTGGAGTTTTGTTCCTTTGCTGGCTGGTCTATTGCTTTAGGCCTTGGTGTGGCTGCTCATGGTGGGAACATGTTGGGGTTGGTGAGGCCGTGTACACATCTTGACAGCTGGAAGGAGCCCAATATTTCCTTTGTGATTGTGTCCTGAGTGAACCCCTCAAGTGTGGTAGGGACCAAGACATTTAGAGACCTTTGGGAAGTTCTCTCCCAGGTCATGCGGGTTATGCTTGCTTTTCTTAAAGCAGGTAACTGTCGTGTGCACAGCTACCGTGAGAAGTAGACATTCAGGGGCTGGAGAGATGGCTGAGTATCCGGTGCTTCCCATGGACCGTAGCATGCACATGGTACTAATGATCATCTGTAACACTAGTCCCGGGGAGCCTGATGCCCTCTTCTTACCTCTGAGGTCACCAGGCACACATGTGGTACACATACACACATGTATGCAGTCTAAAACACCATGACATATAAAAAAAACATAGAAATGACCTGTATCTGCAAGCAATATGGGCGAGTGCTACACTTCCAGGAACATGGTGCTATTTAAGAAGTAAACATTTTTCAAAACACAAGATAGAGTTGTAAAGATATTTTTAAAACCGGGAAACATTGATATTGGTCAGTTTTCCCCGTTGCTGTGCTGAACTCTTCTTCAGCCACGGAAGCTTGCAGAAGGAAGAGCTTATCCGGCGTGCGGTTCCAGAGGGTGGAGCAGAAAGCCGAGAAAGCTCACGTTTTGAGCTACGGGGCGGGAAGCAGAGAGAGCCAACTAGAAATAGCATGAGCCTTCAGACTCTCAAAGACAGCCTCCAGTGACATACTTCCTCCAAGACGACCTTACCTCCAGCCCTTCCAGACAGTTCCACCAACTGAGTACAGACATTCAAATTCCCAGAATGATGCAAGATACGTATCATTTAAACCATCATGTGTGTCTGTGTGTGTGCACATGTGTGTGCCATGGGAACCAGAAATCAACTTGTTCTAATCGGTTCTCTCCTGTTCCTGTTCCTGTCCTGGGGACTGAACTCATGTCATAAGGCTCGAATGGCAAGTGTCTCTATCAACGGAACCGCCCTGCCAGCCCAGTTTTGATGTTTTTAACAGCTTGCCTTGTGTCTTTTTTGTGTAGCCACAACTTTAAGGCTCTCCTTAGGACTTGGTGTGACAAAATCTGGTTGTGTTAAAAGTAAATAGCAAACATCATGGGCCAGAACTTGGACTTCAGCACTCTCCTGTCTCAGCGTAGGGATGCGCACTGGGTCCCTGCACTTTCAGGCACACAGGAATCTGAGAAACCCAGTGACTTTACCTGAGTTGGGTCACATTAGTAACCTGAAGTAAGCTGAAAATCTTCCCAGTGCTTTTTCTGGGGGGGGGGGGGTCATGAAATACAAGTAAAGTTTCTGCATTTTCTTAATTTGCTACGTAGAAAAACCTAGTCTTCCCCACAGACTGGGAAACAGAATTTAAATTCTTGGTTGATAAGGGCTTACCCCTTCCCCCTTCCTCCCACTGCAGACCACTACCAAGAAGAGGTTAGGTAATCTGGGGTTGAAACTTGCAAAATTTAAGGTAAATGTTAGGGACCCGAGTGTGGAAACATCAGGAGAGACATCAGCAGAGAAGGAACGGAAGAAGGTCTGCCGTAGATGCCAAGAAGGTCAGGGAGAGAATGTGAGAGAGAGCACAGGGTCAGAGAGGACATGGGGATAGCAGGAGAGGAGACCAGGTTTTGTTTGTTTGTGTGAAGAAGATTATCAATGGCATTTGGCAGTTGCTGGGTCCTTGGAAGTGGCCATTTTTGTGACTAGCTTTAAGTGAGACTTTAGCCAGCGGAAGGCTGGGGATGAGGCCTAGATGTAGCCCTTCATCTCCTCAAAGGCTTCTGCAGTCTCCCCTTCAAAAGCAAACACGCAGTCCTCCCTCTGTGACTTCTCAGGAATAACTAGCCAGTTATTCTTGCTACCCACAAGCATCCAAATTTGGAAACAACCTCTGCGTATAGGCTGTTAAGATGCCCCTCCCCGTCCCCCATTCCCAATTAACTTTGTTTTAGAGGGGACCAGCTAAGCATTTGACAGTATCTGTGTCTTGGCAACAACTCCACACACTTAGAAAGTTGAAGACTCAAATAAATCATGTTTGTTTTTTTTCCCCCCCTTCTATTTAACAAAATATAAAGAACGTCTGTCACATGTTTTGCTATGCGCTAAGCCCTTTATAACACTGTGATCTAGTTTTCGTTTTTTTATTATTATTATTATTATTGTTATTATTATTATTATTATTATTATTATTATTATTATTATTATTATTATGCCCCTGGGGCTGTTAGAGTCACTCACCTCTCTGGAAACAAATCAGGATGAAGGGAGCTGGCCCGCCCCTGCTTCACTTTCTTCACTTCCCATTGTGTGTTTAATCAGATTTGGGCAAATGGCTTGTGTTTAACTGAATTCTACTTAATCATATATCTCTTATAAGCTCCTCAAAGACAGGGTCGACAGTAGGTACAAGAATGGCTTGCAGCGGACCCTGACGCTGTTTACTCTGGTCTGAGCCCCCTCTAGTGTGGGACTACGCAATAGTTTAAATTAGCTGTTTGCGAATGCCTAATTGTACTCTCGGTGGGCTGGGCTGGTACAGCTCCGTGGCAGTGCTGTTTAAGGGACAGCCATTTGGAGTCTGTGCCACCTTACAGGAAAGCGTGTGAACTTTAGGGTCTGTCCTTAGCATGCTTGCACTGGATAATCCAGCTTCTCCGAGCTTCTGACGACTTGAGCTCAGACTGCTTATGTACCTTAGAAGCCGCAAGGCCGTGCTCACTGTTCTGTGACCTGCGGCCCTCAGTCTCCGACTACTGAAACCTGTGCTCTAGAATGTTCGTTAAAACCCAGGCTTCTCTAGGCCCCAAGTGCTTCCTTAGGGCTCTAGTTCTGCTTCTGACACCCTATGTGGTTTGTGGGAATTCAAGCAGGACTCTGGTCTTTTTCCTTACTTATTACCTTACTGGGTACTGTTTCTCTAGTAGCCATGCTACATAGTTTCTCCATTGTTTAAAAAAAAATGTTTTTTTAAAGAGAGGTTTTAATGTATTCCATTTGGTTTCAAACTTACTGTATAGCTGAGGCTGGCACTGAGCATCTCCCTTCTTGCTTTTCTACCTGTTGAGTTGGGGGGCGACAGGTGTTACCATGCCTGCTTTTATGTGGTGCCAGGGATAGGACCCAGACCTGTGTGTGTGCTAGCCAAACACTGTAGCACGGTAAGTTCAGTGGTAGAACTGATTCATACAAACTGACAGGAACCAGTCTGTTAGCATTGTGCCTGAATTTTGAGTAATGATCTTTCCTGGCACCATGAGTATCATCAGTATGAGCCCCACTGGTCCATGAGGGGAAATGGCTATACGTGTGGATGAGTATGAACCCAGAGAGCTAGCTTTGTCTGCTTTGCCTGAGGCTCCCATGTTAGAGAAATCAGTGAATTTACGGCTTCACACTTCCCAAGGTGGGAGCCTGGGACTAAGGCCTCTCCCCGTGGCTTGTCGGTGGCCATCTTTTCCCCTTGTTCTCAGCTCCTCTCTGTGTAGCTGTGTTCTTATCCTTTTGCCTTGCAAGGACAGCCGGTCATGGGTTGAAAGCATGCCAGCAACTTCACTGGGGACTCTCTAAGTACATTCAGCGGCCCTGAGAGTTAGGCTGTTGGTATACAAGTTTTAGTTGGACACCGTTCAGTCTCAAGGTTTAAGTGTGATGTAGTGGTCCTCAACCTTTATGACTAATGACACATCCTTTTAAGTGTTGGAGTAGGCTAGAGAAGGCCGAGTCTTGGGGGAGAGAACAGCACCAGGTTAGCTCATGACAAGGCTTAGAGATGACTACATCATATGGTGGTGTGTTTTTTGTTCATTGTGATCTGAAGGCCCTATAGACTGCTAAGGGTCTGTGACTGGACGCTAAGGATGGCTTTGTGATTCGACTTTTTTACTCATTTCGGAAGGTGCTGGAGAGGGGTTTGTATAATCCCATGTCACATTGCCTCGGGTACCGGACTGGGCAGAACATAAAAAAGCAAGACTTGTGGCCCGCAGATCCTAGACTAATTCGGGCTTTTGTCTTTGCTCTGCACCGAAGAGGAGCAGTGATAGATTCGGTCCCCATGACATTGCTCTCCTTCATGTGTGACTGTGGCTCACAGGCCTGCTAGGAGCTTTAATATCTGGGATGCCAAAACAGGTAGCTAGGGGACTGTCCTCTAGTCTTATCCTTTGTCACCGTTTCCTGCTATTGGTAGGTGTCAGGCACTTGATGGGCTAGTGGTGAGGTGCCCTTTGACCCCAGGTGGGGCATCTGTCTCAGTACCTACTAGTGCTCCTAACCTCCACTGTCTGCCTAACTTATGTGCCACAGAGAGCACTCAAGGATGTTGGAGTGGGTTGGGTTTGCACCAGTGTCCTCAGCATTCCTGCTGTGACTCGGCTTCTCTTGTATAGATGTCTACTCAGGGAAGGTCAAAGGTTTAGCCGTCTTCCCTTTCTGTGTTTCATGCCTCCTGTCTTAGTTAGGGTTTTACTGCTGTGAACAGACACCGTGACCAAGGCAACTCTTATAAGGACAACATTTAACTGGGGCTGGCTTACAGGTTAAGAGGTTCAGTCCATTATCATCAAGGCAGGAGCATGGCAGCATCCAGGCAGGTATGGTGCAGGAGGAGCTGAGAGTTCTACATCTTCATCTGAAAGCTGCTAGGAGAAGACTGTCTTCTAGGCAGCTAGGACAAGGGTCTTAAAGCCCACACCCACAATGACACATGCCTCCTAATAGTACCATTCCCTGGGCCAAGCGTGTACAAACCATCACAGCTGCCAGTAAGTTTTAGAGCCCCTTGTTATCTTCTGTGTGTCCTATCAGGAGAGTGGCAGAAGTCTGTGGGGCAGAGATAGAGTTTGTCTCCCCATGCAAGATTTTAAGATATGGCTTAAATGACTTAAGCACTGCCAAACGTAAATGAAGGAATTTGAGTATACTTTTTCCAACTACCCACCCATGTGACACAGTTTTTAGAAAGCTCAAATGAGATACATACATGTGCTTGCAAGAACACAGATGTGTGTCTGCGCACATGCATTCATATACTTGTATCTGTGTTGGGTTCAGGGATGATTTTCACATGCTTTGATAAGTTATATATTGAATGTCCTTCATGTGGGGACTGAAGTTGTATTAATATTGTCTCTTTCCATCTCATATAAATATAGTTTTTTGAAATACTAAGATGACTTCTTATTAAGGTCAAACAGATTAATTGCTTTGGAGTAATATTTTTTTCCCATAAACACATGATAAGAAGTTGGCCTGGGAGCTCTGCGTGCAAGAATAAAAGATTCCCAAGGCTGCCGGGTCTCCTTGCTTTAGCCACGTTTTTAACTTTAAGACGAGACATTATTTAGAGTAGTATTTGACTTGGAAAAAGCCCTGGTCCTGGGGCCGGTATCTGGTTCTTTAAAGCTGTGTTCACCACAAAATTTTCAGTCACAGTGGACAGAAACACAGTACAAACAGGCTTAAGCTGGACAGGGAATTTATCTCAATTTTAGTGGGAGACTTTTGGGATGGAAGGCTCTCAGAACATTTTCTCTCCCTTCCTCAAATGGTTTTATTCTCAGAAAACTGACCAAAGAAGTGCTGCCCACTACCAGGGCCGAGTCTACTGACTTCTGACCGGGCTCCGTCTTCCCGTATCTGCATATCATGGATCAAGATCATGATTTTCTCCGAGTCTGTCCCTGGAGTATTGTTGCCAGGCTGGGTTACCAGTCCCAGTTACCAACAACTTGATTGGCAGACCTGCTGGGACAGGAGTGATGTCCCCGGAGAAGGGTTGTTTAGCAAACAGATAGCATGTGTTTAATACAGATATCGATGATTCAAATCTGTGGGGGTTGCTGCTTATCCCTTTAGTTGACAAGGAAATGGGACGTGTCTGTCATAAAGCCATGCTGTGCTGTTCCATTTGAGAGTTTGCAGCGCCCTTGTCCAGCCTGTTTGAGATAACATGTCACAGGGAAGGGGTCCTTCAGGTGGAACACATATCCAACAACTGCTGAGACCGATTTAAATGCGGACAGTGCTGAGGGCACCGCGTGACCATAACGGGATTTCTATGTTTTATTTTCATAGGGTTGGATGACTGCCTGCAGCCGTACGTCCACAAGTTCGAGCGGGAGAAGATTGATGGGGAGCAGCTTCTAAAGATCTCCCACCAGGATCTGGAGGAACTGGGGGTCACACGGATCGGACACCAAGAGCTGGTGTTGGAGGCTGTGGACCTTCTCTGTGCACTGGTTAGTCTGGGAGAAGGCGACCTGTTCTGTGATGACTCTCTGGTCCTTAGGGGGTTCAGCCCGTTTTCACGTTCTTAAGAGGATGAATGGACGCTTTGGGGAAAATCAGAGGAGAAAACAAGGCAGCTAGCTTCTGGTGGAAAGGCTAACAAATGAGGAGCCGTGAGATTAGTCTGGCACACTTTCAGGCATGTATGCATGTGTATGTGTGAGTGTTCTCTTACATATTAAATGCGCACATGTGTGTATGTGTCTGTGTGGAGGCTGAAGGACAGTTTTGAGCATTGCCCAAAGAGACACTGTCCACCTTGGAATTGGGGTCATCTCTAACCAGTAAGCCCCGGGGGTCCTTCTGTTCACACCTCTCCTGCCCCTGGAATTCAGGTCTGTGCCATTGTACCCTGCATTTTTATCGGTGTGCTGGGTGTCGATCGTAGGGCCTTAGAAGGCAAGCTTCTTACCAGAGATGTCTGAGCTGTCTTCCCTAAGCCCTTTCTTTTCCTCACTGAATTGAATGAATTTAAATACTAGCACACAGGACATTAGATAACACGATGTTTGTAAACAAAGTGTATTTTAGTCGATCTCCCTCCCCTCTCTCCTCCCCTCTCTCCTCACCGTTGTCTGCCGTCCTCTTCAAACCTGCCTCAGCTCTTTTCCTCTTCGATGGCGCGTTTAACTTTTCGTTGATCTAACTCTTGCCCCGCACCTTTCTTTACCCTCTCTGGTCTCCTTTCTAGCATCTTATCCTTTATCCACATTTACACCCAAATAAACATCCCACTCCTGTCTGTTAATAAAGTTTTATTCGAACTCAAATGTGCATAGTCATGGATGTCTTTATGCCTGGACAGACAGAGTCTCTAACAGAGACCACATGTCCCTCCGGAACCTGAAGTGCTTCCTGTCTCATGTACAGAGAAGTGCTGTCTGTTTAAAAAGAAAAGGCTCTGTATTAGCCTTATTTTCAGTCTATTATAAAGCACAGAAGGACAGGGACAGCTGTTAATGAGGATGCCATCTTCGAAATCAAAATGAGAAGCGCCTAACTGTTCACTTCTGTTTCCGTTACTATAAAAAGCACTGAGTTTCACAGATACTCTGTCTAAGTAGCTGGTGTTTGTGCTTGACACGATCAACCAAAGGCATGGCGGCTAGCTAGGCAGGAATGTGAACTGTGCTCTAGAGCTTCGCCATAGAAGGCAGGTGTGTGGACTCTGCCCAAGTCCTGTGTGGTTAGACATGTGACTCCTAAGTAATTCATTCAGAGGTGGCATAAAAAACACCCATAAAGCCATTTGTTTACCAACCGGCTGGCATGGGTGAGACTCAGGTCTCTTGTCATGATGCCATGCTTAGGAAACTGTTCACTTAACTGTCGGGGTTGGATACCCTCCCCCTCCCCATCATTCAGGCTGGGTTAGTAATACCCTGAAGCGGAGCCAAGGGGATATACAATTACATCACCCAGAGCGGTGGGAACGAAGGTGCGCGGTGGTGTCGCCACTGCTGGTCTGCATTCCTTTGATTATATAATGCTCGCTGCATTGTGAGTGTTCTTTTTCTTAAAATGGACAGAGCCTGTCTTCTGCTCTGAGATGCGCCGCTCTTGTTTAGGAGAGTAATGGGGAAATTATTTGTGGCTGATAAATGAGCTGTCACAAGGGAGACACAGTGGCCAAGTGGTCTGCTTGCTGGCCTGGGAGGCAGGATTTATGTATCCTAATCTTGGCTCTGCTCCAAGCTACTCCTTCTGTGACCCTTGAGGGAATGTGGCGTCTGTTCTTCTCATCTGTACACTAACCGTCAGCATCGATGTGGCCACGGGTTCGTGGGTGTTCTGCATTGCTGGGGATATGCCCAAGCATCCTGTTTGTTATTAAAACTGTCTGCTCTTCAGAGCCAAACATGCTTGAGTTTACTTCTGTTACACTTTCTGGGCAGCACAGCTTTGCAGTCTTTTCTGCTAGAATGCTGTGCACGGTTGTGTCTGTCTTTTCAATTGCGGCGTACTTTGAGAACAAGGAGCTTTGAAACCCACAGACGAGATGAGGTGAGCAGGCGATGTCAGATGTCAGCTGTGATGTCAGATGTCAGCTGTGATGTCAGATGTCAGCTGTGATGTCAGCTGTGATGTCAGGTGTCAGCTGTGATGTCAGATGTCAGCTGTGATGTCAGATGTCAGCTGTGATGTCAGGTGTCAGCTGTGATGTCAGATGTCAGCTGTGATGTCAGATGTCAGCTGTGATGTCAGATGTCAGCTGTGAGCACATCTTGCATCTCAGGGGGAGGAGCAAAAGCAGCACCTTGTACTTTGTACCTGTGGACAGCCTCTTTGTACTTTCCTCTTTGCTCCAGCTTAGTGTTGCACCAACATGAACAAAGCTGGAGCCACGCCAGAACCTAAAGCTGCGCTTTATCTCCTACAATTTCCTACTAATTTCCTCTGTAGACCAGGCTCTGACCTCAGTCTCACCAGGGTCCTATTCTGAACAGCAGTGTGCCTTGTCTGCATTGCTGGGGGACCAGGGGTGGCACCTCTCCTCCAGAGTCTGCAAGTGAATGTTTTATTTCTGGGTGGGAGAGAGTCTGACATGGTTTTATTAAGTATCTTTAGTCTTCATATAATCCTTCATAAAATAGTAGTATTTAATCGGCTGCCGTGCAGATCTTTGGAGGGTTACGAGAATGGGAGTGTTTCACATGGAATGATTCTGGTCAGTTAATGTGGAGCTGTAGTTGGCTCTAGAGGTTTCTAAGTAAACTAGTTGTAGTAGCTGTTGATTTTCTTAAATTATTATTATTTGATAGGCAGGAAGTAAACAGAAGTTGGATTAAGAAAGGATGTAGGGGTGAGAAATCACTGGAAAGTTTTGGAGCAATGGTAAGGATGGATAGAACAGAGAAGGACCTAAACCAGAGAGAGGGGGGTCTCTAAACTGGTGAATTATAGCTAGAGGGTAAGAAGGGATACCATCCCAAGTTCAAGCCTCCTCCCCCTCTTTCCACTTTCAGGGGCAGAGGGTAACTGACACACACCATAGCTGCCCTGTCCTCGTGAGGGAGCTTTTGCCACATCTGGCTGCTTATGTTAGGACTAATTAAAATTAAGTAAAAGTCAGCTCTCTTGTGCTAGCTTTATCACAAGTCCTAAGTAGCTGCAGGTGCCAGTGGCCGCCATATTGGAGCACAGGACTGCAGATAGTTCTGTCGGACAGCACTGGCCAGAAACATTCAGTGGGCAGGGAGAAATATCATGGGGACCTATGCTCCTTGCAAAGTGGGTGAAGCTCTGGTTTCCTGAAGATGGAGGTGGAAGACAGAGGTATCTCTAAGGTTCGAGGAGGATGAGGTGTGAACAGGGTTGGAGTTAGTACCGGTGTTGAGTGATGCTCAGCACGTCTGTAGTTGAGGGAAATGGCTGTGTGGACCAGGATAGCATCTCTGCATTGTGTCCCCCCTCAGGCCATTCACTGGTCATCATTTACCTATAACACATCATTCAAAAAGGTTTCTCTCTGTGTCTCTGATGTTAGGCAGCAGGGGAGTCTTCGCTGGTAGTTTTTATTTGACTCGATCTTGCTGGGGCTGATAATGTACAGAAAACTACAAATGACGTATTTCTTGGGTTGCCACTTAGTAGATGTAGGCAGTGAGTTTACTTTGATTCCATGTTACTTGGTCACACATGTTAGAACATGACCAGAGCCTGAGGCACTGGAGAGAGGAGGAGGCAAAGCTGGGCATGGTACCTTTGGAGTATGTTTAAGTTCAAGGTCTAGAGGCGTAAGAATCTTACCTCTTTCCTTCACATCTGATCAGTCGAGAATCCTCCCAGCTCCTCACCCAGACCTGGAGAGGGTTGCTGCTGCCTAACAAGGTCACACCAAGGCAGAAGGAGCCACAGAGGGTCTTAGAGATAGACCCTCCTCCTCTTTCTCACCCTCTTGTTCTTCTTCTCATGCTGAACACTCTGACACTGAGGTATGCCCTTAGCTTGATTTGAATCTTTACAGCACTGTGTGTAAGAGCAGCTTGTGAAGGAGACAGGTTCTAGGGGAAAGGCCCATGGAAATAATCATCAGAGCTAGTCCGAGAAAATCTTCCTTTTCCCTTTGGTTGTGGCCCTGAAAGCCTTGAATTTCCCCATTATCCAACCACAGTGGGGCTCTTCCCAGCTAAAGAGCTAATAGAATTCCTGTTTTGTTCTCAGTTGTGGAATTGGGACAAAGGAGAGGGGACATCTCCCTCTCAGCTTTTAAAAACCATGCGCAAGTGTATGTGTACCTCATCTTTCTAGTTTTATAGTTTATTTGAGGGGAGGGGGAGACCAACCAGAACAAACCCAGCCAGAAAAAAAAAGGATCAGTTATAATATCAGCCTTTTCTCCATTTTTATTTTTAAAGCAGTTGGTTTGCCAGAGAAGGCAGTTACGGTCTTCTGCAACAGTAAAATGTGTTCCAAACTTCGCTGTGTCCTGGAAGTCAGCATCATGTAGGAACCAAAAATCATATAGGAACCAAAATTTCAAGTCATTCCCGGTGATGTTGGCTGTAGAACATCGGCCTCTTCTGTTTTTAGTGAGCGCTTTCATGAATGTTGGTACCTGGGTAGTTGACAGAGTAAGGGAGCGTCCCCTACATCCTGGGCTCAGGCCTTCCCTTCCAAACATGCATGTCCTGTAGACTCCTTATCCACTCGTGAGCTTTTGAAATTGAAAATGATGGTGGACACCTATCCTTATTCCTTCTTATCCATTGAATGAGGATATTCTAGACTTTAGGGGAAAGGTGACAGGGAAAAAAGTGAATATAAGGTTTAGATAGAATATTGACGGTATCACAGGAAATATTCTGAAATTTATGCAAACGTTCAAAGCTGCTGAGCCAGCTCTTCTGTCCCCTCTGACTTTTTTAAAATGAATGCTTTTAAAAATTATTTTTAATCTGTGTGTTTGGATGTTTTGTCTGTGTATGTGCAGTGTTTGTAGGGGATAGAAGAGGGCCTTGGATTCCCTGGGACTAGAGTCATGAGGCTATGAGCAGGGAATAGAATGTGGGTCCACTGAAGAGCAACCTCTGACCTTAACTACCGAGTCCTTTCTCCGGCTCCTAAAAGGTTCTCTTTAAGAAAAAAAAAAAAAAAAAAAAAAAACTAGAAGCATTACAAATTTAAACCTCCCATAAAACCCATCTAAAGTTAGAGTTATTTCCACTAAAGCCAAAGCCTCGTGTTGTAATTAATTGATTATTTCTTAGTGAAAGAGAAAGTTCCTACAAATTCCTGAATATGTGTAAGCTGTAGGTGTATAGATTGTGCGTGTTTGCTGTGGATGTATAAATTGCGCATGTTTGCTGTAGATGCATAGATTGTCCCCCTCTGTCCCCAACAATGAGGCAGCTGCGGGTAGTTCAGACATGCCCTGATGCTCCAGAGGAGATAGAACGCATGAATATGAATGTCCATGAACCCTTGGTTAGTTTGTACTAGGTCTTCCAGTTCTTCCTCCTTCTTTTGTTTCTTTGCTTTTTGAGACACAGCATGTAGTCCTGCTTGGCTTCAAACTGTCCATGCTCCTGCCTCAGCTTCCTAGTTGCTGGGTGACGTGTGTTCACTCATATGTCACGCCTGTTTGTCTTATTCTTGTCTGTTGTTCATCCTGTGTTCATCTCTTGTCTTGTCTTTCCCTCGGACTGGGTGTTGGAAAGTGGAGGTGCTCGGAATGCTGAGCCCAGGGTTGGAATCCCAGCCTCGTCTTTGGTCACCTGTGTTGTCTGACGATGGGGGGTCTGTGAGACATTTGGAATGTCAGCACGAATTGAGAAGTGACGATTGTTCGTCTCGTCTTCTGTAAGGTCACAGGCAAGGCACAGACACTCTAGCACTACAATATGTTATGCCTCCCTGTATAGAAATCAAAAATGAATCATTTTACGTTATAATTATGTTTATAATTGAGTCCCACCCTCAAGATATGTCACATGCATGCAGATATTCCAAAATTCAAAACCATCTAGAATTATCTAAATGAAGCCTGGTCACAGCATTTAAGATGAGGGACACTCAGTATGCTTGCTAGCTTTATGTCAGTCTAATACTTGCTAGCGTCATTTGGGAACAGGGAACTTCTACTAAGAAAATATCCCATCCAGATTGACCCGTGGGCAAAGCCTGTGGTGCAGTTCCTTGATTGATGATTCATCTGGAGGGCCCAGCTTACTGTGGGTGGGACCAGCAGGCTGAGCTGTGGTGATGTCCGGAGCAGGCTGAGCAAGCCATGAGGAGCAAGACAATAAGCAGCACCCCTCCAAGGCCTCTGAGTCAGCTCCTGCCCCCAAGGCTCCTGCCTTGAGTTGCTGAGATTGATGTTTCTAAAGCGGGCAGACGCGTGAGCTGAACAGTTGGAAATCTATCTCTTCAACACCTATTGTGCTGTGGTGAGGGCCACACAGAGAGCCCTGGTACAAATAGGTGACAAGCTGGAGAGTAACCAGAAGGCACTATACTAATCCCAGGGAACACATGCATGACATGTTTAGGAGACATTGTTAGTTGTTACATCTGGGGATTGAGGTTCTGATATCTGATGTGTGCACGTGTTCACTTGTGTGCGTGTGTGTAATAGAGAGAGGGAGGGAGGGAGGGATGTGTGTGTGTGTGTGTGTAAGAGAGAGAGAGGGAGGGAGGGAGGTGTGCGTGTGTGTGTGTGTGTGCGCTCGTGTGAGCTTGTAGTTACTAGCATTATGCTGCACACAAAAGCTTTCCTCACAAGAGTAACTGTACTACGTATCAGTTAGCCAAAGTCGGCTCTGGACTAAGTGGTCAGGAGTCCTGGCCCAAGGGGGTCATCTGCCCAGGCGTGAGAGATAGGGATGGACTCAGGTTACCTTCGTCTATCTGAAGAGCATCTCACAACAAGGGACTAGGGAGAATTCAGGAGGAGGCCAAGGGAAGAGCAGAGTACAGGCCGGCATATGGGAGGGTTGGTGGGGTGGGCAGGACTTGAGAGTTTAGACATTGTTGATAAGTGTTGAATTTTTCTCTCTTGAATCGATTTCCTGCAGAATTATGGCCTTGAAACAGATAATATGAAGAACCTGGTTCTGAAACTTCGGGCATCTTCTCACAATTTGCAGAATTACATAAGTAGCCGGCGGAAGAGTCCAGCCTATGATGGGAACACGTCCCGCAAGCCCTCCAATGAGTTTCTGACTTCGGTGGTAGAGCTCATTGGCGCTGCCAAGGCCCTGCTGGCTTGGTTGGATCGGTAAGCTGTTGTGTAGTGCAGCCTGGGGCGGGGCCATGGAGGGCCTCAGCAGCCTCGACTTTGCCTCAGGAACGGAAGCCATTGTCCCTGGGTATCCCTCTCCCTGGAACTCTGGGGTCAGGGGTAACTCTTAGGGTGCCTTTGAACATTACTTTGAAGGTCAGCAACAGGAACAAATGACTTTAGGGTCAGTGAAACTGCCGAAGGTTGTTTTACTGGGATTAGCACTAGCAGTGGGATATGAATGCTGGGAAGCAGTTAGTGGACCTGGCTTGGCTCATTCCAGTTCTGTCTTGTCTTTGTCCATTCAGATTCCTTCTTTGTTTGTTTTTGTTGTTGTTGTTCTTTGTTTTGTTTTTTAGTAGAATTTTTAAAAAATTCTTTGAGACTTTCATACAGTGTTTCTTGGTTATATTCAACCCGCACTCCTCCCCACAACTCCTCCTGATCCACCCTCCTCTCCATACCACCTTACCTTGTGTCCTCTTCCACAGTTTCCCCTGAACCTTGGCTGGAGCTGTTGTGTTGTAAATGTTTTTATTTGGGGGGCAGGTACCCCGTGGCAAGCTGATCTGTGCTTGCTGACCATTCGTGTTCTGTCATGATCTCAGTCTACTGTACAAGGACCTTACTTGATGAGGGCTGAGCAGTAGACACATCTGTGAGTTTAAGGACAAGATTAAGAGCCCAGTGAGACATTACACCGGTTTAGGATACTGCAGTCAGCACTGTCCTCTGGATTCTGTTAGCCTCGCCAGCCACAGGAAGTTGACTAAATTTACAGGTGTGAAATCATTATTGAGCAGGCCTCAAGTGCAATTAGACAGCTATTGGTTTCCGCTGGGATCTCTGAGAATAGTTTACCGTGATGGTTATTGTTGCGGTTCATAGGTTCAAGTAGCTAGTGTTCCTTGCTCTTCCCCCTTGCCAGTTTGCACAGCCCCTTCGGATGCTGTAAGAGCCAGACCTCCGGTTCTGTATTGCCTCGTGTTACTTCTTCTGAAGGCAGAACACCCAAGGCAGCCTGCAGAGTAGCCATGCATTGCAGTTGTTGGGGTGGGACTCTATGTGGGGGGAGTCTCGTCTCCACCCCCTTATTAAAGAGTTCTTGTTCCTTCTCAGGGCTCCATTCACAGGGATCACGGATCTCTCTGCGACAAAGAACAAAATCATCCAACTGTGCCTGGACCTGACCACGGCAGTCCAGAAGGTCGGTAGTGTATCATCCTTGGCTTCTAGAACTTTCTCCTCATGTTTCTTCTTTTTCCAAGGGGTTCCCATATGGGTACAAAGTGTCCCATCTTCCCCTTCCATCAGGATTTGGTGCTTCTGTGAGAAATGACCAGCAGCCTCAGGCTCAGAAATGGCTTTGTCTTATAATCACTAATGCTTCTGTGTCTCTTTGAAAAGAAACTGGAATTGTGGGATAGCCAAGTCTTACTCTGAGTGCTTTGCTGTGCTTTGCTGATACTGACTTCATTTGACCTCTGTTGTTGGGTTAAAGGTCAGGATGGGACCACTTGCGAGGATGTAACAAATAATCCCAAACCGTAGCAGTTTATTTTATGCAAATGGATACCACTGGGAGATGAGCTCTGCTTCTTCTTACCACAAACAATCAACCTCCTGCTTAGACTGTCCCTCTGTCCCATTGCAGAGACAAAGCCCTGCTGCCTCTTATGCTCTGGGCTCGAGCTAACAAGCAAGCCAGTTCCCCTCATGCCTTTCAGGGAGACATAGATGCTTCAACCTGTAAAGTTTTATGTTTATGTTTATGGCCTATAATTTGTTTAGCTTCTATGATTATGAGTGCTAAGACCAATTCACTGTCCTGTTGCTTGGCATATAGCAGATTCTTAAAAAAAATTTTTTTGATTGAATTTCTAATGAATATAAGGAGGGGATTTTCTCCTTTCTATCTATCTATTTGGTTTTAAAGATTTTCTTTTTTATTTTTAATGGGGGTGTCTCTCAGTCCCCTGTGTATGTGTATTTCTGTGACTATTTGTGTGTGTGTGTGTGTGTGTGTGCACACATGAGTGAGAATGTCCAGAGTCTAGGAGAGCAATGGATCCCATGAAGATGGAATTACAGGGGCTTCTGAAGCTCCCGTTTTGATACTGGGAATTGGACTTGGGTCCTCTGTGGTATTAGCTCCTAACTGAGCCATACCCCAGTCTCTCCATGTGGTTTTAAACTTTGTGATGTGATGATCGTTTCTATGGTTGACTTGATAAAAACAAAAAAGTCCTTCCCTTATTCCTGACTGTGCAGCAACAGAGGCAGAGGTGTGTGTGTGTGTGTGTGTGTGTGTAAAGTGTGGCTAGGTTTGGACCAGTTATTTGAGATCTAGTCCTGAGCAGCCATCGAGTTTGAAGCACATCTGATCTGCTAGAGGTGCCCAGAGGCACTGAGGGATCTGGTTTTGCTCACTTTTATGACGTATGAGGTCGTTTTGATGGGAAGAGTCTGACATCAGCTGTGATACATGAGTGCCGTGGTGTCTGAGAGCAGGCACTGACAGTGGACTGCATTTCCCAGTGCTGCCTTGAGGATGCTCTCCTTTCCGTTTCTATTCCCTTACTAGTCTGATCGTTGTCTTGATTTATAACCTAGTTTATTTGTAGTCCGATACGTCCAAATGGGCCTCAGTGGTGACCTGTGTGACCTGTGTGGGTCCGACTTGGACTGTAGCTGTGGGGCTTGGGGAATGGAGGGAAGGTGTGGGGCAGATGCAGAGCAGGTGGGGAGGCAGGGCAGATGCATTGCTGTTTGTTTTTGCAGGGTGAGTCACTCTGAGCAGGTTAATCTTGGCTTTGTAGGCATTCCGGACGGTTCCTTCAACTTTTACTTGACATCTCTGCTAGCCACTGTTATCTAGGCACTAGGGTGCCCGAGTGAATAAACAGAGATGTCTGTACCTCAGTGAACTTAGTGTGTGGGATAAGAAGCAAGAAGCGAGGCGAGTAAGCAAAACGCCTGTGTATGAAGTTACAGAGAGTTAGCCAGCTGAGGAGGGAGGGGGAAGATGGTTGGCATCTGTGGCTGTAGGAAGCTGCCTCAAGAAGAGGCGCTGGAATAGCTGATCAATGAAGTTGTGCTCACCTGGCAGGGCAAGCCTGTTGCAAGACCTCAGTTTGGAGCATTTATTATAGAGAGAGTTATTGATCACTATGCGCTGATGATTGGGGAAAATGTAGCCAGCCCCCTTCTACCTGGGAGGCCCAGGCCCGGAATGGTTGTGTCTTTCGCAGAGTGTCCTTCTCACTGGTGTCTCGTGGCACATGACGCATGATGGAGGGTGATTTTCAAAGAGCATTTCAGTAGGGAGATAGGCAGCCGTCACCACAGGTCAGCCCTGGGCCCTGGACATAGCATTTAAGAGTCATGAGTCTTCACTGTCTTATCTGTAAGGTGAGAATACTAGTGTTCACCTTATCAGATGGCTGGGTAGAATTTCTAAAGCGCCGTCTCCCGCCCCACTTTTGAGTGAGACAAAAGGCAGTATAAATGAGATGCAGGGGAGGTGATGCAGCCTTCAGTCCTAGGACGTGGGAGCCAGAGGCAGGCAGAGCTTTGTGAGTTAGAAGTCAGCTTAACCTACATTGTGCATTCCAGGGCAGCCAGGGCTACATAGGGGGCCCCTCCTTTTTTTAAAGATGTGAAGAAAAATGGCGATTAAAAATGTTAGGGTGATCATGTGTGCCTGTGTACATATGTGTGTGTGTGTGTGTGTGTGTGTGTGTGTGTGTGTGTGTACAAATATAGCAAGATGACCCTTGTAAAGGAAGTAAACATATTTGGTAATTTGAAAAAAAAATTATATTTATCCTGGCAGGAGAAGAGGTAGGCACAGAATGCCAGGGGGATAGTGGGGAAGGGAGGGTAAGGCAAAAGAAAGAGAGGGAAGCAAGGAGGGCAAGATGGGAGGGGGGAGAAAGAGGTTTTGTTTACAACATGGTACGTATAAGACACACTTACACATGTAAACATTAGATAAAACGTGAATGGCTGTGGTTTCTATTTTGTTTGTTAGTATGTGCTGAGACTAGAAACTAGGGCTGTTTCCTGCACACGAGGCAGGCTGAACTGCACAGTGACTGCACTGAGCTAGGCTAGTGCTCACTCACATACCAAGTGTGCCCAGCTACACTCAGGCAGAATCTCCCTCAGATACTGCTTTAAAGGTGACGGGTGACGTAGCACAAAAAACATGGTGCTGACTCAGAATACGCGCACATGGAGATGGAAATATCTTGGTTTTTGGATAATTTGGGAGAAATATCATTTTCCAGAGTCAGGCTAGATGAGTAAAAAGAACTAAGGTAATTAAAAAAAATACCTATGTCAAATTCAAACAGATTTTCATAACTTTGAGTTTGATCTTTGAGTTTATACACATGCATATGCAAATATATTTCTATACCCTTTTAAGAGTGATGACTGAATATGTAAATATACTTGGGGACTGTCACTTCCTGGACTTTGGAACATATGTATGTCCTTGGCTCTTGACCAGTTTCTTTTCTTTTTTAAAAAGATGTATGTATGTATGTATGTATGTATGTATGTATGTATGTACGTATGTATGTTTGTACGTATGTATGTATGTGTGAGTACACTGTTGCTCTGCTCTCTTCAGACACATCAGGAGAGAGGGCATCAGATCCTATTACAAATGGTTGTGAGCCACCATGTGGTTGCTGGGAATTGAACTCAGGACAAGAGCAGTCACTGCTCTTAAGCGCTGAGCCATCGCTCCAGCCCCCAGAATTTGTCTTTTATAGTAATTGAAACCACTATTTATTTGCTGAGTGTGCCTGTGCGCACACACACACACACACACACACACACACACACACACACACACACACCAGAGCAACCAGCTTGGTGAATGAGCTCAGTGTCATTTCCACTGCGGTGTGATAGCAGCTCTAAGATGAACTGCTTCAGAAACTGCACCCTTTCTCTTACTGATCTCCGACCTTTTCTGGGGACATGAGGAAATGGGAGTCGTCTTCCTCTTCAATGACAGGAGCCTGTTCCACTAGAGTCTTCATCTCAGGCCCCTGTCTCCGAGAGACACGTTGCCTTTCCCTTCCTCTTTACATTTGTGTGCGGCCTTCCCTCTTGGCTTTTCCTGGAGTAGCTGTGTCTTCTCCCCTTGAGTTTCTGTGTGTTTCTGTGCACTTTCAGGGCTGGACGTCAGCACTGAGCACAGGGCTCGGTCTTCCGGTCCAGTCTTCAGGGTTTAAGAAGAGAGGAAGGAAACGAAGGCAGGAAGGGATTGTGACCCTCATTTCTAGTCGGCCTCCTCCCTGTAATGGCGCGGCAATTTCAAGTGCAGTGGTACAAGAAGGAAGAGTTCCTGTCTGGCAGGAAACAGCAAAGGAGCAGTCTTTTGAGGGAGAGGGGGAACAGCAGGGCGGAGCAGAAGGAGACACCATCACAGAGTGGGAATTGCATGTCAGGTGTGTCCTCACACGTGAGCCCTGTGGTCACACTGAGCTTCAACAGTTTCTAGGATGCTGACCTCGCCATCTTTTTTACTGGCAGGCAAGAGAGGCAGAGGGTTTAGCAGGCAGGCTGTACAGGCTGTACCTTTTGTGCGGTGGTTGAGGGAGGATGGGGCGGGGTCACAGCGGAGACCCACCTAGGGCAAGCTGCCCAGGCCCTGATCCAGGTGACCCAGGGCTGTCATGAAGCTCTGCTTCAGTGTGTGACTCACGAGAGGGTGACTCGTTCAGGAAAGTTTTCTTCCTTTCCGTCGCTACAACACCAGATAATGTGAGGTCATGCCTGCAGCTGTTTCCTTTTGGGGTGGGGAGGAATGGGTGTGGGAAGCCATCTTGCCCTTGCTGGAAGGTAGTGAGTGAGTTTTTGCACACACTGGCTCAGACAGTTTGCGCTTCTCAGTTGGGCCTGTTGGTCTTCGTGGCAGGAAGCCCAGCTGGATTGATGAATTAAAAAAGCAAGTCAAGTTGTCAGGACCGATAGGCCACACCTCAGCCTTGACTCCAGCGGCCTTCTGATTGGGTGACAGTCTCTAGGGAAACCTGGACACCGTTGTTCATCTGTAATTTATAAAGACCAGAGACATAGGTTAATTATATTGCTGACATGAGGGTTCGTGGTTGGATGGTTTCCGGAGTTGCTGTTTGTTCATGTCCAGCTCTCTGGTGATGGCGGATGAGCAGTGGTTTAGTTCCTGTCCGTGAAAGCACAGGCAGAACTCACGGTCAAGCTGCAGCCACTCGTGACTTCCAAAGTTGCTTGTGAAGCTTGGGTTTCTATCAGAGCCATGCTTGGATGAAAGCTCCCTAGACTGCTCTTTCTTAAGAGCAAGCACCAATTTTGGGGGAGGGGCAGTGAAATAGCTGTTCTTGTGTCTTCTACTTTTATCTGGTAAAGGCAAAAAAATTAAAATTTTTAAGGAAATCCTGATTCTGAAATCATACAGGATAAAGACCGGTAGCTGTCCTCCCTAGAGTTGGGTGTGTGTGTGTGTGTGTGTGTGTGTGTGTGTGACCTAAACATGACATTTCAACCTAAATGAAAAATGTCATCTGTTGAACTCAGAACTGGTGCGTATTTTTTCAGACACCTGGAGCTATTAGCCTTATTGTCAAGATTGGCCCAGTTTGGCATTGTACTCAGTGGTGCAAAATAAACCCTAAAGAAACCAGTTCTCTGGGCAGAAAGCACCAGTGTGATTCCCAGGGTCTTCTTGGTTCACAAACACCCAGGACTCCAGTTCCCAGGGATTTAACGCCCCCTTCTAGTCTCCGAGGGACCAGGCACACATGGGGTGCACAGACACAAACACTCAGGTGTGTAATAAAACAAGTAAATCTGCTTTTAAAAATGAACAAAGAAGTGGTCCGTGTTGGGAGCCCCCAGTGCAGATGGTTTTAGAAGGCTACCTGTGGAAGTTTGATTTTGCTGCCTTCTGGAGCGGACAGTGCTAACCCTGCTGGCATGGCGCTGCGAGTCTTTTGTTCTTTGCCTGAGAAAATAATGTTTTGCATTCCACCCCTTTATTTAGTGCCATCAGTAGCATACCTCCAGACCACGTTTTTGGCAGCGTGTTAATGAATGTTTTGTTAAACGTTTTCATCTTGTAAGGACTGAAGTATGTGATTTAATCTCACTGGTGCTTAAAATAAACTTTTGTGGCTGAGTTTACCCAAGGTCTTCTTGGAAAACTATTCTTACAGACAGGACTTGAGCTAAGGACTGCTGGCTTGTTGGCCCACAGCTAGCTCAGCCTGGGGTCACATTGAACCATAGGCAGGATTCTTGTATTTGCCCTTTTTTTCCCCACGTCTGCTTTTCTTTGGTGACAGGACTAGAACCCAGAGCCTTTGCCTTGTGTGTGCCCGGCAAGGACTTCACCTCTGAGGTGTATGTTCCTAGAGTCAGTTTGTAGTTTTTGTTTATAAGTGGGTTTTCACATTAGAGAATAAGTTCCATGGATCCTTGAGATAAGCTCCATTGCTTAGAAGATACCACAGTCTTAGGAGAGGACAAATGTCAGCCCCACTCCCACCCTGAGCTCACTTTTTTTTTTTCTTATTGGATATTCTCTGTATTCACATTTCAGATGTTATCCCCTTCCCCCACCCCCTCCCACTCCCATTGCCTCCATGAAGGTGCTCCCTCTCCCACCTCCCTGCCTTGGCGCTCCCCTACACTGGGAGAATGAGCCTTCGCTGGAAAGGCCTCTCCTCTCATTGATGCCAGACAATGCCATCCTCTGCTGCATATGCACCTGGAGCCATGAGTCTCTCCATGTGAACTCATTGGTTGGTGTTTTAGTCCCTGGGATCTGTGGTGGGTTTGGTTGGTTATAATTTTGTTCTTTCCATGGGGTTGCAGACCCTTCAGCTCCTTCACTGGGACCCCCGTATTCAGTCTGATGGTTAGCTACAAGCATCCTTTCTGTATCAGTATGGCTCTGGCAGAGCCTCTGAGGAGGCATCCATATCAGGTTCCTGCCAGTAAGCACTTCTTGGCATCAGCAATAGTGCTTGGGTTTAGTGGCTGCATAGGGGATAGATCCCCAGGTGAGGCAGTCTCTGGATGATCTTTTCTCCAATCCCTGCTCCTCTATTTGTCCTTTTATTTCCTCGAATGAGTGTTTTGTTCTTTTTTTCTAAGAAGGACTGAGGCATCCACATTCTGGCCTTCCTTCTCTTTGAGCTTCATAAGGTCTGTGAATTGTTTGGGTATTCAGAGCTTTTTGGGCCAGTATCCACTTATCAGTGAGAACATACCATGAGTGTTCTTATGTGACTCGATTACCTCACTCAGGATGATAGCTTCAAGTTCCATCTGTTTTCCTAGGAATTTCATGAAGTCATTGTTCTTAATAGCTGAGTAGTACTCCATTGTGTAAATGTATCACAATTTCTGTATCCATTCCTTGTTGAAGGACATTTGGGTTCTTTCCAGCTTCTGGCTATTATAAATAAGGCTGCTGTGAACATGATGGAACATGTGTTCTTATTATATGTTGGAGCATCTTTGGGGTATATGCCCAGGAGTGGTATAGCTGGGTCCTCAGGTAGTACTATGTCTAATATTCTGAGGAACCACCAGACTGATTTCCAGAGTGGTTGTACCAGTTTACAATCCCACCAACAATGGAGGAGTGTTCCTCTCTCTTTCCACATCCTCGTCAGCATCTACTCTCACCTGAATTTTGAGCCATTCTAATTGGTGTGAGGTGGAATCTTAGGGTGGTTTTGATTTACATTTCCCTGATGACTAGGGATGTTGAGCATTTCTTTAGGTGCCTCTCAGCCATTCGATATTCCTCAGTTGAGAATTATTTGCTTAGCTCTGTACCCCATTTTTAATAGGATTTTTGATTTTCTAGAGTCTAACTTCTTGAGTTCTTTGTATATATTGGATATCAGCCCTCTATCAGATATAGGATTGGTAAAGATCTTTTCCCAATCTGCTGGTTGCCGTTTTGTCCTCTTGACAGTGTCTTTTGCTTTACAGAAGCTTTGTAATTTCACGAGGTCCCATTTGTTGATTCTTGATTTTAGATCATAAGCCATTGGTGTTCAGTTCAGGAAAATTTCCCCTGTGCCTATGTGTTCTAAGCTCTTCTTCACTTTCTGTTCTATTAGTTTCAGTGTACCTGGTTTAATGTGGAGGTTTTTGATCCACTTGGACTTGAGCTTTGTACAAGGAGATAAGAAAGGATCGATTTGCATTCTTCTGCATGCTGACTGCCAGTTGAACCAGCACCATTGTTGAAGATGCTGTCCTTTTTCCACTGAATGCTTTTACTGAGCTCACGTCTATATCCACATCTGCCAGGGCTGCACAGTCTCAGTGCTTGGTGGTGGCAAGATGTAGCGGGAACCTTCTAGAAAGATTGAACCTAATTTTTCTGCTTTCCTAAAAGATTTCATTTAGTTACTTCTTAGAATTTATACTCTACTACTATATTTATACCATTTTTATTCCTCCATATGCCTGTTACAAGCCTAGCCATGTCTCTCCTACTCTCTCAAATTAATAACCTTCTTCTCTTCAGTTATTGTTATTATACACACGTACATCTGTACACACACATCCACATCCTCACATCTTCTATTCATACACATGCATACACATATATCTACATAATCTATGTATATATACACATACCCACATCCATCTGTACATACATACATACATACATACATACATACATACACATCCATCTATATACACACATACATACATCACTTTGTACCCATACATAAACATTCATCTGTACATACATAATACACATCTGTCTGTACATATATACAAACATACATACACATCCATCTGTACATATACATACACATACATACACATTCATCTGTACATATACACACATATATCCACATCCATCTATATATATACACACACATATATATACATACATCTATCTGTACATATACACACATACATATATACATATATATATACATCTATCTGTACATATACACACATACATATATACATATATATATACATATCTATCTGTACATATACACACATACATACACACTCATCTATACATGCACATACACACATCTATTTATACACAAGTACACATTCATCTGTACATACATCTACACAGATACACACATCCATGTATATACCCACATACACCCTACTGAACCTCTCTAGTACTGCATGTAAGTACATGCTTTCACTGCTGGCCTCCCCTGGAAGAAACAGGTCTTTCTCTCAGCAGCCACTGATTCCCTGCAGCTCTTCTCCCCGGAGAGACGGGGAGGGTGACATTTCCCCTGTTTGTGATATCTTGTCACTTAGTGTGGCATCAGGTAGGTCTTGTTCAGACAACCATATTGCTGTGATTCCTGGGGCTGTCTTGTCTATAAGACATTTAGCAGCAGGCATCCTGTTCCAGTGGCTCCCAACCTCTTTCTGCCTGAGCCTAAGGTGTGTAGGGTTGTGTTGTAGGAACAGCAGTTGGGCTGGGCACCTCCCTCTCCCTCGTGACCAGTTGTTATAAACTAATTTTTAAAAAGCTTTTTGTTCTCACATTTCTTTTTCTTTCTTGCTTATTTATCCCCATAAATTATTATTATTTTTTTTTTATTCTTCTTTAGGACTGCCTCGTAGCAGAGATGGAGGATAAAGTTTTAAGTGTGGTAAGTCTTTTTTTCTAAAAGTTACTATATAGCTCATTTTCCAAAGGTGCTGGGAATCATACTGACTACATGTACTGTGGCCAATTATGTCAAGATAAACTTTGAGACACTGGCTTTTGGGTTTTCAATCTTAATTTAGATGGAAGAGTAAAGGTTGTTTAATGATATTTCTATTTGTGAAAATTCCTGTGCTTATTGGCTGTACTGAGGTCTCTGTTTCTGTTTGATTTTACTGTTGTTGTTGGTTTTATTATTTTTTCTCTGTTTGTTTTCTCTTCTGGAAAAATCATCATGGTGCAATTATGCACCAGCTGCTTAGTATGCAAGTCGGGGTGAGAATGATGTGCACACTTCATTGCAGAACTATTTCAATTAAAAAGAAAAACCTTGGCAAGAACTTTAAGATGGGGGAGCGGCATGTCCTATGACTATGTAAAGAACATTCTGGAAGGATTCATCATCACTTCCTCCTTTTGACACAAGCGGCCTGTGCCCTTTTGATAAAATCCTCCTCTTGTTTGGTTGAGGAATTTGGCAGTGAAACTGCTATAAATATATTTTTCCATAAATAGGGATGCTAAACAAAACGAGTGGAGTGTGAGAAGGTGCATTCTATGGGTTCTCCCCCTTGGAAAGCAAAGTCATGCTTTGGAATTTCTGGATGCCTGTAATCATTCGATTTTGGAAGGGTAGCTTCTCTGATTGCAAGAATACGTGCAAACTTCTGGTGGCCTGTGAAGGTGACCCCCTACCTGTGGGTTATCTCCTGTCTCTGTTGAGTTTCCGTGTCACAGCATAGTGAGGCATCAAGGGGTCATTGAGGCCATGGAACCAAACCAAAACAATAAAAATGTCAAGCCATGGAACTGAGACTTCATGGGGAAATCTAGGAGATCTGGGCTTCAGAGGAGATTTTAGATAGAAAACCAAAAGAGCTTACCGATGAAAAAGGAAAATAGTAGATAGACACCCTTAAAATCACAAGCTCTCTTCTGTGAGACTCACCTTGAAGACCACAGGTGGAAGTGGAAGATTTAAAAAAACCCCAGAGGAGATACACAGAGGGCAGATAAGCCCATGAAATATGTTCATTTGTGATTAGGGAATTGCAGACTGAAGCCAGGAGACAGCACGGTCAGCAGAGTGGGCTACAGTCCAGCACCGACAACAGTGGGTGTCAGCATCACATGGAACACTTGTTGCTCAGAGGGATGGAGAGTTGGAGAATTCAGAGGACGGTTTGTCAGCTAGTTACAAAACAGAGCATATTCTAACTGTATGGTCTACCAGTTGCTCTGTGGGGCGTTTACCCAAAGGAGCTGTAAATTTAATGTCAACAAAATCCGCCCTGAGTTGCATGTGATGTTTATAGCAGCTTTACTTCTAATTGCCCCAATGTGGAGGCAGACAAGCTGTCTTTTTGTAGGTAAGTGGATAAACACATATGGCATATCCATAACAGACTATTACTCAACAATAAGAAATGAGCTATCAAACTGTGGAAAGACACAGAGAAAACTTGATTGTACATTGTTAATCGAAATCAACCACTAAGGAAGAGCTGCATGCTGTATAATTCCAGCTGGTTG
Organism: Micromys minutus; assembly: GCF_963924665.1. Classification (NCBI taxonomy): domain Eukaryota; kingdom Metazoa; phylum Chordata; class Mammalia; order Rodentia; family Muridae; genus Micromys; species Micromys minutus. The sequence continues at coordinate 15,722,168 of NC_137965.1, read as the reverse complement.
ATATTCTACAGAAAGCAAAGCCATCGAGACAGTGGAAAGACAAACGCTGGCCAGGAGGCAAGGGCAAGGGAGAGCGAAATGGGTCATTGCGTTGAGCATGGAAGACACCACTGGCAATGAGATGGACCAGCTGAATGCTTTCATAAAGGATATAAAACATCAGCTGCACCATGAAAGTGAATACAGCGGAACGTTGTGGATTTAGATATTGGTTCAACAGCTATAAGAATATATAACACCATCTAGATGTTAATGATGGTAGGAGCTATGAAGAGAGGAAGCCTGGGAACCGTGTGTTTGGTGCTTGATTTCCTTCCCAAACCCTGAAAACCTGAAGTTTATTACAAGCAATACAACACCAACAAAAACTGATCTGGAGTAGTTAGATCAATATTTAGTATCTAAGAGAGCACAGGTTACATTAATAACCTGCCAGGTCGCTGGGACTTCTTGGATGCCAGTGGGGTTTCTTCCCGGCTTGTGCTTTACGCTGGTCATAAAATGCCATACCTTTTAGAAAGCTGAAACTGTAGCGACATTCCCGAAGACCGGACACTGAGTCCCGGTGCCAGGCGATCCTTGAGCTGAGCAGGATCGTCACGGCGAGTGCCACAGATTACACGTGAGGTGCATTGCTCTACAAACGAGCTTGAGATAAACCTGGTTAATGATTGAACTTCCTCAATTTCAGGTCAAGGTTTTAAATGGCATCTGTGACAAAACAGTACGCTCTACCACGGACCCTGTTATGAGCCAGTGCGCATGCCTCGAGGAAGTTCACTTACCAAACGTTAGACCCGGGGAAGGCCTGGTAAGCATCCTCTTGGTTTCCGGTACAGGCACTTACTAAAGCATTGAACTGTGGATATGATATGGTATGATATATCATATATTACATTTCATAAACTTTGCTGAGATGGTTATCTTTCAAGTGTAAAAATAAATGTAAATTTAAAATTGGACACCTCCCCCCCATGTTAAAATGATTTATTTTTAGGCCTTAGCAGTGCAAGGAAATATAAAACATTTCCACAAAGGAGAGATGGCCTGTGGGAACAAAACATCTATTCTGGAAGTCTCTGTCAGCACTTAAGATGGGTGTGAGAAGAGGCTGGTGGAAGGAAATGACTTCTAGGAAAATTTCAAAAATTTTCCTCTGTCCTCTGTCCATGTGGGGCATGGAATGGCCAGCTCTTGGGATCATGCAGGTCCTTCTCATAGGCAGCGAGGATTCCAGGTGATTCATTTGCAGAGCTACAGGAAGCCATGAGGCTCACTGGGCTTAGAGCCTCGGAGTCCAGAGCCTACAGTGGGCTTTCTCAGACAGGCCTGCCGGATGCCAGGTGTGCAGAGCTTGTACTAGGGCTGGTTGCAGCTGCTGCAGGCAGAGTCACCGATGTATACATTGTTGCAAGGAATTTTAAGGCAGTTTCTTAAATAGGAAAGAAAAACAAATCCCTGTCAACAAGGCTGAACCAGGAGGAATTCCTGGATGTGAGTTTGTAGCCAGGGATCGAGTCAGATCTGTTCCCTGAGTGGGATAAGACGGAATTGTCCTTTCCTACCATAGGGCCACCTCAGTGATGGCTGGGGGAGGGATGTACAGTTCTGAGGACAGAAGCACAGATTGAAGGACTTGGGAGGAAAGGTGGGAACATTGCGGGGTGTAGGTTTCAAAGCAGGACACATTCAGTATAGATGTCAGGTAAAACTACTGTTTTATCCCGTCTACCACCAGCGCTCTCCATCTCCCCTCCTCTCGTAATAGTTCAATTGGAACGTTTATATTTGGGCTGTGGAGCCATAGAGATATTTGCCTGGTAACTTGGTATTGTCCGAGTTTGCCTGAAGCTGTTTCCCATCCTCTGGCTTTCCCCAGCATGGAGCAATGCCAGTTACCATGTCCTGGTTCACACGCAGTAAGCATTACAATAGGCTCGAATAAGTCCTCCCAGGAGTACCTCTGATACCAGATGGAACCAACTGCATTGTTTCTCTGAGAAAAAGCAGTGGTCAGAGAAGAATAGCCCTTGTTTGTAATGCCTGACTCCCTGAGCAGGTCTGAACAAATGTCTTCATCCTAGAGTTGTGGCAGAATCCTGTGTGCCCAGTACATTATAACATCAAAGAGTCACCTGTCTACCTATCTGATCTCACCTACTAGTATTCAGTTATTAATGTCCTCTGCTTCCCCCCTTCTCCCTCTCTCCCCTCACCCCTTCCCCTCCCCCTCCCTCCCTTCCCCCTATGGATTGAGTTTCCTGGTGTTTTGGAAGCCTACAGGAGTACACAGTGTTGAGTGTTTTGAAAGCTGGAGTAAAGAGTTCCTATGTCTCTGCTTCTCCCTAGGGCATGTACATCAAGTCAACCTACGACGGATTGCATGTGATTACCGGAACCACAGAAAATGTGAGTGTGCATCCGTGAGGCGTAAAAGCCCTGTGTGCTTAGACACGCTTGACACAGCTCTGGGCTTTGGGGTTCAGTGTGTGCATGATGCTGTTGTGATGTGAAAGCTGGGGGTGGCTGGTTGTGTTTGTCCCAGCAGCTGATTGGCTGCTGCTTCTTACCAGCTGTTGTCAGTTAATGTTCTGGTTCATGTGCTGTGTCAAGTTCGGTTTGTTTTGTTTGTTTGTTTCTTTTCTTCCTTCCTTCCTTCCTGGTCCCTCTCTCCCTTTTTCTCCCCCCTCTTCCTCTCTCTCCCCCTCCCTCCCTCCCTCCCTCCCTCCCTCTCTCTTCCTTCCTTTCTTGCCTCCACTCTGGTGCTAATTACTCCCCTTGCACCATAGAGGTGCGAACCCCTAAGTATAAAAATAACGATCTCTGTTGTTGTGAGCCACTCACAGAAGAAGTGTAGCGCATGTTTCTGTACTTGTCTGTGTGTGCGTGCTCATGTGTATGGGTGTGCACGTGTGTGGAGGATAGACGTCAACACTGAGTGCTCTCCTCAGTGGCTCTCCTCCGTATTTCTTGATACCAGGCCAGCAAGGCCCGGGATTTGTCCTGCTTCTGCCTCCATAGCTTTAGGGTTACAGGAGTGAGCCTCAGTGTCTAGCTTTTTCCCTGGGGGGTTGGGGGCGGAGATCTGAAGTTAGGTCCCAGGCGTGCACAGAAAGCACTTTGCCCACTGAGCCATCTCCCAACCCTGGGCATATGAATTATCCTTTCAAACAGTGTGAATTTGGGGAGGGGGAAAGGTAGAGAGCTAGGTGAATGTATTTTTTCTTGCAACCCGAATTATGGATTGGGGACATTGGCATGAAGCAGGAGCATCTATTCTGGCGTTCCCATCCAGAACTGAGTAGAAACCACCTCAGAGCGGAAGTCAAGTTAAAGATGAAGCTCATTTAATTCCAGTGGCAGTCCATGTAAACATTATCCATTGCTTTAGTTTTCAACATGCATTTACCGAGGGCCTGGAATGTGCTAGACCCCGGGGCTAAGTCTTGTAGCTGAGAAGTAGTTATGATCTTACTTCTCAAAGGTGTACTCAGGGTGCCTTACTGCGATCGGTGGGCAGCTCCAGGCCAGCTCCTCAAGTGTCAGTGGGGGTAAGTGTCATTTCCCTTCGAGTCTTTGGATGAAGGTGGGCAGTGGTGGTCAGAGATCACGCACAGGTTTTCTGCTTCCACTTGCTCCCATCCCGTACTCCAGGCTGACAGAAAGCCAGCAGGCCCTTCTTAGCAGAGCCCTGCATGTTCTTAGAGCGACCCGGGCAGTCGGGGTCAAGCAGATCATTCTGTGTTGCTCTCTCTCTCTCTCTCTCTCTCTCTCTCTCTCTCTCTCTCTCTCTCTCTCTCTCTCTCTCTCTCTCTCTCTCTCTCTCTGACTTCTCTTTTGGATGTAGTGACCTTATTCAAGAGCCTGAACAGCCCCCTCTGTTCCTTAGCCTCCTCCCTTGGAAGAGGTGGGAACTGGTTGTACTTCAGAAGAATGGGACCCTTGTCCTTCAGGCCACCACCTTTCTGAGGGCACACCACAACGGGCATTGCTGCCGTAGTCCATCTCATGGTGAGGAGAGGCGAGTGCTCCTGACTTGGGCAAATTTTGGTATCGGCCTTTTTCTTTATCAATGTCCTGCCAAACACTCACTTGATGGGACATTTGAGAAATGCAGGTACGAGCATCCTTCAGGAGGGAGGTCAGGTGAGGACAACAGCTCCTGTGTTTTAAGATTGTCTGCCTATAAATGAGAACTCCTAGGCCATCTCTTATAAAATGATGCTTGCCCTAAATGAATCCTCAACTCCACAAGGTTAAGTGGATGGAGGGTGTTGGCAGGTTGCCAGGGTCAGACTTAACTTCAGGAGTCCAGAAAGCAACCAAAGTTTAAAAGCAACTGAAGAGGAAGAGGCTCTGGGTTGGTATCTTCCTCCCTGTGTTGAGCTGGTTGCTAGTCTTGGACGAAGCTTTGCTTGTTCTTGTAGCAACATAAGAGATGCTTTTGAAAATACCCAGCACAGTTACCTGAGCTTTCAGGTGATGAACCAGAGGCAGCGTTTCTGCAGTTTAACACCGCCTGCTAATTTCCTGTTGAGCCTGTTGCAGCAGCTGGGTGAGAAAACTCCAGCAAGTGTATTTTTGAGTCTGGTTGCTTGTCCTCATGTTCAGAGGTGCTATTTTGCCCTCAGATAACTGTAAATTGAAGTTTCACCCACTCGTATACGTTTCAAAGCTAATTATTGTGACCTAGAAAATGTTTAATTAGAAACCAAAGGTTTTATTTTTTTTCCCCTTCACTGTGTGATATGTCTTAAACAGAAAGAGTCTTAGTTCACTTCATGAACAAGGATGCTCTTGGCACGTTTGACAAGTGGCTTATCTCCTTTTATAGACTTTCTGTTGTTAGAAAGCAATAGCTGTCCGAAGGGACAAAGTGTACTTAAAAACAAGACTTATTTTATGTGCATTGGGGTCTTACCTGTCTGTGTGTATGTGTGGGAAGGGGCCAGTTTCTCTGGAACTGGAGTTACAGAGAGTTGCGAGATACTATGTGGGACTTGAACCAGGTCCTCTGGAAGAGCAGCCAGTGCTTCTAACTACAGAAACATCTCTCGAGCCCTACATTTTTCTCTTTTAAAAATCTTTCTCCGTGCACGATGTGTATATGATGTATATTGTGCGTGTGTGTGTATGATGTGTATATCAGTATATGTTCATTTGTGTGTATGTACCAATGTGATTGTAGATGTGTGTGTGTGTGTGTGTGTGTGTGTGTGTGTGTATGTGTTTCTGTGGGTATGCATGTGCCACTGTGTATGTATATGTAATGTAATGTATGCATGTATGTGTGTGTGTTATGCATGTATGTATCTATTCATGCATGTATGCATGCATGCATGTATGTGTGTGTAATGCATGTATGTATCCATTCATGCATGTATGCATGCATGCATGTATGTGTGTGTATGTAATGTATGTGTGTGTGTGGTGGTCAGAGGACAACCTTAGGTTTGCCTTCAACCTTGAGACAGGCTCTGTTTGCCACTGAGTACCCAGGGAGGCCTGGGAACTCCCAGATTCCTGTGACTGCCATTTATCTTACTATAGGAATACAGCGCTCGCATACACACACACACACACACACACACACACACACACACACACACACACACACCACACGCACGCAGTACTCTTGCTATGTTCAGCCTTACTGAGGCCCTGGGCACCTTCAGCCCCAATCCTGCTTAGCTACTGAGCCATCTTCCCAACTATCGATTCTTTTCTTTCTAAAGCCATGCTCATTTTTGAATATAACCTTCTGTTTCTGTTAACTTCTCATTTTAATAGGATCATGGTGATATGTAAAACAGGGTAGAGGAAAGACTTATGCTTGTAAGAATTACGAAGGTCTTTACAAGTTAAGCGGTTTGCCTACTTTTGCCAGGCGAATGCTGATGGGGAGAGTCATAAGGTTCTTTAGCTATTTATTTAACATTGGTAGGCGAGCTCGTGCCTTTAGTCAGATAACTATGTCAACTGTATACCCACACACTTCACAGTTTAGACAAACTCAGGTGTAGAGATAAGAGTGAGTGTCACCAACAGGATAACAGGATAATAATTATGTAAGGTTTTATACACCCAGAACCGTGGAGTACTTTGATACATAGTTTTTATTTTTTTCTGGAGGAAGCTTTATTTCTGTTGCTACTTCTTCTACAGAAGAAGGAACCAAAGGCAGGAAGAGAGGACTAAACCCCTAAGCCAGGTCTCTTTGTTTCTGTGCAGTCTCCTGCGGACAGATCTCAGAAGATCCACGCTGGTGATGAGGTCATTCAAGTCAACCGGCAGACAGTGGTGAGTTTGTTTATTGGGATATGATTTTTCCCTCCAGAAAATTTAATTACCTTTACGTTTAAAAATGTGTGTGTGCATGCACACATACACACATATGTGCAGATATGTGCCGGAATAGGGCATCAGATATCCGAGAGCTGTAGTTACAGGCAATTGTGAATCACCCAACATGGATGATTCAAACTCCTAATCCCCTGTAAGAGCAGCTAATGCTCTTAATGGCCGGGCCATCTCTACGACCTCTATATTAAAAATAATAATAATGCAATTTGTACTCTTGTGTTCTCAATGGGGCATTGCAAAGCTGAACATACTTGCATTCACCTCTTTGCTCCTATCTTGAATTTCCTTGAGCTAGGTTCACTGGTTAGATGATCTTCATGGCTCATGACCAAGCCCCCTCTCTTCCTTTTTCCTCCCTCAAGGTTGGGTGGCAGTTGAAGAATCTGGTGAGAAAGTTGAGAGAGAATCCCACGGGCGTGGTCCTGCTGCTGAAGAAGAGGCCCACGGGCTCGTTCAGCTTCACTCCGGCCCCGCTGAAGAACCTGAGGTGGAAGCCGCCCCTCGTGCAGGTATCTGTGGCCATCGTGGATTGCGGCAAAGGTCTTTGAAAAGGGGATTAAAAGTGGAGGTGATTGGTTTTCGGAGCTGGTTTGCCAGTCACTGTTCTTCAGTCCTGCTCGCAGGAAAACAAACTCCAGGTCTTTGCGGAGCAGTGTGGTAGCCACCGGCCGTCTGTGACTCTTTAAATAATTAAGGTCGGTTCAGTTTCTCCATCGCACCAGCTAGGTTCCAGGAAGGCACAGGCGGGAGGTTGTTGGGGCTACTTACTGGAGCATGGTCACTCAGAGGCTGCTCTGTCACTGAAAAGCCCACCCCAGCATGAGTGACAACTCACCAGAGCTGCATCCTTAGCATCCCTGACATGTCAGGCGGAGTGTCTCTTCTCCCCAACAACCACTACTTCTAATGTCGGGGGAAATTCTTGTAACGCTCAGGAGTATCCAGACCTTTGTGTGTTTTCTTTACTTTCTGACTCTTAGGAGCCCCCTCCTTCTTCTTGTAGGAGGAATGCTTCAGCTGTGGGGTGATAGCAGTTGGCACTTAGTGCAGGGCACACAGCTTTTACCTGATGGTAGCACCCCTGTGCTGTCTAGCATGCTTAGCAGCACTTGGTGGCGGGTCAGGTGGGTTAGAGAATTGAGCTCTGTCGGTCTTGGGAAGTGGCTGTACACTGATGTTTGGGCACAGTTCAGCATCTCCAGCCCATGCTGGTATATAAGAAGCAAACCAACAGCAGGTGGGTTTTATTACTTTATTGTCTCAGCTGAGGCTGAGTGGCCCAGAGGCGCCTCCCCACCCCTCAGCAAACCCCTTTTAGCCACAGTTTCTTCCTTTCAATAACACTGTAAACCTTTTGGCTTTGTTTTTAGGAAAGGTACTCAAGCCAAATGTGGTGATGCATGCCCTTAACACCTTAACAGGAGTGTATCCCTGTGAATTCATGGCCAGCCTGGTCTACTAAGTGAGTTCCAGGCTAGCTAGGGCTATAAAGTAAGACCTTGTCTCTAAAAGGTCCTTAAATCTTAGATCTATCTATCTATCTATCTATCTATCTATCTATCTATCTATCTATCTATCTATCTACTTTTGCATCTTCATGTAAAGGGTGCAGGACTTTGGAGCTGTGCATCTGCGTGCTTTGTGTTTCGGTGTATACTGCGGGTGTATCCATAGGAGTAGAAACCAGAGTGGAACGCACCAGCACCAAGCAGAGGCCAGAGCATGTGGGACACATGACTAAGTCACTTAGCTTTTAAGACGGAAGAGAGGTGGCTCAGCAATTAAAAGCATTAGCTGTTCTTTCAGAAGACTCAGGCGCCATGCCCAGCACCCACACCGCAGCTCACGCCTTCTGCAACTCCAGTTCAGGGGAATCCGATACTTTTTGTCTGGTCTCCACGGCGCTCAGACAGGCATGCAGAAAAACAGTCCTATGCATTAAATCAAGTGCAGGAAGAATGAGCTGACGCGTAAAATACGAGCACAGTGAGCGCAGCATTTTAAGATCTGCGTGTATTGTCGTCGACGCGTGCGTGACTCCACACGCCTGTGTTTGTGGTGAAAATATTTCAGTCTCCCCTTGGCAGTTTTCAAGTATACATGTGTTAGCTGCTGTCATCATGAGAGCAGACACGAGAGAGCCGTGGGAGAGAGCCTGGTAGGGACTGCGTAAGTGAGGTCCCTCTTGCTGGTGGGGTCTGGCACCTTCGGCTGGGATGTGGGTGGCATCTGCAGGTGAGGGTGGGGCTCACTCTTCAAACCCATGCACCCCCACAGCTTGGGTGCACTGCCTGCAGGCAGTTGTGATTTCTTCCAAGTGAGCTTTAAAGGCAGATGCTGCAGGGGAGGAGGAAAGCAGAGAAAGAAAGGACAGACCCAGCCGTGGCCGCTCTGCAGGACAGAGGGTCCAGCTGTCGGCCAGCTGCTGAGGGCCATTCTCTACAGAAGGGGTGACTCTGGGCTTTTGGCTCAGTTGATTGAGATCCCAGGATGGGGGCCCTGAGTTGCCTTCAAGGCCCCTCAAACTCTCTGGAGCTGAAAATGGTAGGTAAAGTTGAGCTAATGTAATAGCAGAGATAGGGTACCAGGCTAGAGGGCATGGACTTCACCCTCAGGTGGCAGGTTGACACCTAGTTTTATGTTCTTATCTGTGTTGCCACCCGCCATGTCTGTTGTTGCCATGACAAAGATTTGTAGGCTGAGTGGTTGAGGTTCAAGGCCAAGGTATCTGCAGGGTTGGGCCCTGCTAAGACCTGACTCTCTGGCTTGGAAATAGCCACCTTTTGTCTCTCTGTCTTCCCACGGTCCTCCCTCATTCTTTACGTCACACAGATGAGGTTGGATTGAGCGCATCCTAATTTCCTCATTTCAACTTGACCCTGGCATACAGACACAGTTGCGTTTGGAGGTACCGGGGCAGGGGTCACAGCACCCCAACATAGGAATTTTGAGGGGGTAGTGTGTGGACCCAAGAAGCACCATATAGGGGGCAACCATGGGGGCAGCTGTGTATGTGCAGACGTGAGACCATCGATGACTTTGTGATGAGTGACGATTGATTTCCAACTGCTTCAGCACCGCATGGGTACACATGCCATCTCTGAGTGTTGGATGAGAGCGTTAGGCTCTACCTAAGCCCTCAATTTCACAGTTGCTGCTGCTGAATATTAGAGAAGGCCCCTGGGCAAGCATGACAGCAGGCCTAGGTAGGGGAGAAGCAGATGTCACATAGGTAGGAAACTTGGCATAGACAAGAAAGCCAAGAAGGAGCCATCATGAAAGAGAAATGGCAGGTGCTCTGAGCAGGGCAGAGTTTGACACAGTGACAGGAAAATCCACATGTGTCTAGATCATAGGGAAGGTTAGGTATAGCTAGAGGCTAGCTCCTCCCTTTTAAGACTTATTTATTTATTTTATGTATGTGAATACACTGTCTCTCTCTCTTCAGACACACCAGGAGAGGGCATCAGATCCCATTGCAGTTGGTTGTGAGCTACCACATGGTTGCTGAGAATTGAACTCAGGACCTCTAGAAGGACAGTCAGGGCTATTAACAGCTGAGCCATCTCCCCCTCATCCCTTGACTTTTCGGAAATAGACTTTGGAAGGGGCGGGCTTCCATTTTCTCTTTCTTAATGGCAATGAGGGGCCGGGGAGACATGACAGCACACTTAATTCTTTTCTGACCCAGGGAAGTAACCACCATGAAGACGTAGAAGCTCCCGTGCACCTCAGCTACCAAATGCTTGTGCTGCGAGCGTACACACCGGCAGACCGGATCGCAGGCTTGCTCAGCTCCTGACCCTGGGCGTTTCCCCTCAGTCTTCAGTGTCCATTACTCCTGGATGCTCAGCAGTCTGGGGAGGGGTTCCATCTCATCCTTCTCAATACCTTTAGTGTGTCCTTTCCCGCGACACATGGCCACCATTCCGTGTTTTAGGCTGCATCCTGACAGATGAGGGTTTTCCTAAACAAAAGTCATTCTTGATGCTGGAATTTGGGGGTTGTGGGGATGTCTGACAGGAGTGCTCCCAAGGGTCTGGATTTTGGCCATGTTTCCACACAATGATTTATTGGATATCAATGAATTCCATACTGAACTGGATTAATGGCTCAGGTTGGGAGATGATCCTAGAAGACAGGAAGATCCCATACCTCTACCTTCGTATCCCTTCTGAGTGTAGCTGTCACTTTGACTCTCTAGGTGACCATAGTCCCATCCCCACTAACTTCCGTTGTATCCATTGAAACCTGAAGTTAAACGGAAGTACTTCCTTCCCTCCCAGTGTCTAGCATGGATTTGCTGGCCTCCATCAGTGGTTCCCATACTAACTGTGAGGACCCGGCTGGTCCTTTCTTAGCTGGAGCTGGTTGGTCAGTGTCATTGTTAATTACAGAGGAAACAAGGTAAAAGGGCTCAGAGGGGATTTGAGAGCATAAGTCCTTTATGCATGTGCAACACTTACATAAGCCAGCCAAAATCTCAGCAACTCTGGAAGTCTTAGCACTGTGGGGAGCCACTGGCAGCTGCTGGCTGCTAGGGGGGAGGGGTCAGTCTTCCTTAGGGATGCCGGCCCTGACAGACTCCGCACGCTGCTGCAGATGGTCCTGTGCCCATTCACATTCAGGCAGTACTAAGTGGCCATAAACCTAGAGGCCTGCTGGTGAGGAGAGCAAGAATTTGAGAGGAAAAGAAGGGGAACGGGTATAGATCGGATCCAAACATGGTCACGTACAAACATTGAATATTTAATGAAAATGTCAGTCTCTTGATATCGGTAATGTAATTAAAGTTGAAGTAAGAATTTTATTTTTAAAGTTAATTTATACGTGAGTGTTTGTGCGGTGGGCACCCATTGCTAGATTCAACAGAGCTGTATATTTGCTGTGTGGTGAGCATGTCCCATGCCCTTCATATGTGTTACCGTGGTTACCACAGCTACCCAGCTGAATAACCATCTTGTTCCCATTGATTACCGATGTATAGACGAGGCACTGAATTTGAGCGAGCTGCCTCAGCAGGCTAGCCAGGATCACACCCACAGCCCAAGGCCACACTCCCAAATCAGTGGGAAACTGCAGAATACTCAGCCTGCAGGATGTCGGTTTTACAGAGGAGGAAACTGAGGCACGGGGGTTTTAAGTGGTTTTCCTAAAGCTAGAGTTAAAACCCCGTGGTGTCTAAGTCCTCTGTGAGCTGATCGATTCATGGAAGCACGAACACTGCCCCAGCTTAGTACCAGTGAGATCGTGGGCGAGCTCAGCGTCTGCGTGTACCCCGCCTTGCTCTGTGTGGGGTGGAAGATGACATCAAGAGTAATCTCCACGTTGACCTCTGTTTTTTCACTCTGTGTGTGGCTCTTGTTGCAGACTTCACCCCCGCCCACCACAACCCAGTCCCCAGAGAGCACCATGGATGCCTCCCTGAAGAAGGAGAAGCCAGCCATCTTGGACCTGTACATTCCTCCCCCACCCGCTGTTCCCTATTCTCCCCGGTATGTTAGCTGCCGTTTCTCAAGTGGATTGCCAGCTGCTGAGTGGGTCGATGTGGAACCAGGGCTGGGTGGGTCTCACACGGGACTTGAAAGTTATACTTTTGGTGGGGAGGAATGCCAACTTCCGTAAACTTGTGAAAAGTTTACAGAAGTCTGTGCTTTTGGGGCCTTGGGTGGGGCTGCTTTGGGATCCCTGGACACACTTATACACACACATACAGATGTAGATACACACGATACATATATACCGAGGCACACATATAGATGCACACATACATACATCTACACATAGATACACAATACACATTCATAAATGTATACACTTACATATATACAAACATACACACATACATACAGATCCAAGCACACATATACATATACACAATGATGCACACACACCATAGCACTCTGAAAAATTGTGAGGTGATATGAATTAAAGTGTGTGTGAGCAAGGCGCATGTGTGCTCTTGTTATCAGTTCTTGGTTTGTGTCTTACCTGTGATGTGACGTAGCAGAGTGGTCACAAGGAGGACATTTGTAACTAAGGTGTGTGCTCTAGGCTAGCTCACATGGGCTCACATATGGACAAATGCTGGCAACACTAGAAATGTCACTTCTATTCAAAATACACTTCAGTGAGGGGCCAGGTTACCTCTTGACACAAACAGACTTGGTCCTGCCTCTGATGCCATCCAGGGTCTCACTGACCTGGTCAAACACAAACCAAGAAGAACGCCTTATATGTCACAAGGCAGAGTTGGAGCAACAGTTGCTCATTTGTCCCTGTTTATCAGAGGCTTTGCTACTTTATGCTTTCTTGCCTGGGGACAGAGCAGCTGCCCTGTGGCTTCCCTCGGCTTACCCAGAATGAATGACTGTGTAATCATTTACCTCTTGTGCAGTGATCAGCGGCATCTGGTAACAAGTGGACCTTGTCCCCGATTCACTGTGTTCTATGGTGCAGATTCAGAGTGGGTTAAAGCTGCAGGAGATGTTGTCATTTTACATGGGGACATTATAGGCCAAGGCTTGGGTCATTGTGTCAGGACTGTAGGGCTGGAACCTCCAACCCCTAGTGTTCTCTGGGTTTCAATGACAGTGTCATTGAATGTGTACTGATAAGTGTACCTATAAGAAAGGTGCTATGTCCATAGGAAGGAAGGGAGCTGAGACTTTAAAACCCCTTTGGGGGGGGCGCATATGGTTGTACATATACACATAAGCCACCAGTGAACATCCCGGAGGTATGAGAAATAATCAAGGATTGAGATAAACAAGGCAGGACTCACAGAAGCTTGTGAGCTGAGGTTATAGGGTGAGTTCAAACTGTAGAAGGCAGATTCTGAGAAGCAGAGGCCACATGGCTAGCAAGCACTCTCTGGGGGATGTCCCTCAGGCTTCACTGCCCAACTTGTTCTGTATTTTGCCTACTTGGCTTCTACCGATTACCTCCCAGAGCTTGCCAAATACAAAGAAAGAATTGTCAGCGTGGTAAACTTGGGCTCAGTAAAAACCGAGTTCCACTGTATACTGAACTTTAGGAAGGATAGCATGGAATTGCCGACCCACTTAGCCTTTTACTGAGTTCAAAAAGAGTCCTTCTTTGGTTTTGGGGAAGCACCCTTTACAGTGTTGAACGAATTTTCAGATCTAACAACTTCCATACACATCAAGCGTCTCAGGCAGCGAACCTGCTCTTGCTTGAGAAAAACGGTGCTGTAGCTCACGCCTCAGCTGCGGACTCCTGTCATGAACAGATTTACCTGGAGTATAGTATGTGGGGAAAGCAAGAGCTGTGTTTTCATGGTGTATATGTTCTGTGTAGACATGCGTGACCAGAAGGCCATGTTTGCCTGGACTTAACAGGTTCGTGGCGTTTGTTCTTTAGTGGGGGCGTCTGTGTGTACTTGAAGGGGTGACTTACAAAGTAGTGCTTCTTCTCCAGTGGGAAGGAAACGTGTGCCCATGGTAGCTGGGCCCGTCTAGTTGGCTCTTCAGCAAGAGAGCTGCTCTGTGAACACCCTGATCACCACACACTGTCTTCCAGGGATGAGAATTCGAGCTTTGGCTACGGAGGACACGGTAGGAGTAAACAGCCACTGCCTGGGCGCAAAGGTTCCGAGTCCCCTAACTCCTTCCTGGACCAGGAGAGCCAAAGACGCAGGTTTACCATCGCAGATTCCGATCAGCTGCCCGGGTATTCGGTGGGAACCAATGTTCTGCCCATAAAAATGAGAGGGAAGACACCGTCCTATGGTACGTTCTCCTGCGCCCATCGTACCCTGCTGGCTCTTCTTCTTCCCCACCCCTTCTTTATTTGGGGCTCTGGCATGAACTTGGCAGTCTCTGAAGGTGATGTAAGGAAAGCATAAACCTCAAAGAAATTCTAAGTATGAGCCCCTTGTTCATCTGGCTGAAGCAAAGCCTCGTTGAGCCCTTTCTCTGCCTGGCATCAAAGCCCAGCTGGGTGAGCTCACGTTACTGGTTTAACTTTGGCATTGCAGACTCAGACTCAACATGCCTCTAGCCTGGTGGCTTTCAGTGTCGATGTGGGGCTTGTCACTGCTTGTCACTTCTATTTAAGTGGGCATAGCTGTGTGTGTGTGTGTGTGTGTCTGTGTGTGTGTGTGTGTGTGTGTGTGTGTGTCTGTGTGTGTGTGTGTGTGTGTGTGTGTGTGTATGCATGTGTTTTTTTTTTTTTTTTTTTTTTTTTTTTTTATGGGGCTAGGTTATAAGTGGAGGGAGGGACTGTCTAAAGTTGATAATGTCACTCACCTGGCTTCACCGTCTGGTTTCTGCAGGCAAACCCCGGCCTCTGTCCATGCCTGCAGATGGGAACTGGATGGGGATTGTGGACCCTTTTGCTAAACCTCGAGGTCATGGGAGAAAAGGTATGTTTCATCTAAGCAAGCCAAAAGTGCTGAATGGTGTTGGTTGACCCAGGTCACCCCACGCTTTATTCCTGAAGGTGATATTCCTAACTGGAGACCCCTCCTAGCTCTTCAGAGGCTCAGCTTGTCATTAGTAACCCAGGCCTGCTGAAGGGCCCCGCAACACAGCTTGTTTCTAGAACGGAAAAGTACCTTCCTTCTTAGCAGTTGTGAATCGAGACAGCATCCTGGCTTTCTAAAAGGCTCTGGACACAGCAGATCCACTTTTTAAGCAAAGCATTTATTAAAGATTCTTGGTTACATGACTTTTTTTAAACTTGATTTTTTTTTAAAAATGAACAAATAAATCCTCTTTAAATTATTAAGGCATAATGTCTGAAAATTGTTTTTAATTCACCCTGCAATCAGCTATTTGTTATTACACTAGTCTTGAAGGAGATATTTTAAAATATTTTTATCTGCTGGGCACAGTTGTGTATGCCTTTAATCGCATCTCTTTCAAGGCAAGGACATGCAGATCTCTGACTTTGAGGCTAACCTGGCTTACATGGTGAGTTCTAGGCTAGCCAGGTTTGCATAGCAAGACCCTGTCTCAAGAACAAAAACAAAACCTTTACCCAATTTGCCAGACAGGCTCAGATTCCCAGCACTGGGTGGAAAATGACCACATTGCTTTTGTCATGTTGAAACAGAACAATCGAGGAACAGATGGGGTCTGGGCTGTGAGGCCTAACCTTCTGAGCAGGCAACTCCCAACATCTCCTAGGTAGCTCTTGTCAGCTGTGTACTTGGACCATCTGTTTTTTTTTTTACCAACAGGACAGAGGGACAAAACAACAGTCTCACAGTCTCTGGTTTCTAAAGCTCGAGGCGGACGGAAACAAGTCTTAGCAGTAGTCAGCAGGTGGCAGGGCTGGCCTTGTTTAGATTTAAGATGCTGACGTACTTCTTGCCATTGCATGTATGGATCTAGACTGTTCTCTTTCCTCTATGGAGAGGTGGAGTGCAGGGATTGGGGCTTATGAGAACTCGCTGACAGCTCTAGAAGTGTCTCTGCACACGGCTTAGGAAGTCAAATAGTAAAGGTTGCTGAGATGGATGTATAATACTTGGTGGTTTTAACTTGTTCAGAATTCTCCATTAGTCACCACAATCTAATCACAGAATATTTTCATACCTTATAAAGCTTTCTGTACCTGGCAGCCTTCATGGCTAATTCTGCCTCTCTCAGTCCCCGAGAGTCCCTGGTCCATGAATTTGCCAATTTTGTAAGTAGACGTATGCAGTATATGACTTTTTTTTTAATTCCCACAACGTAACAGGATATTTCTCAGATGTGAACAAGGGACACACAGGCAGGGGATACATCAGGGTGAAAAGATTTGGGTCAGAAATGCCGGGAGACAGGAGGCTTTCATTAAGAACTCCCCATGATTTTAATGACAATGTTTGCCGATTCAGGGACGTGTCTGAGCATTCTTTTGTGAGGCTGTGTTTTCTTCCTAGTCTGAAGCACTTGACTTTAAAGCATTTTTACTTCTAGAACAAACTCTGATAGTTAGAACCATTATATATTAGCTTTTCCTTTTAAATGTGTGTGTGTATGTATGTATATATATATATTAAATTATATATATAATTATTTTAAACAATTTTAAAATTTAAGTATATTTTGACCATACCCTCCCCCCTCCCATGTCCTTCCATGTCCTCTCCTGCTTCTCACCCACCCAGGTTTAAACTGTTTCTCAAAAACAAAAACCAAATACAACAATTCCCCCTAAACCAAGAAAACAAAATAAAACCATACTCAGAAAGGAAAAAAAAAAAAAAAAAAGAAACAGTACCAAACTGTAATCAAATAAAAAGCACACATAGAAAAACTGTAGAGTCTGTTATGTTAGTCAAGTTTTCCTGAACGTTCGACCTGTTCTGTATTGGGTGATTGATACAACATCTCCTCCTCTCCTCCCCTTCCCTCCCCCTCCCCTCCCCTCTCCTCTCCTCTCCTCTCTTCCCCTCCCCTCCCTTCCCCTCTCCTCCCCTCCCCTCCCCTCCCCTCCCTTCCCCTCCCCTTCCCTTCTTTCCTTCTTTCCTAATTCATTCATTCATTCATTCATTCATTCATTCATTCATTCATAATTTCTTATTTATTTTATGTATGAGTGCTCTATCTGTATATACACCTGCATGCCAGAAGAGGGCATCAGATTCCATTACAGATGGTCGTGAGCCACCATGTGGTTACTGGGAATGAACTCAGCACCTCTGGAAGAGCAGTCAGCGCTCTTAAACGCTGAACCATCTCTCCAACCCCCATTCCTTTCTTCCTTCCTTCCATTCATTTAAAAGATAGAAAAAAAATTAAATGTAAGGTTAATAAAAAATTATCTCTAAGTGTAAGATTAATAAAAAGTCATCTCATTGAAGTTGGACAAGACAAACCAACAGCAGGAAAAGAGCCTGAGAGAAGGCACAGGAAACAGAGACACGCTCATTTGCACACTCAGGAATCCCATAAAAACACCAAAGGAGAGGCCTGCTGCCTCAGTCTCTGTGTGGATCACGTTGGTTTAGAGGGACTTGGCTTTCTTGGTGCCCTCCATCCCTCTGGCTCTTACTCTCTTCCCGCCTCCTCTTCTGCGGGGTTCCCTGATCTCCAAGGGGAGGGATTTCATGTTCCAGGGTCCGTCAGTCTCTGTAGTCAGTGTCTGGCTGGGTGTCTATCCTTGTTCCCGTCTGCTGCAGGAGAAGCGTTCCTGATGAGGGTTGAACAAGGCACTAAGCAGAGAATCACTAGGACTCACCGGTCTCTGGGGAGGCAGGGAGAGAGACACATTTTTTCCCCCATCTTTGCTTTATTATTTTAAGTGGGGTGATGGACATAGAAAGGTAAAAAGTTCCGGCTCTCTGGTGCTGCTGGGCCATTGTGTTAACTCTTGGTCGCTAAAGGAGCCTGGATATATTAGCCACTTCATGTCTTGCGGCTGGAAAACCTGACGGAAATGACTTGGGAGAGAAACGTTTATTTGGGTCACAGTTTCAGTTGGTCACGTGGAGAAAGCATGGCGGGAGGCTCTGACCGTGGCAGGAGGAGCTTGAGGTGGGAACAGCTGGAGCCAGGAGCTGGACTGCACCGCTCAAAAGCTCACCCCTAATGACCGCCTGCCAGCCGGGTCCCACCTCCTAACGCAAGCTCCCACAGTTCCTCAAAGCAGCAGCAGAAGCCAGGGCACTTACACTAAGAACAAAAGCCCCAGGGAACATTGCACAATCTGACCACAGCATTCCATCCCTGACCTCTAAGCCTCGGTGCCACCTTATAATACACAAGGTATCTATCTGTGCCCGCTCATCTTAGTAGTTCCAATGCTGTTTGGAAGTTCACGCTATTTGGAGACCCAGATACAACTCTGTGAGCCTCTGTCGACATCAAAAGGGAGGTATTCAACTGCAGAGTAAACATTCCAGGACAGCACGGGACTAAAACCTAGCCAGACAAATAGGTCGAACTCCACGTCTAACCCTCAAAAGCATAGTTATGGGTACATGCTTCAAGGTGCTTGGGCATCTCGCTCCGTAGCCCTGCTCTGATTGCAGGCACGTGGCTCTGTATGGTACTTGCAGCCTTCCTTGGAAGATGCTCTTCAGCATTCTGGGGTCTCCACTACAACTTAGGTTCCACATTCACAGCTCCACTTACTGACATGTCGGGAGCTCCCTGCAGGGAATTCTATTATATTATACACTGGCTATCCTCACAGTCTCTCCGTTAAAATCCAAATCTGTGGGCAAACTCTCATGACATAATGCTTATGTCTCTGAGCCATATGGACAGCACTGAGTTCTGCAGCTGGAGGAGTATCTTGCCCATGTTGAACCCCAGTTGCAGCAACCTCTGCGTACTAAGAAAACACCCTAGGGAGCCCCTTTCCTGCATGGTGCCTTGGGAGGCAGCTAACTTAAAATTGTATGTGAATGTGTGCATGTGCAGAAGTGTGTTTATCTGTGTGTCTGTGGAGGCCTTGTGTATGTATGTGTCTTGGGTATGTGCCTGTGCGTGTGTTTGTGTGTGTGTGTGTGTATGTATGTATGTGGTGTGGTGTGCACCAGTGTGTGTGTGTGTGTGTGTGTGTGTGTGTGTGTGTGCATGCTTTGAGTATGTGTATGTGTGTATGTATGTGGTTGTGTATATGTGTTTGTGTTTGTTGTATCTGTGTGTGTGTGTGTGTGTGTGTGTGTGTGTAGATAGGTGCCAGAATGGATGTTGAAGCTAAAGGACAACCTGCAGGAGTCAGTTTTTCCTTCCACCATGTAGGTATCAGGACTTGAACTCGGTGGCAGGCGTCCTCACCTCCTGAGCCATTTCACAAGCTTTTTATTTATTTATTTTTCTTTTAAAGGAAGGTTCTGAAAATGGGTTTTCAGCTTGACACCCCAAAGCCTTTGCTGGGGAGGTCAGTGTACCTTGAGGGTGTTCTCTAGGCAACTCATCACCCCAGCACACACTGCGTGGCTTCTTTTGGGGGTTTGTCTAACAGCCAGGGAGGCTCTGCTCTGCCTGCAGCTGCAAACAAACGCTCCTCTTTTTCGGGTCTGTGCTCTGCTTTAGCTCCCCTGGGCTTTACACTTTAGTGAAGAATTTTGTCTGTGTTCTGCCTGTTCCTGAGGCTAAACTCAGGAGTGAGAGAATTGGTCGGGAAGGGAGAGTTCAAGACTGTCCAGCACTCGGGCTGTGGGGCAGCCCTCGCTCCCTGCTTTGAGCCATGTTTACAGTGAGAGTGGATATGATCTCCAGGGGACCGCCCATCGTGGGATAGGTCTTCTAGGCCAGGCTCCACAGCCTCGCAGCACAGTGCGGCCACAGACATGCAGTCAGTACCTGAGTCGGCAGTGGAGAAATGTCATTTCTCATCGAACCATAAAGCTGATGTTCTCTTTGACGCACCAAGGGTCTTTTATGGGTCTTTGCAGGGCAGAGAGCTGGGTATGTGTTCGCTTGCAGCACCGCGTTCGATCTGGGAGTTCTCGTTCTGATAGACTCACGGTCTTTGTTTGGAAACAGGGGAAGATGCCCTCTGCCGATACTTCAGCAATGAGCGGATTGCGCCCATCATTGAGGAAAGTGCCTCTCCTGTGTACCGGTTCTCTAGGCCCCTAACCGAGCGGCACCTGGTGCGGGGTGCGGACTACATCCGAGGGAGCAGGTGCTACATCAACTCCGATCTCCACAGCAGTGCCACCATCCCATTCCCCGAGGAAGGGCCCAAGAAGAAATCGGCCTCCTCGTCGGCCAAGGCGTCTTCTGGGGAGCCGTCGCTGTTCGCCAGCTTGCTGACTCGCCTCAAGCTGTTGACTCACTGAGGTTGCTGCTCCTCCAGCTTCCTGCCTGTCTCCTGCTAGCAAGTGCCTTCTTCCTCAGTGGACAGCCTCTTCAGACTTCACCCACAGTGCTCCACGGCGACCTTACTTCATTCCTTTTTTTTTTTAAGGTTGTAAACAGCCGTTCCTGGAATTTTGAAGTCACCAGAGGGCAGCAAATCCAGCGGATCTTAGGTGCTGTTTGTGGAGGCAGAAGGAAAGACGGACAAGGCACGGCCTATTTAGTTTCTCCTTACCACTGTGGGGACACGGAGACATATTCTTTAAAGTGTGTGTGGGCCAGACAACCTAATGTCAGGAATTGGCGGAATTGCTCACTTTCGTTTTCTTGCGCACCGGGGACTAAAATTGATGGGTTTTGTCACGTAGATATTGTTGGTTTGTGGTCCAACTTCTGTATCTGGAAAAAGCCGAAGGAGAAAAACTTGTGTTTTGATTTATTTTTTTTTTAAGCTCTAGAACATATTTATAAGTGCTGCGGAGTGAAGTGTGTGAGGCTCTTTGGAGCAGGGCTAACCTGTAGATCAGCTGTGAATGTGCTCCCCCCCTTCAGTAACAGCCTCCACGTAGGTGAGCCAGTACATTCACAGGCGTGCATTGATGGGACTCAGCATATACAAAGAAGTAACGTGTGTTTTTTTTTTTTTTTGTGAGAGGTGTTGCAGTTGTGTGTGTTGGTCAGCGAGGGAACGAAGCTGTAAGATTTGCTACAGCCAAAGTATCGTTCAGGAAGCTGAAGCAACCAGATTAGAGTTGTGAGGCATTGGTCAGTTTGCAGTGTTGGCCTGTTTGATGTCTGTGTCCCGAAGGGGGGGGGGGGGGGCTATGGTCCTTCCCAGGTGTACACATTTTTGCTAATTAGAAATATCTTGGAAAGCCTTGTGGTCAACTAGCATCAGGTATTTTGAAAACGTGTGTCTGGATATTAACTCTTGTTTAAAACCGAATGTACAATATTTTGCTAGAATGGAAAAAACCCTATCTTGTTAATTTAAGTGTTTTAAATAGAGTTGTATATTTTTCTTACTCTTAGTCACATGTAACTGAAATATTTCTGTTTTGCGTCATACGTGAAACCTGAGGAAAGGAGCATTAAGTGTTTTCAGATTTACAAGTGACCCAGTGTGGCCGCCGGCAGCATGGGCGCTCATATTAAAGACCGAAATAAATCTTCCCAAGAATTTTGGGATTTTTTATGAATTTGTGGTAGGGGAGCTAAAGAAGCAAACGTAAGTGAACTACAGAAAAGGAATTTTCCAAGGTCTTCTTAGGCGGAGCTGTAGCCCGGTATCCACATACTCTCCTACACCCTGGGGTTGTTCACTCACTGGCCTGAAGTAAGTGGATCACTTGAGTTAGTGAGGCTCCCCTCCCCCATCTTAAATGCCTCTGCATGGGGGATTGGGGTCGATAAGGGGCACAATGCCACCTCTGCTAGTGTCATCGTTTTTACACCCACGCCAGCATATTCCCATCAGTGTCTGGGGCACTTTGAGAAGCTAGTCTGTTGGCAGGGGGTTGGGGTTGCCAGATGACACCACAGACAGGGACTTGTGCAGTGATTCATCTGGTACACAAGCTGCAGCCCGTGAGCAAGTGTAGGAAAGGGCCTCTGGAGGCAAGGAAGGAGCTGTGCTCCAGGAGCGTTGGCCCCTGCCAGTTTCCTGTTGTCCCGAATGGGCTCTGAGCCCAGCACCATGCCTGCTTTCACTCTCTGGCCTGGGGGAGGGTTACAGTCCCACCGGTTAATGATGTACGGAGCTTCGGACAGCGTGGTTAGTGTGCAGGATGTTTTTCTCTGCAGAAAAGGCCTCTTCTAAACTGAAGGAGCCCCTAAGAATGGATTCTCAGAACTGAGACTCAACCCCCTGCAGTGCTCCCCTCAAATGATTACACCAGATGGTGCCTCCCACACTCTCCCCGGAAGCTCTGGAGGAAGTCCAGGGAGAGTTCTGGCTTCCTCTACAGCCTCCACAATTTCTATCTTCTTTGTATTTTTATCTGGGCTTTCAACCTGAATTATGTTTGAAAACTCTACTGCTGCTAGAGTATTTTGTAAACCTCTGCTTTTGAAATATATAGCAACAGCTAAGAATCATTTTTCTCAAAATGGGACAGGGGAGACACCTTGTTTGGTAAAGAGCCTGCTGTACAAGGAAAACACCAGAGTTAGGATCCCCCAGGCCCACCTCTGATCCCCGAAGGTGTGGTGACTGCCTGCACTTCAGCACTCCCAGGCCGTAAAGACGAGGATTTACAGGAGCAGGCTGGCCGGCTAGATTAGCTGGAGTCTGCAAGTTCTGGGTTAGGGAAAGATGAGCTTTCAGTATGTAAGATGGAAGGGCAGCCAAGAAAGAACCCCAGTGTCAGCCTCTGATCCGCACATGCATGTGTGTGTGCACACACACAGGAAAACATGCATGCTGAAATGAATGGAAACTCTTGAGCTCAACAGTTATTCCCCTTCAATGACTGGAATGGTCTAACACAGATAAAGGATGACAGCAGACTCCTGGTGACTTTCCAGTGCTGTCAAACCCAACCCAGCCCCATTCTTAAATGTTTTTCATTTAAGTTTTTTTTAATTATATTTTATTGTATGTTGCTTTAAACATTTTTAAAACTTACATGTGTTTGATCATGTTCTTATTCCCCAATTCCTCCTAGATCCTATACCCTACATTCCCAACTTGAAGTTCTTTCTCAAAAAAACTCAACAAAAACAAAAATAAAAGCTAAGAAAACAAAACAGACAAAAAAAATCAATAACAAACAAGCCCAACACATGGTAGTCAAATAGAAGTGTACATACACACACACACTCAAACACACACACACACACACACACACACATACACCAAGCCTGTAGAGTCTACTATGTTTGCCAGCTACTCCTGAGCATGAGGCCTGCCCTGGTGTGGCTGATATACTTAGTTTCACTCTTGGACAAAACTGATTGTCCCTCTCCCAGCCGGTAAAAGTGACAGTGGCTAAGTTTTTCATTCATTTTTACAAAATAAAAGTCAATAACTATCACATCAAAGTTGGACAAGGCAAAGCAGCGGAAGGAAAAGAGCTCAAGAAGAAAGTTCAAGGATTAGAGGTTTGCATTCAGGAATCCCATAAAGACCCTAAGCTGGAAGGCATTGTATGACTGAGGATCGCTACAGACCCCTGCAGGCCCTGTGTCTGCTGCCTCAGATTTCCAAGCTTTGCTCACATAACAGACTTAAAGGATCTTGTTCCTTGGAGCCCTCCGTTTTATAACATCACTACAATCGCCAAATGCAACCGTGGATGATAAAAGATGCACATATAAGAGCATTTGCTAGGTAGCATATGATAGGATGCCCCAGCTGAAACGTAAACAGATAAAGCACAAATAGATCAGTATGCAACTGCTCTAGCTACACGTTATAATTAGATATAAAACAGTGTATAGTACACACACATGTACATAGTACAAGGTCAGGAATGTGAGATGGCTCAGCAGTTCAGAGGATTGGCTGCTCTTCCAGAGCACCTGGGCTCTGTTCCTAGCACCCACAGGGTGACTCACAACCATCTGTAACTAGTCTTAGGGAATCTGACGCCCCCTTCTGCCTTCCTCTGGGCACTGCAGGCACATAGTGCACAGACAGCATACAGGGAAAATGCTTGTACACATAAAATTTTAAAAACAACCATGATTATGGTAGCTATAAATAAAGCCCAGTGAGGCCTGCCATATTGGGCATTTAATACCAGGTACCTAAATGATGTCAATACAGTTTTCTGTGTGGTGGGCTCCAGATAGTTCTACAAATCGCATCTATGCCACCACCATATGGCCCTGTCCCTATCCTCCATAACATCTTTGTGAGTTGAGTACCATGGTCATTTTTATCTGAGGGAGGTGTCCAATCATGTGCCATCGATGGTGGCAGAGCTGGGATTAAAAACCAAGATGGCATCCATCAGCACTGCAATGCAAGCGGACTTCAGTGTATTGAATAAATGCATTCCTGAAAAACCTGAGCATGTTAGCCTGAGGCACAAGTCCTCTGTTGGCGGAGAAGAATGAAGTTGCAGACTCAGATCGTTGTGGATTGGATTTGCAGTGACACAGGTATTTAGAAGGTAACTACACGTTGTGCTACGGGGCTAAGTCTTCATTGAGTTAGCGGCCTGTAGCTTTGATGATCCCACCCAGTAAATGCAAGTAGACTTCCATCAACATGTCTATGGAGGGAGACTGCCTCTAGGGGGCAGCACTACCCATACTGGAGTGAATTCTTGGACGTCCTGTGTTGTTAGTGTTTGAACCATGTTTATCCCTTTTCTGTCTGCTGTTTAATGTACATTTCTTTCTCTACCCAAACTGATGTTTAATTATGTATTTTGTTTTATTTTATTATTATTATTATTATTTATTATTATTTCACCCCCCAAACAATGCACTTGAACACCCCCAATTTTCACTTCCACCATCTTCTGTAAAGACAATGTATAGACATAGTCTTTCACCCCTGTGTTGGAGACACCGTAACCACAGCAACTCTTATAAAGGAAGCATTTAATTGGGGCTGGCTTACAGTTCAGAGGTTTAGACCATTGTCATCGTGGTGGGAAATATGGTGCCATACAGGCAGACGTGGTGCTGGAGAGGGAGCTGACAAGTCTGTGTTCAGATCAGCAGACAGCAGGAAGAGAGAGTAAGCCACTGGGCCTGGCTTAAACCCCCCTCTAAGCCCCCCTTTCTCAGTGACATACTTCCTTCAACAAGGCCACATCTAATGGTGCCATGACCTGTGGGCCCATGGAGCCATTCAGTTTCTTTCAAATAACCACAGTCCCCATAAGTTGGAGGGGGTAAATATTTTTTGTTTAAAGTTTGTACATTACTAGAAATGAAGAAACCTTTTGTCTGCCTTTGCCAACCTGCAGTGCATTAGGTACAGACATAGGCGTAGCTGAGATTGTTCACCTGCTGTGTATGGTTTTATTTACATAGATAACTGGTTCGTATTTTTTCCTAGTCTGTTAATAAACAAACTGCCTCATTCCTTTGGGGTGAAGTGAACCCAAGCCATTTCCTAGATTCTATGTGAGTGACCATCTGAAAAGGAATTCATACACTTTGGTACAGCCTCTCTCTGGCTGGGCCAGTGGTTTTGATAGTCATTCTGTGAATTACTCTGTCTTAGGTTGAGCTTTGCCACAACCGAGTATAGAATCTGAGGTCAAGTCTGAGGAGCTGCCTGTTTCACTTCTAGTTTGTACACAGCCATCTTGGGGTGGGTGAAGGAAAGACAGGAGTAAGAGGAGAGATCAAGAGGGTTGGGGAGGAGAGGAGAGGGGAGGGGAGGGGAGAGGAGGGGAGAGGAGAGAAGAGAGAGCACATACTAACCTTATTACAAGGGTACTTTCAAAGGCTTTCTCTCCTCAAAGCCACCCCTTCTATTATGTTCCTAATGGGACTTAAGCCTTCCGTGTGGGAATTTTGGGAGAGAATGTGGCGGCAT
Source organism: Micromys minutus (assembly GCF_963924665.1). Lineage (NCBI taxonomy): Eukaryota > Metazoa > Chordata > Mammalia > Rodentia > Muridae > Micromys > Micromys minutus. The sequence goes on along the minus strand of NC_137965.1, from coordinate 15,696,533 downwards.
TCTATGTGTGTTGGTTTGAATATGCTTGGCACATGGAAAGTGGCACTGTTGGGTGGTGTGGCCTTGGAGGAAGTGAGTCACTGTGGATGGGCAATGCACACATACTTAGCAACTGGAAGAGGAACATTTCAACGTCTTTGTTTGACAAGTGGCTTGAAGAATACTCTAAACCTGACCTTTTCAACGTGGCTTCAAGGATGTGAAGGCCTCCCGTAATCAACCAGGCTCCTAAGAACCCAGCAGAGGTTTGGTGACCTACAGGGAGTTATAAATGAATTCTGTAACTTGATTTACAGTTTCTTAAAATTACCATTGTGCTTCCAGTTTTCACCTGTGCCCAGAGCTGACTCTGTGCCACAGTTCTCTATACCCAGACCCCTCTGGGAAAGAGCTGGTCCCCCAGAAGTGCTGACACACCCAAGAGCACAGGAGAGACCACTACTGCTGCTCTGGGGTACCCTCCTGGAGCCTTTAGGACACAGAAATCGAGAAGCAGTTTGGGACAGGATCCTTCAGGTTTCTGTCTGTGTCCTGTTCTCACCCTGTGCCACAGCTCTCTGTACACAGACCCTGCTGGGAGAGAACTGGTTCCCTAGTAGTGCAGACACACAGGCTTACAGAAGGGCAAAGCTACTGTCAGAATCAGCAAGATCACCTAACATCAGAAATAAACAGATGGCAAGAGGCAAGTCCAAGGATCTAAGCAACAGAAACCAAGGCCACTTGGCATCATCAGAACCCAGGCTCCTCACCATTAGCAAGTCCTGAATACCCCCAACACACTGGAAAAGCAAGATTCTGATTTAAAAATCAAAACTCATGATGATGTTAGAGGACTTTAAGAAGGTCATAAATGACTCCCTTAAAGAAGTATAGGATAACACAGGTAAACAGGGAGAAGCCCTTAAAGAGGAAACAACCAAACTGGTGAAAGAATTGAGCAAAACCATCCAGTATCTAAAAATGGAAATAGAAACAATGAAGAAATCACAAAGATAGACAAACCCGGAGACAGAAAACGTAGGAAAGAGATCAGGAGTCATAGACACAAGCATCACCAACAGAATACAAGAGATATAAGAGAGAATCTCAGGTGTAGAAGATATCATAGAAAACATTGACACAACAGTCAAAAAATGCAGAATGTAAAAAACTCCTAACCCAAAACACCCAGGAAATCCAGGACACATAGAGATGACACCCTTTACAATAGTCACAAATAATATAAAATATCTTGGGGTGACTAACCAAGCAAGTGAAAGATCAGAAGTATGGCAAGAACCTCAAGTCTCTGAAGAAAGAAATTGAAGATCTCAGAAGATGAAAAGCTCTCACATACTCATGAATTGACAGGATTACTATAGTAAAAATGGCCATCTTGCCAAAAGAAATCTACAGATTCAATGCAATCCCCATCAAAATTCCAACTTGATTCTTTATAGAGTTAGAAAGAGCAATTTCCAAATTCATTTGAAACAACAACAGCAACAGGATAGCAAAAAATATTCTTAACAATAAAAGAACTTCTGGGGGAATCACCATCCCTGACCTCAAGCAGTATTATAGAGCAATAGTGATTAAAAACTACATAGTATTGGTACAGAGACAGGAAAGTAGATCAATGGAATAGAATTGAAGATCCAGAAATGAACCCACACCTATGGTCACTTGATCTTTGACAAAGGAGCTAAAACTATCCAGTGGAAAAAAGACAACATTTTCAAGAAATGGTGCTGGTTCAATTGGCAGTCACCTTGTAGAATACAAATCAACCCACTCTTATCTCTTTGTACAAAGCTCAAGTCCAAGTGGATCAAAGACCTCCACATAAAACCAGATACACTGAATCTAATGGAAGAGAAAGTGGGGAAGAGCTTTGAACACATGGACACTAGGGAATATTTCCTGAAGAGAACACCAATGGCTTATTCTCTAAGATCAAGAATCAGCAAATGGGACCTCATAAAATTGCAAAGTTTCTATAAAGCAAAGGACAGTGTCATTAGGACAAAATGGCAACCAACAGAGTGGGAAAAGGTCTTTGCCAATCCTATATCAGATAGAGGGCTAATATTCAATATATACAAAGAACTCAAGAAGTTAGATTCAAGAGAATCAACCCTATTTAAAAAATGGGCTACAGAGCTAAACAAAGAATTCTCAGCTGAGGAATATCAAATGGCTGAGAAGCACCTAAAAAAAAATGCTCAACATCTTTAGTCATCTGGAAAATGCAAATCAAAACAACCCTGAGTTCTACCTCACACCAGTTAGATCAAAAATCTCAGGTGACAGCAGATGCTGGCGAGGGTGTGGAGAAAGAGGAACACTCCTCATTGTTGGTGGCATTGTAAACTGGTACAACCACTCTGGAAATCAGTCTGGCGGTTCCTCAGAAAACTGGACATAGTACTACCTGAGGACCCAACTATATCATTCCTGGGCATATACCAAAAGAAATTCTAACATATAACAAGGACACATGCTCCATCATAGAAGAAGGGGGTGGGAGATTGGATAGGGGGTTTATGGAAGGGAAACTGGGAAAGGGGATAACCTTTGAAATGTAAATAAAATACATCCTTTCCCTCCAAAAAAAAATTAAAAGAAAAAGAGAGATCTCTGAAAACAAACAAAAAAAAAAGTAAAAATAAATAAATAAATTACCATTATATTATCTGGAAAGTTCTCAGTTTTCATTTCACAGGGGTTCTATGTATTTGGTCTTAGAAGCATTTTTTAGAAGTGGGCTGATGTCACTGTGTGAAATTTAAGGTAAGCAAAGGGAAAATGATTATGTCATACTGAGGTTTGCCAGAGAGCCTTATTTTTCTCTAATTTCAGGCAGGGTGATCCATCCCAATTTCTGTCATTCTGTATCTCTCCATCCCTATAATGGTACATTTTCTGCTACATCCCTTCCCACATCATGACCAATGACCCACCTATTGTGAACAGAGATTAAATTCTGCCTGGAACTAACAAAACAATGCCATATACCCAACAGGCTGCAGCCTGTCCTGTAGCTTTTGAATTGAACCTCTGGGGTCCTCTGCGAATACGTGCACATGGTTTAGGTTTCCTGCGGTTTAGATTCAGGCTGTCAAGCCTGCACACATTCACGGCTCTGTTCCTGAAGTCCATCTTTTGAGTGGATCCTGTGTCCTTAGGCTGCTTTCTTATGACTGACACCGTGGATGAGATCATAACAAGTGATATGAGAAGGAAGTGGGTGCCAACCCTACATTCCTGCTTGTTGGTCTGGATGTTTTGAGGAATCCGGGCTTGTTTTTGAGGGAGCTGTCTCTCCTGAGCATCATGTTTCTTTGAAAAGTCGTAGAACTAAAATGATGAGGGAGATGATTCAAGAAGGAACCTTAAGGGTTTTTACAGAGTGAGGACAGACAGTAAGTCCTGACGTCTCTGGTGGTAAGAATCTCATCATCACCCCCAATTTCTCTTTTCCTCTCCTTCCTTCCCTCCCTCCCTCCCTCCCTCCCTCCCTCCCTCTACCCCCTCTCTTTCCCTCTCTCTCCCCCAGAGGCCCTGTCCAGAGCATTGTAAACAAGGATGTTCATGTGAGGGATAGATATGAAGAAGAAAAAACAGCAAGAGAAAAATAATTAAAAAAAAAGAATATTCTTCTACTGAGTAGACTTGATAAATAGGTTTATAATTTAACCTTGCTTTTGGGGGATGACAATGGTGTTTTACTTGAAGATATTTATTTGCCATTTTGACACATCTTTGTTGGGACATTTTTTGATGATTTAGGAAGCACCAGACTTTTAAAATTAAGTTTACTATAAAGCAACATTGCCCGTGAGGTAAGAAATGGTTCTCTTATAGTTTGGGAATGTCAGGCTCTGTGTAAGAGATGCATTCCATTTCCCAAGCAAGGCCGTACCAGGGTCAAAGAGGTAGGGCTTGGGGAATTAACATGGACGTAGAAAGCTTTGACTTCTGGAAATTGGCATCAAGGAACCAGAAATAGTTGAGGAATTAGCTTTTGGAGTCAGACAATCCATCTCATCCACTTTGGTCTTGAAGTAAGTTATTTCTGTCTTGTAGTTATCTATGATGCGGAATCTACTGCCCAGGCTTCCATTGGTCGAGCAAGAGCATGGAAGGGCCTCTCTCTAGAAGCCAACTCTTATCTTGCTGTAACAGCAGTGCTTTTTGTCACCTCATCCTCTGGTGAATGAAGCATTCAGGGCCAGCCAACAGGGAATTACTCACCATTTTGTCCATAAGCCACAAAATAATACCCTTGTCCACGGTCAGAGGCTGCCATGGAGTCTGTGGCTTGGCAGCATGGTTGCCACTGGTACATATCTTTGTCACTCAGATGCTTGGCTGAGTCAGAACTCAAGAAAGAATGACAGTCTATGATCGGACACCCTCTGAACACTGGAGTCCTGTTTGAACATGGGCTTGGCTTATCCTTAGTTTATCCCCCACCCCCAGTCCCAAATTCCTTAAGAAATTATAGATGAAAACACAGGAAATCTAAGCCTGGTTTCCAGCCCGAGAGACTAATTGCTTTTACTACCAATCTCTGTCTTAAAGGGGCACCCCAAATTTATTTTTTATAGGAATGATATGGAAGGCGAATGGGAAAAGAAACCATGGGGCCAATAAAGGATCTGAAGAATGGTTGTTGGTCTTGGTTCTTTGGTTTGCTGAGCTCTATGTGGTGCTCAAGAAGCTGGACCACCCCGATAGAATACTCAGAAGCTTAGCTAGTGCAGAACCTGGGCCCTTCTGTTGACTCCGGAAGGACTTTTGCAAATGATGACTTCCTGCAAATCATTAGTTGTTTTTTATTATTATTATTATTATTATTATTATTATTATTATTATTATTATTATTATTAGTTATCTGTGCCATTAGGCTAGGCAGGGTGTGGCTGTATTTTTTTATGGCAACTTTCCTGTCCCTTCATTTGTCCCCTTGACATGTGTCCCCTCATCTGTTAAGCAGAACCAGACGACTTGATGGGTATTGGGCCATGTTTCACTGGTACAATCCACAGTCTAAATGATGCAGCCTAATGCATTACAAAGGCCCCAAGACAATATTTTCTCCCAAGCATAACTCAAGCCTGTTCTTTGTTCTGTATTACTGGTACATTTTGTACGGATTGTCTCTATGGGCCCTTCACTTCCACTGGACCCCTGGTGAGGACCCCCTCAGGTCTGATTTTATCCGTTGTCCAGATCTGCTACTGTTAATCTCTACTAACCAGGAAGGGTAATGATGACATCATGCTAACCAGGGAGGGCAATGATGATGTCATGCTAACCAGGGAGGGCAATGATGACGTCATGCTACAACTTGCTTATGGGTATGCCAAGGATCCACAAGGGGCAGCTGACATTTAGATCAGAACTTAAAAAGGTCTTTAAAGATGGAATTGAAGCAAAGACCTTACTTCTGCTTTTACTCCCTGGGCACTTAAGTGAGCGAAGGAAGGTATAGACTAATAATGTTTGTAGTGTTGCATCTCACGTCAAAGCGTGACTCCTCTACCGTTTTCAGATTTCCCTCACGGAAGGAATGCCAAGGATGCTGAGCTCGCTGAGGAAGCATTCCAGTGCTTTGAATTGAACACACATAAACACCTTTAAAGGGAAACCAGCTGGTGTGTTTTCCTTAAGTCCTTGACCCAAGGTTTTTCAGAGTTACCCTTAATCTCCATCTTGAAGGAGGGTAATTTGGACGCAAGAAATACAAGTACACATAGAAACACTAAACTTGTGTGATAGCTCAGTGGGTAAAAGGCACTTGCTTCACAAACCTGACACCCTGGGGCTGAGTCTCAGAACCTCAGAACTCATATAAAAATGAGAAGAGAGTAAAAACTCCAAAAAGTTATCCTCTGGTCTCCCTCCCTCCCTCCCTCACTCCCTCCCTCCCTCCCTCCCTCCTTTCCTCCCTCCCTCCGTCCCTCTTTTCTCTCCCTCTCCCCCTCCTCTCTCTCTCTCTCTCTCTCTCTCTCTCTCTCTCTCTCTCTCTCTCTCTCTCTCTCTCTCTCTCTCTCTCTCTCTCTTCACACACACACACAGTTTGTTTTTTTTTTAAACCCTCTAAGCTTGTTATTTCTGTATGAAATATTTCTGTGAACTTTGACTCGGGCATATTGAGTGGTAGAACCACAGGGAAATGTTGTCACTTATACTTTGGCTATCACAAACTACAGCTATTAAAATTGTCCAAAAGTTAAGTTTTAATGTGCATCGGGCTGTACATAGTGCTACTTTGTGCTTAGAAGTAATCGAAAATTCTGCACTCTAAAAAGATAATACATACCAGAAGAGGTTCAGCTATGATGTAATCCAACAAAGAAAAAGGAAATTAAAAGGAAGACAATTAAACAGACGCATTCTCAAACAGCCTTGAAAGACGTTGATTATTGCTGGGACTCACGCTTAGCTGTTTTTTCCCAGTTAATACTTAGGAGTGTTATCAAAAGTGCTCTAGTAGAACTAGCTGGGGATGGAGATGGCTCGTTTCAAGGGGACCGAGATTGAATTCTATTCTTGGCAGTGGAAAGTAGTACATGCTAATCAGAACACCGTGTTGCTCTTTTCCTGCAGGGAGCGCGTTCCCCCAGAGCTTCTATGGAAGCTCGGCTCCCGACCCGAGAGTCCTTCTTCCACCGGGCTCTGCACCTGTGGTTCTTGGCTTACGGCCTTCTGCTCTGTTCTGTAGGCTATCTGGGTTTAGTGAGGCAGCCCAGGAAATCTTATGATTTCTCCAGTTTGAGGCTCCCAGGTTACCCTGGCTGTATCCACAACATCCACGTGGTGGGTGGGTGGGGAGCGCTGGGGGGTGGCAAATTTCCTGAGCAATTGGAAGAATAAAGAAATAATGGAGTCCATAGGGCTTGCTGTTCGGAAGCTCCCGAAGTGCATGCTTTGACCCACTCGGGGAGATGTAAATATACTTTACAAGAGGACTTAAAACAGAATTGGCAATGGCTGATTGGCTGATAGCTCTCCTAGATGCCAGGGAGGAGTCTCTTTTGCTGTGGCTTTCTGTTGTTCTGATTTCTGCTCTTTCCTTTCTCTTTTATTCTACTTCCTCTGGTGATAATAATCACCCTCTTTCCCTCTTCCGTCTCCTCCTCCTTATTTTTTTTCTCTTTCTCCTTTTCCCGTTTTACTTGTGTTCAGTTCATGCTGGAACAAACGTTTCAAAATGTCACACTGTCTCAAGTTGGGTGAACTCTCCACAGTGACCTTTCTCTACCTTGGGGGCTTTGGTAGCTTCCATTTCATGGCTCCTCAGAATTGGAGCTGTGAGACCACCCTGGCCTTACTTCTGTCCATTGAAGGCTGGGGGATCTCCTTGGCTCAACAATTAGCATCACAACTACTTTACTTGCACAGAAAGGTGACAAAGGGATGTCCCTAAGATCATTATTTCTGTATTTCTCAACTTGAACACGTACTTTATCACTTGTTTGTTTGTTTTTTTTCTTTGTCTTTTGTTTTTTTGGCTTTTTTCCCCCCTTACAACTTTATCTAAAAAACAATAGAGAAACATGTACAGATTTTAAAAAGCACTTAGGCATAAAACTATTTGAATATATTTTTGTCAGTACTTGATTATTTTTAAAGGTTTGATAGCATGCATTGAAGTCTTACTAGTTACAATGAGCATAAAGTAGATGTGAAACAAAACGTAACATGGAAATACTCAAAGTTTTCTTGGTGTGTAAAGATTAAACATGATTTTTAAATACCAGAAATTGCTACAAGGCTATCTTCTTAGCTTTTGAGTTATTAATGATTTAAGGTCTAGGTGTACCCCACTCTGAGAGGGTGCTATACACTTAATGTTTTTTCTTTTTTCTTTTCTTTTCTTTCTTTCTTTCTTTCTTTTTTTTGAGCTTCATATGGTCTGTGAGTTGTTTCTGGGGTGTTCAGAGCTTTCTGGAGTTAGTATCCAATTATTATGTTCTTTTGTGATTGGGTTACCTCACTTAGGATGATATTCTCTAGATGCATCCATTTGCCTAGGAATTTCATGAAGTCATTGTTTCTAATAGCTGGGCAGTACTCCATTGTGTAAATATACCACAATTTTTGTATCCATTCATCTACTAAAGGACATCTGGGTTCTTTCCAGCTTCTGGCTATTATAAATAAGGCTGCTATGAACATGGTGGAGCATGTGTCCTTATTGTATGTTGGAGCATCTTTGAAGTATATGCCCAGAAGTCCAGAAGTAGAATTACTGGGTCTTCAGGTAGTATTTTTTTTGTTTTGTTTTTTTAAATAATGGTCAAGACTGTACATTTTTCTCAAAATGTTTCTTTCTCCATATTTCGTGGTGTTTGGTTGGCAGTGTTTTCCTTGACCATCCCAATCTAAGTAATCTTACCTTCCTGTTATTGTTTATTCTTAGATGCACATTACCTTTCAAAGCTGATGCATTCTTTATTACCCTGGAGTAGAGAAGGGTAGTGATGAACAGAAAATGCTACTCCGGTCAAGTAGCCGACAGTGAGGAACCTCTTTGTATCCAAACTACGTTAATGAAAATGAGAAGAAAGGTTACCAAGTAGAGGAAAAACAGAAATCATAAAGGAATTGGGAATCTTATGGGATCGGGGATAGAGGAGTAATTCTTCCAAATCAGCAAGTGGAGGATGACAAATCAGCATAAAAGCATCCCTAGAGCATTAAGTAAGATGACCTGAAGGACACCACAGGGACACACTGTAACTAACTGTAATGGCCCAATTGATTTACCACAGCCATTTGGAATCTCTGTGGGAATTTGAAGGTGTTCTGGGAGGTGGAACTGGTATGTAGGTATGCAGTTAAATTACTGTCTTAGTTAGGGTTTTACTGCTGTGAACAGATACCATGACCAAGGCAACTCTTATAAAGGACAACATTTAATTGGGGCTGGCTTACAGGTTCAGAGGCTCAGTCCATTATCACCATGGTGGGAAGCATGGCAGCATGTAGGCAGACATGGTGCTGAAGAAAAAGATGAGATCCCAAGCAGCAGGAGACTGTGTGCCTGGGCATGGCTTGAGCATATGCAACCTCAAAGCCCACCTCTACAGTGATACACTTCCTCCAAAAAGGCCACATCTCTGAATAGTGCCACTTCCTATGGGCCAAGCTTTTAAACACCTGAGTCTATGGGGGCCAAACCTATTCAAATCACCACAATTACCATTCAGTATCCTTATAGCAGATGTTTGAGGCATTACATTCCTAAGAGCATATTAGAAAAAGATGCCAACTACCCGAGATAGAAATGTCAAGACGTAAAGAAATGATTTATGTATTTATTTACTTATTTCTATGTGTATGGGTGGGTGTTTTGTCTGTATGTAAGTCTGTGCGCTACTTGTGTGCAGTACCTGTGGAGGCCAGAAGAGGGCATTGAATTCCCTGAAACTAATGACAAATGGTGTGAGCTGCCATGAAGGAGCTGTGAATTGAACCCTGGTCCTCTGTATGAGCAGCCATTGCTCTTAACCATTGGGCTGCATCTCCAGCCCCAGAAATAACCTGTGAACTGGTCTCCTAAAAGGAAACAGTTGCTCTTGCACTGTCCTTTGGGCACTGCTAACGACCTGTTTCCTTGGACAATGCGGTCCGATCAAGTGTAAAGCTTAGACCCCGGTTTGCTGTTGCTGGAATGAGAAAGAATGAGGCTTCCTCACCGTGGATGCTGACAGATCAGACTCTACACTAAACTCAGCTGCAAGTGTTCTCTTTACTCACACTAAGAGAGACAGCTGCAAGGGCACTCACTACACACAACAGAATGTACTGTCCAGAAAAGATGGTCTCCAGGGGCTATGTGCTCTTTGGCCATTTGCCTTAGGTTGCATAACACTACCCAAAGTCTACCAACAAGCATAGTATAGTATGGTGTAGTATGATATAGTATAGTATATATATTATATACTATATATATTATAGTAGAGGCTTAATGCAATGGTTCTTATTAACCTGTGGATTATGACCCCTTTGCAAACTCTTATGTTCACAAATATTGCAGTATGATTCCTAATAGTAGTAAAATTACAGTTACCAAGTAGCAACAAAAATAATGATTGGGGTTCATCACAACATGAGGAACTGTATTGCCAGGCCACAGTTAGGAAGGTTGAGGACCACTGCCTTAATGGAATATTCTGCAATAGAAGAAAAGGAATGGTGTTTACATCACAGAGATGAATTGTCTTAACAACTTGACAAACATAAAAATAATCATCAGAAGGTGATTCACTACAACAGTCCTTTAAACATTCAAAACTGACAAATAGGTAGTTTATGCACAGCATATTAATGGAGGACCAACTTTAATAAGAAGACTTTTCGAGGATGTATCGAAGGAAGGGATCCATAATTATGTAATGAGCAATTGCATCCTATCAACCTCTGAAAGCTGAACCAGCTGACCACTGATGCTTGAGATTCAACCCCAGAACACCTCTGGCGAGAAATAGGGAAGAGAAGCCAAAGAACACACCACATGAAACAGCATGTTATGGGCTGAATTGAACCCTGACATCTTATCTAGTCACCCCAAATGAAGCTGTGCTTGAAAGCTTTTTGAACACAGCTGTTGTGTGCATGGAATAAAGGCCATATGAAGATAAATGGGGGAGAACGACTAAGTACAATTAAAAACAAAGAGACCTCAGAACACAGGACCCCCCCACAGACACCTCGAGCTTCAGCTTCTAGCCCCTAGATTGTCATCAAATCAATTTCTTCTGTTAAGTTATCCAGTCTTCGGTACTGCTTCATGGTAGCCCTAACATATTAATTCATAAGGTAATGCACAGATTCATTGGCTTCCACTTCAAAACCAACCCTGTAGAGACTCAACTGTGTCCTACTCAGTGGGACTTCCGTGGGAAGTTACAGAGCAATACCATGTGTTTGGAATCAGAAGGATAAAGGTTGTGTTCTCTGGGTGTTTCCCATGTCAAGTTTCCCACTGGTGAGTTTTGTCAAGGGAACTTAACATCCTTACACCTGGTGCTTAGCTCAATACCAGTGGCTATGGCCAGCAATGTAGCCTTTTATCCATAATGATAAGTCCATAAATGATTGAAGAAGTCAGAAGCTTTACATGCTCTGGTGACTGGCATGGCTTCATACCAGACAGAGACAAAGGGAATGATTCAGCACACATACAGGGCATCTGTGATATGTGATAAACACATACTTAATAATTCTCTTCCAAGCAGGATAAGCTTACCTTCGATAATTACCACTTACTTAGAAGAATCTTCTTTCTTCCTTCTAAGAAGAACTGAGGCATCCACATTCTGCCCTTCCTTCTTTCCGAGCTTCATGAGAATTGTTTCTTGGGTATTCAGAGCTTTTTGGGATAGTATCCACTTATCAATGAGTACTTACCATGTGTGTTCTTTTGTGACTGGGTTACCTCACTCAGGATGATAGCTTCTAGTTCCATCCATTTGCCTAAGAATTTCACGAAGTCGTTGTTTCTAATAGCTGAGTAGTACTCCATTGTGTAAACGAACCACAGTTTCTGTATCAATTTGTCTGTTAAAGGACATCTGGGGGTCTTTCCAGCTTCTGGCTATTATAAATAAGGCTGCTATGAACATAGTGGAGCATGTGTCCTTGTTAGATGTTAGAGAGTACCCCATATGCGGCCACCAAACCCAAGCACTATTGCTGATGCCAAGAAATGCTTGCTGGCAGGAGGAGCCTGATGTGGATGCCTCCTCAGAGGTTCTGCCAGAGTCATACTGATACAGTTGAGGATGCTTGCAGCTAACTATTGGACTGAACACGGGGAGTCCAATGAAGGAGCTAGAGAAAGGACTGAAGGAGCTGAAAGGGTTTGCAACCCCACGGAAAGAACATTTTCAACCAACCAAACCCACCACAGCTCCCAGGGACCAAAACACCAACTAGTCAGTACACTGGAGAGACCCATGACTACAGTTGCATATGTAGCAGAGGATGGCTTTGTCTGGTATCAATGGGAGGAAGGCTCATTTTTCCAGTATAGGGGAATGCCAAGGTGCTGAGGTGGGAGAGGGCAGTTAGGAGAGGGAGCACCTTCATGGAAGCAATGGGAGCGGGAGGGAGGATGGGAGTGGGGACATGGGGATAACCTTTGAAATGTAAATACAGAGAATATCCATATTAAAGAAGTTTTGTTTTGTTTTTGTCCTTAAAAGACTAGACTTTGATACCTCAGTTCTACCCACAAAGGGACATTTCATAGGGATAGGCTTGCCTAGCCTATTCCATGAAACTTTGTTGTCATTTTGATTCTAGGAATAGTCAAGGCAAGGGGACAGAATGACATGCCTTGTTTGAGAACTGGGAGCAAGGGGGGCAAAATACCAATAACCTTGTGGGAATCCTTCATCCAACGTGATGGAGAAGACGCTGCTCCGAAGGGAGGTTTGGGAATTGTTCACGGAGAGACCCGTTTGGGAGATTTAGATGTTTCTTTCTCTAATGTGTAATCTTGCGCAGAGTGTATTGAACTTTGTGTCAAAGAACTCTGTGTGATTTGAAAAGATCTCGGCGAGAGGGCAGCTGACACATCCGGGGGCAGGGATCTAGTTAGCGGTGGATAAAAGTGAGAGGGTTGTGTTTTCTTCTCGGAGAAAAGCAGGGGAAAGAAAGTCCTTGGAAGGACAAAGAAGATCTCACGTGAGAACTATGGAACTCGGCTGATCATTCCCAAGAAGAGTTTGTCTCTTGTCCCCAGGACAGATCCCCAGACTGTACACAACCCCGACAGGCTCCTCCCACCCCACCCCCAACCCCAGCGCCCTCTTCCTAGCACATTCCTTCTTCACAAAATTCCAGGAGCTGAGATCTGCTTTTCAATGTCTTATTGTATCTGAAAACTGGAACCACCTAATGATGAAGGTTTTGCATGGGGAGCCGTGTCTGAACAGATTTAGCACTTGTGTGCAGCAAAGCCTAAGCGAGCAGACAAACTGCAGCTCTGAGTGGGGCTTATTAGGAGACAGAGAGACCCTGGGTAGAGCCAGGAAGGGGTTCTCCTCGTGGTTTTAAACGTCACTGCAGCTTCTAACGGAGCCCGGCTAGCTCCAGAAGGTGGGGTCTGGTTTGCTTCATACCGCCTGGCAGGCTGAAAGAACGTCTGGGATATTCTTGCCGGAGAGTCTCTCACAGGTTTCTCGGGAACGAGAAAACAGTGCTCAGCGATTCCCTGTAACACGTTGAAAACCCACTGCTTCTCCGGGGCTTGGCAACCAAACAAAGTTTTATATGGATATTTTTGGGTCACTGCTTTGTTGAACTTAGTCAGGGGTCCAGCTTTGCTGACTTTATAATTAGACCTAGGGCTTTTGCCTCCCTGGAAGATCGTAAGGAAATTCCAGAAATTCCGTGGGCACTCTCATCCCAGGCATTCCAGAGAGCAAAGCAAACAAAATAAAAATGCAGACTGGCATTATTCCACCATGACAGTTACTGTTGAGAAGTAGAAAGGCATGATGATTTTGTTATCCCATGGACATACCAACCAGACACAACCAAGAACCTTCTACAAGGGCTTCTGCCTCCTGCTCCCGTGCTGTTTTCATCCACCTTGTTCTTGCCCCGAAGTGTAACTTCGTTTCAGAATCTCAGCAAAAGACTCGATGAGCCTCAGCGCTGAGACGTTTTGCAAAGATGCATGTGGCAGTCCTGGTTCTCTAGGGTTACAGAACTTACAGAGGGAATCGCTGTAGCTCTCAAGAAAGTGGGTTTATTACAATGATTTATAGGCGGGAGTCCAGCTAATCCAACAATGGCCGGCTGTGAGTGAAAGGTCCAAGGATCCAGTAGTTGTTCAGTCCCACGAGGCTGGATGTCTCTGCTGGGTCTTCAATATATTATTCAGAGAGTAGCATGCACACACACACACACACACACACACACACAGAGAGAGAGAGAGAGAGAGAGAGAGAGATGCACACAGGAACACACACACACACACACACACACACACACCCTTGTGTACAAAAGAAAAATCACCATTATCTCCATCCCCTGCTTCCCAACTCTCCTGTGGCGTCAGCCCACATTGGACAGACATGGCCAATAGGGCTATTTTCACAAGGACAGAATGGTCTGAGCTTGTCAAGGTGGACCCTAGGTCACTTGATGCTTAGGGGCACTGACGATTGTGACATTCAGCAATCACATGCAGGGGACCATGTACCGAGAAACTGTAGTGTGCAGACACGTGACTTGCCAGCCACATGAGTGCGTCCTGTTGGAAGTGATTTCCCACCCATTCACTGTTCAGGTAACTGGCAGCCTCTGTGGTCATGCTCCCTGGTTACTCTACTCAGCCCATCCTAAATGTCTTCCATTTAAAACAGCTATGAGTAAATGTATATGTCTACCTGTGGGCTTGTGTATGACGACAGTGCCTTCAGAGGCCAGAACAGGGCATCAGATCCCCTGGAGCTGAAATCATAGGCTATTGTGGATTGCATGAGTTGGATGTTAGGTACTCTGTAGAAACAGTAGGTGCTTTTAACAGCTGAGCCATCTCTACTCCAATCTGAAGCGTCTTAGCATTAGAAACTCAGAGAGAAAGTAAATGTTTCTGGGTTTTCCAATTGTTACATTTTGGAGAATTTGTTGCTCAGCAGTTGCTGGCTAGTATACAAGGCAATGCTTATTAACTAGAAATTAAAATTGGCCATTATAAACAATGACATTAGAAGCTGATGTTTGGCACAAGTTCATTAATGAAGTATTCCTTCATTGAATACTTTTTTGAGGCTGTGGATGTAGCTTGGTGGGTAGTGTTTGCCCAGCATGCATGAAGTCCTGGGTTCAGTTCCCAGCACTGCATAGCCTGGACATGGTGACATATGCACACGTAGAACACCAATACACTGGAGGTAGAAACAGAAAGGAGTTCAAGGTCATCCCTGCATATTCAGGGAGTTTGATCTCAGCTCTGTGTACAGATCCTGTACCACATACAAAATATCCTGTACAGATAACAGATCCCATCTCAGAAATCCAGCCAAGTAAATAAAAGCCGGGTTTGTGAGCAGAAAATGAGACATAGAAGGTTAAGACATTATTTTAGACTCCCGAAGGCATCCTTATTAATAACTAAGACTAGGTAGCCACGGGTATTTCTTGAAGACTAGACTATGTTCAGTTGAAAAAAATTGCAGAGGCTGGGCTTCAAGCCACAGAAGATAAGGGCACAGCCACTCCCGAATGCTCACTGGGGTAAGGAAGGTGGGGTGGGTGGGGGTGGGATTAGCTAGTGAATCAGAGCACACATCTCTTCAGAGAACCAAGAAGCCATCTTGCCTTCTCCAAGACATAACATCAAGCACCTGGTATTTGAAACTTTCAGAGATCATATACCCTGGAAGGCTAGTAGCATTTGAATTGGGAGGATGGTGACCCTTCCTTAGAATTGAGCAAGTAGGAGGGAAGCTATTTCAAGACCAGAGGCAGGGACTATTATAAAAGCACAGACTTCCTTTCATAGCCATGGGAACTCCTAGACACTGAAGAGTCCCCTGGTACAGCCAAATCTGTGAGCTGTCAGGAAGACATTTGATAATGGGCTTCTAGGTTCACGAGTATACAGGGCTAAGGGCTGTGAGCTGGGATGTATCCTGGGCAGAGGGGAGAGCTGACTTGTAGGGGCGAGTTCTTACATGAACCCTGTACCCCAGAGACTGAGCATTGCTGGGGAACATGGGATCCCATGTGAATACAAGTAGTTCCACTAGTCGCCTAGCTTGGCCAACTCAAGCCCCGCCCTCTTTGGAATAGCGGTGGGAGAAAGGAGATAGGCTGAAACTAGATGGCACAGGCTGTCAGAATAGTCTAGATTTTATTTACACCATTACTAACTGTGCTTTTACTTACACCATTACTAATAGATTTTTGCATGCCCATTTAACATTTTTATTTATATGTATCAATGATGGGGAAATAAATCAATAAGATATTCCATTCCCTTTACTAGTTCTCACCCAACACTCCAGAGGGAAAAAAATTAAGAGTTTAGGAAAGTACAACTAGGCGGAATTGGGACCTGAATGACAGTGTTAAGCTTTAAAATGACTTGCTTGACTTGTGACACTATTTTCCTCTTAGGGAAAAACTGGAGTTTGAGGGTTGGGGAGGAGGAGGAAGAGGAGGAAGAGAAGGAGGAAGAGGAGGTAGAAGAGAAAAAGGAGAAGAGGAGGAGGAAGAGGAGGAGGAGAAGGAAGAAGAGGAGGAGAAAGAGGAGAAGGAAGAGGAGAGTAGTGAGATAGGCTTCTTAACTGTGGGTAAAGAACTTTAAGACTCCTAGTCTAAGGGTATTTATAGTTGTGAAATCTACTGCGGAAGAAACGTGGCGATGGGGTCAGAGGGACCTCTGAACAGGCTAATGGAGAACGTGCTGTTAATTCAGATAATTGTTCTGATTTTGCCCCAAGTTCCCCAGCCCTGACGTCCTCAGTACTTGACATTTCTACCCCGTCCCTGTCCCCTCCACCTTTGTTCTTTCTCAGATTCCTTCTCCGAATTGAACACTATCCAATAGTATTTGAAACTTACAAATATAACATTGAATTCTCCATTTCGCCTTTACAGTAGTTTATGCCTGAAGGCACTTTGCAGAGTGTGGCCCTCCCTTTCTCATACTCTTGTTTGGACCTTTCGTCTACACCCCTTGTTTTCCTTGTGGGTCTCTTTGTAAATTCTTTTGGGGAGACAGATGCCCTGTGAATTCCAGACAAGTTGCTTAGACCACCCTGCCCCAGGGCCATTCACTGATGACTGGGTGCCTTTGCCGGGTTCCTCCACCCTTGGGTGGGGACAGAAGTTTGGCCTCTCTTCTTGTAATGTTTTGGCTGTGTTTTGTGAGTTTAGCCATACGCAGTCAGTGTTTTCCTCATTCGCCTTTGCTTTCTGGATGCCTAGTAGAGTAGCTGACATGAATGAAAGCAGGGAACCTTCAGGAAGGGGTGGGTATCTTTTTTATTTCTCTTTAAAATGCAGACCCTAGAGCAACTGCCAAGTCTGTAGGAAAACAGGGATAGATTCTTCCTTACCAGGGATCTTGACAATAGGGAGATTTTCCTAAGAATTATGGAAATTGCTAGTGATGAACTCTTTAAGAGCAGAGAGAGTTCCAAGCATCCTTTCCTACATTTTCGGGCTTCTGCTCCTTCCTGTTGGCCAGGCAGAAGCCACTCTGTTCCTTTGATCTCTACAGCACTCAGAATGTAAGTTTTGTTCTGATTCTTAAAGCTAGGTGTACTGGCTGGCTTTGTGTCAACTTGACACAAGCTGGAGTTATCACAGAGAAAGGAGCCTCAGCTGAGGAAATGCCTCCATGAGATCCAGCTGTAAGGCATTTCTCAACTAGTGATCAAGGGAGGAGGGCCCAGCCCATTGTGGGTGTGCTATCCCTGGGCTGTCAGACCTGGGTTCTATAAGAAAGCAAGCTGAGCAAGCCAGGGGAAGCAAGCCAGTAAGCAACATCCCTTCATGGCCTCTGTATCAGCTCCTTCCTGACTTTCTTGGGTTCCAGTCCTGACTTCCTTTGGTGATGAACAGCAATGTGGAAGTGTAAGCTGAATAAACCCTTTCCTCCCCAACTTGCTTCTTGGTCATAATGTTTGTGCAGGAATAGAAACCCTGACTAAGACACTAGGTATCATGGGCTGTGTTGGATAGTTTTATGTCAGCTTGATAGAAGTGGGAATTATCTGAAAGGAAAGAACCTCAATTAAGAAAATGCCTTCGTGAGATCCTGCTATAGAGCGTTTTGTTAGTAATTTATGTGGGAGGGTCTGGCCTATTGTGGGTGGTGCTATCTCTGAGTTGGTGGTCCTGGGTTCAATAAGAAAGCAGGCTGATCAAATCACGGGGAGCAAGCTAGTAAGCAGCATCCCTCCATGGCCTCTTTGTTAGCTCCTCCAGGTTCCAGCTCTGCTTGAGTTCCTGTTCTGGCTTTTTTCCATGATGAACTTATGTTTTAGAAGTATAGGTCAAATAAATCCTTTTATCCCCAACTTTCTCTTTGTCATGGTGTTTATCACAGCAATAGATACCCTAAGTAAGACATGGGATGTCCTTGTAATTCCAGTGCTGGAAAAAAGAATGCAGGATGATCCCTGAGGCTTGCTGGCCAGCTACTTTAGCCTGATCTGCAAGCCCTGGATCACAGAGAGAGACTGTATCAAAAAGCAGTACTTTGCTCATGAGGACTTGTGCTCATAGTTGATCTCTGATCACATGTATATGCGTACAGATAGTCACATACACCCAGACACAACCACACATACAGACACACAGAGACATACACACACATACATACACACACAGAGACAGAGAGAGACATAGAGAGACAGACAGAGACAGAGAGACAGAGACAGAGAGAGAGAGTCTCAGATACATTTTAATCCCCTTTTTTATTGTTAGTTGGCTGGTTGGGGACCTACTTAGGACATATTTGTGAGAATTATTGTCTGAACAGCTAATTATAGTCAATTGCAACTCTTGAGTGAATAATTAATCTGCTAGCCTTCCTTTTTGTATGTGAGAATCATTGTCAGATATAAATTAGAAATTAATCAGATTTATTTGGTCTTCTAAACAATCCTCCTATGTATTAAGAAGGATTTGCTTAGAAAAGAACTAGTTCATTAGTGTCATAAGAGGAAACATGAAAAAAGCAATCTGTTTATAGTTTGACATAATTAGAGATAATTTAGCTCTTGAGACTACTATTTATATTTGACCCCATTGGATATAAACACAGAAGAACAGGGAAAAAAAAGTGATTAGAAATACACACACACAACACACTCATTTTTCAATTTCTGATAATTGCCTTGTTGGCAAATTACTGTGAATATCAGCTACTACATCAGGACGTAGGACTAAATTCTTGTCTTAGTTTGGGTTTCCATTGCTGTGAAGAGACACCATGACCAAGGCAACTTTTATAAAGGACAACATTTAATTGGGGCTGGCTTACAGGTTCAGAGGTTCAGCCCATTGTCATGGTGTGAATGGAAGTGTGCAGGCATGGCGCTGGAGAAGCTGAGAGTTCTACATCTTGATCCACAGGCAGCAGTAGACTGGCTTTCACACTAAACATACCTTGAACATAGGAGACCTCAAATCCCACCCCCACAGTGACAGGCTTTCTCCAACAAGGCCACACCTACTCCAACAAAGGCCGATACCTCCTAATAGTGCCACTTCCTATAGGTCAAGCATTCAAGCACATGAATCTATAGGAGCCAAACCTATTCAAACCACCACAGTTCCCACAAAACCTGATTGATAGTTCTGGCACTGCCAACCAATTCTATACATTAGTAAAAATAATTGATCTTGGTTTGCATTTCCCATCCCTTAGTGTGATGGTTTGCTTACACTTGGCCTAGGGAATGGCACTATTAGAAGATGTGGTCTTGTTGGAGGAAGTGTGTCACTCTGGCAGTGGGTTTTGAGACACTCCTCTTAGCTCCCTGAGGATACTCAGTCTGTTTCTGGTTTCCTTTGGGTGAAGATGTAGAACTCTCAGCTCCTCCTGCACCATGCCTGCCTGGATGCTGCCATGTTCCCACCTTGATGATAATGGACTGAACCTCTGAACCTGTAAGCCAGCCCCAGTTAAATGTTGTCCTTATAAGACTTGCCTTGGTCATGGTGTCTGCTCACAGCAGTAAAACCCTAACTAAGACACTTAGTAACATATTATTATGGCCAACTTCTTTGCTGTGCTTGTTAAGAAGTGACTGGTGTCACAACGGTCTTGTTGTTAAAGTATTGGACAATACAAATGGTGAAATATGTTTATCAGTGAGAAGCTCTGTTGGCCAGTGTTAATCTAGGGGTAGAGGTATCTTAGATTTTAGCTGAATTATGGAGATCTTTACAAGGCTTTTGGAGCTTTGGTTCTTTTTTGCCTTACAAATGTTTTTTCTTATGTTTGGCTTTACTGCTGGACCAGTGAAGAAAACACAGCTGCACTGATTTTATATCTTGTCTGGTCCTGCAGAGAAGACACTATAAATGCTATCACTCACCCTGCTGTTTCTGGGTCAGATTGTGTGGAGTCCATGGGTTCAGTTGAACAAGAAAGAGCTGAAAGTATGACACGGCAGTACAGAAGAGGAAACAGGAACAGAGTAAGTACAACATCTTCTGGTGTGTTTCTTTGGAGTATCCGAAGAAAATACCTTAAACTAATTAGAAATGGTAAGTTAAAGAAAGCCTGGGGGATGAAAAAAAATGAAATGTCTATTCTCATTTCAAGTAAGGCAAGTGTTAAAGCAAGAGCCTTAGGACAGCAGTGTGAGCCTCTCTCTAGACAGAATAGTGAGGAACTACTGTGAACTCAATGTACATGTTGAAAACCCCTTGTATCGGATCTATGAATGTAAACTGACTATAGTCAAAGGGCATAGAATTTAATGTGCTTCTACCAACATTCATATGATTAGGTAGATAACAGTAATTATCTAAATGGCTCAGTGGTTAAGAGCAGGAACTGCTCTTGTCAAGGACCTGGGTTCTATTACCAACACCAAGATGGCAGCTAAGAATAATCTGTAATTTCAGCTCTAGGGAATCTGAAGCTCCCTCCCCCCATTTTCTTGGCTTTTATGGGCTCCTGTATGTATGTGGTACATACAAATTCACACAGGCACACACAGAGACAGAAAAAAATAATATATAAATAGAATAAATCTTTAAAAATGAGGGACTTTTTTTCAGGGGAATGGGAACACTTGAAAGATTAAATTATACATATGAATTGTTTATAACCCTGAAACCTAACCTTCTAAAAACATTCATGAAACATTTAAAAATGATGAATCAGATCTTTGGGCAGTAGAAAAATGCAGAGATGGCTAGAGAGAAGGGACAGTGGGTAAGAACACTGGCTACTTTCCCAGAGGACCTGGCTTCTCTTCCCAGCAGCAGATGATGGCTCACAATGCCTGTGGCTCCAGTTTCAAGGGACCTGAGACCTCCTTTTGACCTCCATGGTCTCCTATATGTAGGTGATGAAATACATACACGCAAGACACATAGACACACACATACACAGACACATACAGACACACACATACCTTCATACACATAAATAAGTAATTACTTTTTAAATGACGCATCAATCTTTTTTGCCAAGCATAAGTTTTATAGGCCCAGTGATATTGTAAGGCAAGCAGAAAGAAATGTCATCACCAAGAAAACTTTGACTATTTCCATGTTATGTTTTGTTTTACATGTACTTTATGCTCATTGTAACTGGTAAGATTTCAATGCATACGATCAAACCTTTAAAAAAAAATCAAGTACTGACAAAAATATATTCATATAGTTTTATACAAAAATGCTTTTAAAAATCTGCACGTTTATCTCTGTTTTTAAAAATAAAGTTGTTTAAGTAAAAAAGAAACAAATGTCATAAGTATAAAGAATAATTAAAAAGCTCAAATGCTCTAAAATTAAAAAGAAAAAATGAGATAGAACCCCACCCAAATAAAATGCCATCTTAACATTTGCTTAGCAGCATTTCTTTCTAAATGATATTCTTTAGTTTGTGAGGATATGAGATTGCTGTGAAGGACCTCAGATGAGGCATATGGTCTCCCAGTGTTATCTGGAACAGGAACAGAAACAGAAACAACACAGAGATGGATGGGGTGGGTCGCTCTTTCTGTCAGGGACATCTGTGCTCCTGTCCTCTTCTGTCTGCCCCTGACTCCAGCCCCTGACACAGGACCAGTGCCGACATATCAGGTGTTGTATTTCTCATCTCAAAGGAAGACATTTATTTTCCAGGAACCCCAGCCCTGAAGCAGAATGGAATGTCTGTGTCCTCCTGTATGGGCTTGACCCTGGACTGTAGGGAATGGGATATGGGTCAGCATTAGCAGTTACTAGCTGGGTCAGGGCACAGAACACACTGCTTTATTCAAACCACCATTGCATAGAGGTGTTGTAAATGACCATTATATACGGTTAAAATACAAAATCAAGTTTTATTTCTTAAAGACATGATCTTTTTTTTAAAAAAAATTTATTCCTCTTTCATATATTATATTCCAACAGCTGTTTCCCCTCCCTCCTTTCCTCCTCCCCACCTCCCCGATCCATTCCTCCCCCTCCATTTCAGACAAGGACAGGTCTCCCAGGGACACCAAACAGACACGGCACATCAAGTTGCAATCAGATTAGCCGCCATCCTATGGCTGGATGAGGCAACCCAGTAGAAGGAAAGGGTCCTGAAAGCGGACAAAAAGAGTCAGAGGCAGCCCCTGATCCCACCGTTAGGAGCCCTACAAGAAGACTAAGGTAAAGAACCATAACACACGCGGAGGGCCTAGGTCAGACCCATGCAGGGCTCCTTAGGTATTTATACAGTCTCTGTGAGGCCCCTATGGGCCCCCAATTAGTTGAATCTGCAGGTTTTCTTATGGTTGTTTCCTTGACTCCTACAATCCGTCCTCTCCTTCATTTCCCCAACTCTGCCTAACGTTTGGCTGTGGGTCTCTGTATCTGTTCGCATCAATTGCGGGATGAAACCTCTCTGATGATGATTATGCTAGGCTCCTGTTAAAGACACAATCTTAAGTTACCTTAGCAACAGCTCTATCATCCTGTCTTCTTTGATGCCCGGTAAACAAGGCATCGTGTTGAAAAAGGAAGGGATAATTTCTATGGTGTCACTCCTAAGTATCTTTTTGGCATCTTTTTTCCTTAGCTCTTGCTTTGGCATGGGAGTCATGGTAATCATTCAGAAGCCCAGTTTTCTGCTGAGGCGATGCGTGTTGGGGGTGTAATTCCTACCCTTCCTTAAGCATCTGCCACAGTAACAAGACACAGGAAAGAAAGGAGCTAAGGAGTCTTGTTAGCTAGAGCCAGTGCCAGTTTCTGCCACTTGGTGGCAGCAATGGGTTCAGGCCAGGCTGATATACCTTCTCAGAACTCTGTTTACAAATACAATCCACGCACTATTTTGCATGATTTAATTTGCCACACACTAGTAGAAGTTCATAAAAGACAGACACAAGCAACAGGTGAGATTCAATCAAAAAAAACCACCCTTCTCTTGTTGCTCACTGTGATTGGCAAGTCCCGTGGATAAGAGGTTTTTGGTTTCTTCAGATCAATATCTCATATCACCAAAGGCTTCAGTAAATTTTTTTGGGGGGCTCCAAAGTCACATGGTCCTAATTGCCATCTCATTTATGGGAACAAAGAATGACTATTTTAAGCCCTGAAATTTTTAGGCTGCTAAAATAACCTATTAGGTGAGACAAATAGGCAAATCAGACGTTCCTGAAGGTATTAGAATGGGGCCGTTGAGCTTTCTAATCAAGTGTGTGCCTGAGGTGGGGAACATGGCAGGCAGACAGGAGGGAAACCACACTTAGGGCTCTGCTGTTTAAGTTCGGAAAATGCACTTAATTTATATAACATTTCATGGCCGCATGTGCCCTACATCCCATACAGGTTGTGGTTTAGGGCTTTAAAAATTAGGAAAAAATAAAAAGGGAAGAAAAGAAAGAAGGAAGGAAGAAATAGAAAGAAAGTCTGTTTCAGAGTATCTCGATTCTTTCAAGACTATTTTTTTTTTTAATTATTAAAATGGTGGATCGCTAAGCGAGTACATCCAACCAGAATGAGTTTTCTCCAAGGGTCTGCCATTCATCTGTCTGAACGCCTCATGTTTTATCCTCTGGCGTTTGCAAGCCATGGTGACCTTGGCAAATTTCTTGGTTTCTCATCTCTGACATGGGGGAGGTAGGAGCTCCTGCCTCAGAGGGTCTCTGTGAGCAAGAACTAACGCGCAGACCTCTTAAAATAACTCTCCACGCAACAAGCATTCTTTCCGTTTTCTTTTGGTTTTTTAAAAGATGGGATCTCAAGTAGCCCAGGCTGACCTTGAACTTGCTACTCAGCCAGAGGATAAAGTTGACCTGATTTTCCAAGTTCTGAGTCCTGGCATTATTTCCTGGTCCTCAGGTCTGGTAAATCTGTACCTCTATTCTTTTGAGTATTGACCCCTAAGTTCTAGACATTGTATATATGCAGAAAAGTGGAGGAAGTTGAAGCAGATAAAGGGGTTTATATATAGTATCTGATTAGTAAGAAGGTCAAATAATGCTTCAGGCTTATGTTAGAATAGTGCTAGATATATTGGGGAAAATATGTATTTTCTATCGAGTAAAGCCCAAGAATTGATATATTTTCACATAGACTACCAGTTTGACTTAAATGATCCAAGGCTCTGGAAGCTGCTGGATTTATTCATAACATGTCTTACCAATATTTTCTTACTGTGTGTTGTGTGTTCAGGGTCATCCTGGAATGATTTTGCTTGCTTTTGGGAAAGGGTTGGTCCAGACTGTACCAAAAGGATTTGACAAATTCATGTTCATTAAAGTTTAATAGCAAAGCTTAAAACTCTACCTTTCCCAGAAGGTTTGGCAGCACAAGAGAAGGAAATACAGTACAGATAAATAAATAAAGGAATAAAACTGTAATTATGGAATTTCAGGCATCGAAGAGAGTTGAGATGTTTTATAGATGCTATTAGAGTAGCCCCAGGCAGGCTACAAATAGTAGCTTTTAGGTTTTAGGATCCTACAGTGCCAAATTATAACCCTCACAAGTAAAATATGTGTATGTATCAGTCAGGCAAGCAGTGATTTACTGGGGGTACTGGGTGAGTCCACAGAGGTACATCTGTAGGAAGTGATCCACCCTTGCTTTCAGAGAGCTGCCAGTCCAGTTAGCAAGCTGAAGTTAAAGCCGGCAGACTGTGTATTCTGCTGCGTGGACCTAGTCGCGGTGCACATGGGGGGACACTTGTTCGTTAATGATTAAGAATTTCAGTGTGGCGTCAGCAGAGCATTGGAGCAGGCATGGAGTACTTCTAAGGACCTGGAGGAATGCATGACACACACTCTCATTAAACAGTTTAACAACACAAATATTTGCCTAGAGACATGTAGAGGGCACTGGAAGACTCTGGATACAAGCTTTGTCACCGTTGGCTTGGCATCTATTCTATTCTATTATTCCGGCCTTGACTTTATTGCCCTTTTAGTTTGCTTAATAATTTCAAAGGTAGGGGCAGACTCTGTGACTCAGTTTTCACCCAGGACACCTTACTTTTAGAGCTGTCTTTTGTTCTCCAGTCTCTTGGTTTGGTGTTCGAAGTTGCTCACTCTCCCCGAGGGCTTCCCCTCCTTGGGTGAGTGAGGGCTTTCTTTCCCCTGGGTTCTGCCTCTTCCATATTTTGGTTATTTCTTGGTTTAGTAGATTTTATCATCAAGTAAGAAGGGACGTGTAGGAGCTTGCCTCTCTGACTCATCTCTCACGAGTCTGAGGTGTCTGATCTCCTTTGGTGCTTGGTTTATACTTCAGTGCATGGATTGGCGACTATATCCATGGACCAGCGGTTTGCTGTTTGTAAGTGATGGCAGATATTAATATTTTTTTTTAAAAGATGCGTACCAGAAGAGGGCATCGGATCCATTACAGATGGTTGTGAGCCACCGTGTGGTTGCTGGGAATTGAACTCAGGACCTCTAGAAGAGCAGCTGATGTTCTTAACCGCTGAGCCATCTCTCCAGCATGGTTTTAACATTTTAAAAGTAAATATATTTTTGCCTATCCTTTGAGAACTTCAAGTATGGATACATTGTATCCAATCATCGCTACTCCACACTCTCCCACAGTTCCTCCCTTCTTTTCCCCCAGTCTCTCTTCCAATGTCATTAGTGCTGCCCGGCATGTTCTTGGATGTAGCGCCATCTAGCGGAGCATAGAAACCTACAGGGGGAGTATATCCCTGATGAAAATGGACTCAGCTTCCAAAAGTTAAGGGTTGGGCTTTATGAGCGCCTCCCCGCTGCATGCTGGGATTTTGACTGGCTCTATCTCATGCAGATCTTGAGCATGTAGTCACAGCTATTGTGGGATCACGTCTGCTACAGCTCGGTGATGCTCCGTAGCTTCTCGGCACTCCAATCTCTGGCTCTTACAATTGTGCTCTGCAAACTTCTGTGATGATCTCTGAGACATGGTCATATGTGTGCATGGCACAGTCATCCTATTCGGGGCCGAGTGTTCCACACTCTCTTGTTTTCTGCACTTTGAAATACACAGAGATGGAGAAGAACACGTTGTGACACCTGAAAATTATACCGTGTTCAAAACCCAGTGTCTATCAAACCTGGTTTGTTTAGAACAGCGCGGTCTTCGTTCGTTAGCCTGCCGACTGTGACTACTTTCATACTATAAACAGCAGAGCTGAACAGCTCAGAGATACCGTCTAACCCATCCAATGTGTACTGTCTCATCTACTATGGGGGAAAAAAGCCAGTTCTTGGTGTAGGTCGTCAGAGGGTGTAACAAATAACCAGGTTCTCATTGGGACCCTTAGAGAGCTGAGCCATCACTGTGGTTACCTCTCCCCTCCCCCACTTCTCCTTGCTGCTCCCCTGGCCTCAGTCAGCTCTGGAGGCAGTAGGCGGTTTGCATTTCTGGCTCTCCCCACAGCTGTCCACAGGGCTCATAGTCTCTTTCACATCCTTTAGGTCATTTTTCACCTGTCATATGCTTGGTGAGTATTTTTCAGGTTATCCATCCAATTTTAGCTGCTCTCCAGACTTTACGTGTTTCCTACTGTACATTATTTTTTAATCTTTATCCCCTGACAGTTCATCCCACTGCATGCATTACATTTGTCTTTCTGGTCCCAGAACTGCAGCTCGATCCAAGCATACGAGGAGACGTTTCCCATTGTATTTGCAGGTCAAAAGGGTTCGTAGACTAAAAGGATATAAAAGTCTAAGGTAAATTTAGACTCCTTTGGAACTTTGAAGGTTTCTCCTTTTTGTCAACCAGTGCTCACTGCTGCTTAGGAGAACCCTATACCTCCTGTTCCTCGTTTCTACAATGAGGCCATGTTTTTCTATTTCAGAGCATCATGAACATACCATTCTTCATCACACTGTCCTGTTTGCTCTTGGAATGTTGTGGTACCCTACCTGTGCTCATCTCTTCTCCCTCCTCACCAGCTTCCCATCTTCAGTCTGTTGACATCTCCCAAGCTCAGATGCTCCTCCTCCCG
Source organism: Micromys minutus (assembly GCF_963924665.1). Taxonomy (NCBI): domain Eukaryota; kingdom Metazoa; phylum Chordata; class Mammalia; order Rodentia; family Muridae; genus Micromys; species Micromys minutus. The sequence goes on along the minus strand of NC_137965.1, from coordinate 15,669,388 downwards.
TGTTGTTTGCTATTGAGAACTTATATCTTTTAGTATGTCCCCTCTCACTTAAACGAAGTCTTTGTAGATGTGAGAGACAAAGTTCTCATGCCGCCACATTGAACTTGATGTCCATTCACTGTGAGATAATTCTAACTCTACAAATCAGGTGGCACGCTCTAAGCATTTGTGAGACTCTAATACTGGCTACATAAATATAAATGACAAAGCCTTTGTGAGTGTCTGATGATGGTAGAAGACATGCTGTAAAATTAGCTTCTGCTAATTTTAATGCTGTACAAAGCAGGGAACTAGAGGATAACCCCAACAGGGAGGAACTGAGGCAGTAACTTCTGGAAATAGAAATGTACTTACTGCAAAACTCTTCATTTTGCTTCTGGCCAAAATGTTCACTGTGTTAATTAGTGTTCTATTGCTGTGAAGAGATACCATGATCAAGGTAATTCTCTTAAAACGTTTATTTTGACCTTGCTTATGGTTTTAGAGGGTCAGTCCATGATCATTGTGGTGGTGAGCAGACAGGTATGGCCCTGGAGCAGTGGATGAGAGCTTTGTATCCTGATCTCCAAGCAGCAGGGAGAAAGAGAGAGACAGAGAAAGACAGAGAGGCAGACAGACAGACAGACTGGGCCTGGGGTGGGCTTTTGAAATCTCAAGGCCCACCCCCAGTGATACTTCTCCTCCAACAAGGCCATACCTCCTAATCCTTCCCAAACACTTCTACTAATTAAGGACCAAACATTCAAACATATGAGCCTATGGGACAATTCTCATTTAAAGCAGCACATTCAGTATCATCATCTCTTCCTTTCTATACAGATTTAATTTACTTTCTAGCTCTGTCTCAACAACAAAATGTCCCATGCTAGTGGATTATAAGTAACAGATATTTGTTTGTTTCAGTTCTGGAGACCAGAAAGTTGAGGTCAAGAACTGGCTGGCCTGGAGCTGCTAAGGGCCAGTTTCTTAGTTCATGGATGGTGTTCTTGCTGTGTTCTCCCATGGTCAATGGATAAAGCAGCTCTCTGGGCCTCCTCTATAAGAGCACCAATCTCACTGGTATGGTTTCTGCCCCATTGTCTTAGTTAGGGTTTTGGTGATCTTAAGAGATACCATGACCACAGCAACTCTTATAAAGGACAACATTTAATTGGGGCTGGCTTACAGTTTCAGAGGTTCAGTCCATTATCACCAAGGCGCTAGCAGCATGCAGGCAGACATGGTGCTAGAGAGCTAGGAGTTGAGTGTTCTACATCTTGATCCAAAGGCATCCAGAAGACTCTCTATTTCACACTGGGTGGAGCTTGATCTTAAAAGCCTCAAAGCCCACCCCACACAGACTCACTTCCTCTAACAAACCTATACCTCCTCCAATAAGGCCATACCTCCTAATAGTGCCACTTCCCATGGGCAAAGCGTATTCAAATCATCACACTCATGGTCTAATCTCTTTTCACAAGACCACCTCCAAATATCATCTAGGTTCTCACGGGTGACACATTCAACCCCTGTGACTATCTTGTAAAACCAACCGAAGTAGATTTTCAGGTTACTGTCAGCTCTTCAGGATTTTTACCAATGGCTTCATTAAAAATTTATAAACAATTCATCTGAATTGTCTACTTCCAACCAGGAATGATATTTTGCTCTTGGCTCCCAGGTTCCTGTAGGTCAGAAAAGCAGAGCTTCAGAACAAAGCTTCTATCTGCACTGGTACAAAGGAAGATGGAGTGGTGTGCTTTTGTGATGTGTGTGTGGGCTTGGTAGGTACCACAGGCAACGCTCCTTTTCCTGTTCTCTAAGGGAAGGAGCTCATTCATTGAGTTCTGTAAGCAGGAACACTGGGAGACAGAAACTGGAAACTCTGGTCCTCATCGATCCTCATTGGAGGGACTGTCAAGGTGATTGTTTGAACCTGATGAAGAATAATAATTCTGTCTCACATTTGTTGTGATTGGGTGGGGAGTGAAACGTTTCACTGAAATTCTAAGACCTTGCAGCCACCCTCCAGCCTGTATGCTGACTTGTTTCTTAGAGATGAACTAGCAAGGGCTGTCATGTTTTCGGATCTATGAGCCGACAGTATAGACCTGCAGCGCTTGCTCCATGGTGCCCATGGAGATCTCAGATGTCCTTTCCACAGTGTGGGTGCGTTTATGACCTCCTTCCTGTCTGACTCTTTCTATGGACTGATATTTAACTCAATATATACAGCTCTAGTTTGGATGAGGGCTTCCTGTACTATGGCAGGAAGCCTTCTGTGATAGATCCTTTAACTATTCACTTCCGGAGTTTCTCTTTTGTAACCCCCAGCTTTCCATCGAGCCCAATTGGACCAAGGTGTTCATTCGTAATCCATCCAGATTAAGAAATGTAGCTTCCGGTGTTGGGTTGCAGAAGTGCCTTTTGTCTTGCTCCCATTCTGTTGTCTGTCTCATCCCCTGCTGGTCACTCTGCTGATGTCAGGGGCCATGTTGCAGGCTGTCCAAAGGAAAGGGCCGTGGGAGAAGGAACAATTGCTTGAAGGCAATTGTTATGAGTTGAGGCTCCCCAATCCCATACATTATGAGAAACCGAATTCTGCTAACAATCCCACGAGCCATCTTGGAAGAAGTTATTTTCACCATGGTGCTTCTCCTGACATCCCAACTGAAGCCCGGTTAAACATCCTTAGTTAGAGAACCTGGTGGAACTGGGCTTAGCTTCCTCATCACAGACACCACAAGTCACTTAATAAGTGTTGGATGGAGCCATTAAGTTTTACAAGTGATCTATTAAGCCGGGAAGGATACATGTTGGCTTGGATATGGTTTGAGGATACCATTCAAAGGTTCATATGCTAGAGGCTTGGTCCCTTGGAGAGCAGAACTGAGAAATGGTGGGTCATTATGAGGGTGGTATGGAAACCAGAGGGTGACAATGGCTTGTCTTTCTCTATCATCATCCACTTTATTATTATTTTTGAGACAGAGTCACTTTCTGAATCTGGGACCTACCAATAGTTAGGATGCTTATCCAGGAATCTATTTGTCTTCCTGCCTCTCCCCACTGCTTGGGTGGCAGGCATGCTTCTGTGTTGCTGTGCTTGGCTTTTCTTCTATGGGTGTTGCAGATCCAAATCCCATTCCTCACTCTTGCATGGCTGGTACATTAGTGACCAAGCCATTTCCCTAGCCCAAGACTAACTTCTCAAAAACAACGTTTAGCAACTTCATCTGCATTTTCTTCTTCACTAAACCCGAAATTGTTTGGAGAGCAGAGATGGAAATATTGAAAGACTCGAATCTAAAGATGACTGAATCTGATGTCTGAACCCCGTGTAGTGTCAGGTCCATCTGAAGCTGGAGATACAAGTAGTTGCGAGTCATGTGATATGAGTGCTGGATGTGAATTGAACCTCCGTCCTCTGGAAGAACTTAACTACTGAGCCATCTCTCCAGCCTATACTGACACCCTCGTGCCCATAAATCACCTCCCAACCAGGCAGGTTGAGCCAGGGAGGGTTCCATCCATCTGTTCTGGAAAAGAACACATCGTGTAGTCTTCTGTGATAAATGAAGTCGGACAGATGGGACATACCTCCTTTGATGTGCTATGTCCTGGAGAGTTCAACGTGAGCAAGAAGGAAGACGAACAGAATTGAGGAAGTAGAGATGACACTTCCCCTTCTTTTGAAATAGCTTTCTTCTCTAGTTAGCTTCTAGTAGTAGTCTTGTGGGGGCTGAGCCTCCAGGGCTGCAGATGCTTGGAATGGAATCTTCAGCCTTGGCCTTAGACTAGCATGAGCTTTGGGGGATCCAGAGGCAGCTCTTGGATTGGCTCTTTCTATCGAATGTAAGTAAAGCTACACTTTGCTGTCGAAGCAATTGCTGGGTGATGTGGTCTGTGCCTTTACAACAGCCGGCTCTGAAATAGGGCTCTTGGGATGTGAAGCTGGCTCAGCTTTTCTGAAGCAGAAGGCCCTAAAACACCACGCTGTGGCCCTGCAGACGCTGCCCGAGCTGTGGTGTCGAGAGTTGGACGTCTGCTGTGTGTTCTCGTCTTGCTACCTGAGGGTTGCACTGAGAGTTGCTTTGGACTGCATGCAGCCCGGGGCTTGATCTAGAAGTTGCTCTCACTTTAGTGTTTGAGTCCTGAAAGTTTCATCTGGGGAAAAATACTCTGTAATCCCTTCACCTCCCAACAGAGAAAGTGTGTGTGTGTGTGTGTGTGTGTGTGTGTGTGTGTTTTGTGGAGAATTCCCCTTCGTGGAGGGGATTTTGTTTTTGGACGGCCACCAGCTAGACAGAATTATCTCTGCTTTGAAAGCAAAGGCTAGGTAAGTGTCGCTGGTTCAAGGGCTCTCACGGATGCCAATCAAAGTGCTCAGCTTTCCTTTACTGAGTATACGGAAAAAACTGTAAGAGGACTCATAACCCACTAAGGCATCTTTGACTGCACTGTAGGCTTCATTAGACTCCAGGGGCCCATGTATTCCCAGTCTAGACCTAGGCACAGTACAGTAATAGACAGGACCCGGGTCCTAGGTGCTGGCTTATGCTACATGGGAAGTAGAGGCAGAACAGTTTTTCTTTTTGGCTCATATCATACAAGTGGGGAGGTAACATTTTTCTGGTGCGCACCTGGTTTCATGTACCTTTTATCCCTTTTATCTACTGTACTTATATGTAAGGTGTCTTTTCTGGAGAAGGTCATGTAAGACCATTTCAGGCAAATTGCATTCAGCCAACGTGTACTGCCAGAACGTGGAAATAGGAAGCTCTTTCCTGCGGTAACTGGCTGTGGCAACAAGAGATAAGAAATTACTTCATGGCTATTGCCTGAGACTTTCCTTTTGACTTTTGTATCCTTCTTGAGCAGATCACTTCTGCTTTCTGTCCAGTTTGGAGGCTCGGCAGTGTGAGCTAGTAGCTGAAGTGCAGGCTGACAAGTTGTTAGTGGGTGTGATATTTGAATATCGGGTGTGTACGTGTGAAGACAATTCTAAGAAATAAGGTTTGCTTTGAGGAGAATCCTGTAAACGGGGATTGCTATACGTTTAGGGTTAAGAAGAGTGACTTACACCACATATGCCTTTCGTGATATTTATTGGATGACTAAATGATTATTAAGATTGTTCATAAAGTTCGTGCAAAGGTATTGTGCTAGCTGGGTTTGTATGTCAGCTTGACACAAGCTGGAGTTATCCCAAAGAGCCTCAGTTGAGAAAATGCCTCCATGAGATCCAGCTGTAAGGCATTTTCTCAACTAGTGATGAAGGGGGAGGGCCCAGTCCATTGTGGGTGGAGTCATCCCTGGGCTGTCAGACCTGGGTTCTATAAGAAAGCAAGCTGAGCAAGCCAGGGGAAGCAAGCCAGTAAGTAACATCCTTCCATGGCCTCTGCATCAGCTCCTGCTTCCTGACCTGCTTGGGTTCCAGTCCTGACTTCCTTTGGTGATGAACAGCAATGTGGACAGTGTAAGCTGAATAAACCCTTTCCTCCCCAACTTGCTTCTTGGTCCTGATGTTTTATGCAGGAATAGAAACCCTGACTGAGACAGGTATCCACTGTTTTTGTTACCCAGGCAACTGAGGAAGTAACATTTAGAGAAGGTTAGGTTGAAGTAGAGGAGGATCTGGAAGTATGAGGAGAAGGAAAAGGATGTATAAAGAAGTGAATACACAAAAGTCAGAAAAGTACGAGTGCTAATATGGTGGTGGAAATGGAGGAGAAGAAAGGAACACTAGAGAGAGTGGAGGTGACAGCTGGGGTGGAGGAGGTAATGGGGGGGAGGAGGAGTAGAGAGAATGATGATTGTTAGCATACTTTTGGGGATACTTAGTGTCTATTGTCTGCCAATCTTTAACCCTTATTATACCCCACTCCCTTCCAGTAGGAGACAAAGAAGGTTAGCGGGGGGAAAGGGAACAGAGGCCTCTTTAGACTACTTCCTGCTCACCAGAGCCGTCAGGTTCCTTGGGGGCAAGTCTAAACTCTATTTAGAAATCCAGCAAAACTGAAAACAAGTAACCCAACAAGAGCAAATGCAGCAGCAACAGGAACCAGAAGCAACAGGAACCAGAAGCAGTGGGGACAGCAGCTGTCATAAGCTCTCTCGGGCTGTCGAATTTATGCTTGTTCAAGAGTCCCCAGAACTCCAAACACAGACTATCCACAGCTGGCAAAAATCACGCCCTTCTTAGAGCACGAGGCGATCCTACCTAATGGCTGTGGACGAGCTGAATCAGCCCCATATCCCATACCTGGGATCAAAACAAAAAAAACAAAACAAAAAAACCAAAAAACAAACAAACAAAAAAAAAAAACCCAACAAACAAACAAAAAAAAAACCAAAAAAAAAAAAAAAAACCCACATTCATGTAACATAGCTTTGTTTTTAAAGAAACTCAACTTCTCATTGCAGGTGATGGTAGAGGGGGTGGTGGGTGAATGATGTGACAGATGATGTTACACCTAGACAATTATTACCTGGATTCCACGTGTAGGTAATAGAGGTGACTCTAGAGATGGGGAGGGTGAGTGGAAGCTAAGAGATGGTGGTGGGGGTGGAAGAGATGACAGCAGAGGCAATAGAGCAGGTGGAGATAGGAGAGATGACCGAGATTTTGACAGAGACAGTAGAAGTGACGGAGGGTAGACAGTGGAGGCATCGGGAGAGATGATGAAGTACTATAGAGATGACAGGGTGCCAGTGGTGATGTCGGGGGAGGTGGCTGATAATGGTGGCGATAGAGATGGTGGTAGTGGTGGTATTGGTGGAAATTGTGGGGCATGATGTTGGAAGTGACAGTGATGTCATGATACAGCCAGAGAGACTTAGTTTGGAGCCAGGCCTATCTGCTTAAAATTTGTCTCCACCAGCATCTCTATGAACCGTGGACCGCCGATCTCTTTTGAGTTGTTAGAATTAGAGAAGGAATGGCAGAGTGCCTATCCGTGGCCCGGGGTTTCTCCAAATGGCAGCCCCTTGGGCATTTCCTTCAGTTCTCAAGGCACTGTACCCATAGCTAGAAATTTAATCACCCGTTCTCCCCGTGCTTTCTCCTGTTTTCTAAGATGGATTTGGGTCTTTGAAAGAGCCATTGCTGGGGTCTGAATGTGTGCCTGTGAACTCTTTAAGGAACTCGATCCCCATATAGGACCTCTTTCTAGGTGATGAGGTGGGATCTGTGGCTGAGGACAAGCCATGGTTTCTTCCCCCCTTTGAGGACACATGGTCCTATCTACAGAGACTCATCCCTCATCATGCACCAAGCCTGATGGATGGAGCCTTGACTTTGATCTTCTCAAGCTCTATGACCATGAGAAGTGACTTTCTGTGGCTCAGAAGCACAGAATATATTTCTCTGGCAGGGGGAGCAGACCAAGGCAGACATTCATTAAACATAAACATGATAGCTAAAAACCAGCTGGTTTGTCCAAATGAAGAAGTAGCACCAGCAAAATTTGGGAATAGTCTCACAATATGATGTTGTCAACAAAACAGGATCAGGACTTTTTAATTACATAAAAATAACCACTGAGAAGGAAGATAGAGGTGGGATATGCAGAATTATATGAAGACTTTGGAATATGCTGAACTATATGAAGAATGGCCTTATAGCTGGTGGTTATTCATACTTGCCATAGTAACCTAAAAATAAAATAGAGGACACATGGAAAGAAAGGAACAAGAGCTTGGTTCTCTTTTGAGTCTTCTGCTAAAGGTAGAACACAAGCAACATTCAGGAACGCTGTGTTCATGGGTCACTGCAATCTCAGAAAAGACTCTGAGTTGTGGTGTTTAGCTTTTGTGGGGGATTCCCTTAGAGATTAGGGCTATCGCAGAATTGTGTCTTCTCTCAAAGGAGAACAACCAAGCCAGACTCCACCTGGGGTTGTCCAGGTTGATCAATTCCTAGACCCACATGGAAATCGGTTATTTCCTCTGAATGGCTGCAGTGAATGGCTTTCTAGAAAGTTCCACAGTTAGTTCAATGGTTTATAGCGCTAGCTTTAGATTTTCAAACATAAAGAATGGTTTGTTTTTATAGGGAACATTGGCAAATATCTATCATCCCAGAATGACTGAGGAGAAGGTAAAAGCCTATTTTGGAAGAGTCAATACATTTTGGCTAGAAAGATCTTGTCAGTCTAGGGAGGTAGCTCAGTGGGTAAAGTGCCTGTTGTGTAAGCAAGGAGACAAGAACGCAGACCTATAGAGTCCACGTAAAAGTCAGGCAGGAGAGCATGAGTCTGTGACTTCTGTGTGGGTGGCAGAGTTGGGCAGACCCTGGGGCCTCCCTGTCCAGCCAGTGTAGCAGAAGAGGTGAACTTCAGGTCCAATGAGAGGCCGTCACAAAAAACAAGGTGGAGAGTGTTAGAGGAAGACGCTTGACATCAACATCTGACCTCCACAAGTGCTCGCTTGCACAGGTTAGTGCATTGCACACTCGTGAGCACACACAGATATGCACACACATGCACATGCAAACACACAAAGTAAAAAAACTAAAAAACAAACAAACAAAAAAAAACCCTCCACTTTTTGTTGTTGTTGTTTCAGGCATTTTATTGGGCTACTGGACCACTGTGGAGCTTGTTATTAGAGACTTAACCAGGAAGTATTTTAACCTGTATATATATACTTCCAACCTTATGGAAGACTCACTTTCTGAAATGACACAGACCTAGAAAGAAAAATCTTATAGACAAAATGTCAGTCAAATAGACCCATCCTAAAGTCACTAGAACACAGATGAGGGTTTCAAAACAGCTAGATGAAAATGAATGGATCTTTACTGATAATGTAGTTAAGTTTAATTGAGATTAATCAATTAATTTAAAAAGATTAATAATTAATTAATTTGTAACTTTCAACGTAACACAACCTAGAACCACCCGGAAAGAGCCTCAGCGAGGGGGTCCATACTGGGTTGGCTGGTGAGCTTGTCTGCAAGGCATTGTTTTAATTGATCTGGGATGACTCACAGCCACTGTAGGTAGAAGCATTCCCTATGCAGGGCATCCCAAAGTGCTCTAGTGGAGCACAGCAAGTAAGTGAGCACTTACTTTTGCTCTTGGATGTGAATGTGATGTGACTGGTTCTCTCAAGCTCTTGCTTGTGTGATTCCCTGGAGTGGTAGACCCTAACCCAGATGCAAGCTAAAACAACCTCTTTTCTCCCATAAATTGTAGCTCTGAGCTTCATATCCAAGTTCCCGAATTTATTATAAGCCCTGAGATAAACACACCTAACTGATTTGTTTTATTGTGTGGATCAAAGGAACAAAGAGAATGCATACTGAGGAAATATACTTTGAAAAAAGAAAAATGCACTAAAAACCAATGTGGTCTTCCCATTTAAATTCATTTTTTGAATCATATTGAGACTCAGCTGGGATATGAGAGTTCTGTTAGGAACAAAAAAATTAGATGTGTGTGTGTGCATATGTGTACACGCACACACACACACACACACATACATATGTACAATTAACTGAGCATTGCCTTTCTCTCAAAAGCACATACAGCTGTCTTGTCCCAAGTCCCTTAGAATGTGCTCTTACTTGGATGTGTGATAGTTGTGGATATAATTAGCTAAACTAAGATGAGGCCACACCGCAGTGGTGTGTACCCCAATCCAACAAGACTAGCATCCTTATAAGATGATGAGCCATGAAGGCCGATATGTAGGAAGAATGTCACGTGAGGATGAGGTAATGGGAAGGAGTGACTCAGCTGTGAGCCATGACATGCCAGCCACCCTCCAAGCTGGAAAGAGGGGAGACAGGGTCTCGTTGTAAGTCTCATAGGGCTCTCAGCCCTGCTGGCACCTTTACTCCAGGTTCCTGGCCTCCAGAACTGCGGGAGACTGAGCTTTGGCTGTTTTAGCCACTTGGTTTGTATCATTTTGATCTCACAGCCCAGGGAAACCCACAGAGGATGGAGTAATGGACACTAATAAATTCAAGCGCTGGTTATAAACCCATCTGTATTGCTGGCAAGAACTTCCAGGGACTGATCCAAACTGACTCACGTCTCTGATTTTAACCTGTGGCATTGGGCCTCGGGCAGTAGACTCAGTTCACCACTGAATGGGAACCAAGGAAGATAAAACAATGAAACACATTTACAGAGTGAAACTGGGCGATTTACAGCTATAAAGGGCAGCCTTCCATGGGTGGAGCCGGCTAGGAAGCTTGGATTGTTTCGATACTATGGCCGTTGGCTAACGTGGACCCGGACCCGTCTCTATTTGGAAGGATGTTTATTCTCTCAACTTGTACATTGTACATTCAAATACTATGAATTGAAAAATGACGTACTATGATGGCAAAATTTTAAAGGGTTTATTTTGTTTTACAACTCACGTGTTTGTGTGTGTGTGTGTGTGTGTGTGTGTGTGTGGTCAGAGGACTTGTCAGTAAGTCTCTTCACCCTGTGAGCCATCTTGCTGGCCTCCAAACAAAAAAATTAAGGCTTTTTGGGTTCCCCTTCTCCCTCTCTCCCTGCCCCCTCCCTCCCCCTCCCCCCCTGTATCTATATACATATATACATGTTTTTATTTCTATAGCTGTTGGTCACTTTAAGGCCTAAACTTGGTTGGGCTTTTAATAGAGATTTTAACGACAGCCTCCATAGCTAAGATCTTCAGCACATTCTTCTGTTCCTCTGCAACATAAGAATCTCTTAAGGCCTCCTCTCAGCAGAACTTAACCCACCCTACATCCTTTTACTGCACTTATCACTAGTAGAACAACAGACTTTTAATGGAAAAACATTACTGCGGAAAGCCAATTCATTTAATCTGTGAAAAGAAAAGCTAGAACAAGGTTTTCCTTTGCCTCTTGAGTTCCCTCCCTCCTTCCCTCCCTCTTTCCCTCCCTGCTTCTCTCCCTCCCTTGGTTCCTTCCTCTTCTCCACTCTCCTTTTCTTTCTCTTTTTATCTCTCTGTCTTCTACTCCTTCTCTCCCTCCTGCCCTCCCTCCCTTTACCCTCCCTTCCATTCTTCCTCCTCTTTCCTTCCTCCCTTCTCCCTCTTTCTGTTGTGGGACTGAGGACTAAAGCTAGGAACCTGCATGTCAGGCAAATGCTCTGCCCCAACACTTTCTGTCCAGACCTCCTTTTTTGCTTTTTCTTTGTCTTGGGACAGGGTCTCACCATGTTGCCCAGATTGGCCTTGACTCACTGTGTAGTCTGGACAGTTCTCAAACCTAGTATGTGGGCCCCTGAGCAGCTAGGATTGCAAACTTATGCCACCAGGCTGAGCTTCAGGTTTTTTTTTTTTTTGTTTTGTTTTTGTTTTTTGGTTTTTTTTTTTAACTTTTTATTAATATTATATAATCGGCTTTGAACTATTTAGTGGGGACTCTGTGACTGGATAGGTTCTTTCACATTTGAACAGGATAGAATTATTACTTTTCTGGGATGAAGGAAACTGCTTTCTTAGCTTTATGCTCTGATACCTAATGTCAGAAAGAAACAGAATATTTAGCCAGTTATATACAAATATACTTTTTGCTTGATTGTTTTGCTTTATTTTGTTTTGAGGCAGGGTTATTCTGTATAACAGCCCTAGCTGCCCTGGAACTTAATTTGTAAATCAGGCTGAACTTAAGAGTTCCACTTGCCTCTGCCTCCCTAGTGCTGGGATTAAAGGTGCGTCATAATTGCTTGACACATGCAAATACTTCATAGCTATGTAGACGATGGCGGTAGTGGCATATAGGTAGATGGATGGATTGATATATATAGGTAGATAATAGAGTCTTAGTATAAATAGAGAAATACAGACCCCTCAGATGGGAATCAACTCAAAATCCCCCGAAAAACAACATTCTTTACTGTGCTACAGCATGTAGTAATTCTATGCAAGTATCACAATTCACCCAAAACACACATGGGTGATACATAGAGTTGTCTTTTAAGGAGGAAACCCTGATTTTTTTTGAATAGAGATTTCTTTTTAAAGGCATGAAAACGTAAAACCATCCGTTTTAGACCCCTTGTGACTATTCTGTTTGGGTAGCTCAGACGGGAACTGTTGCAGCATCTTTGTGGACCTGCTGTGAGTCTTGGCAGTTGCATCAACTCCTTAGACACGATTTGAGGTTCTGTTAAAGTAGAAAAATTCATGATTGTGGCAGGATCACTCTATTCATTCACGCAGCGTGCAGGTCATTTTTTGACAACTGTGTTCTTTCCATCCAAGAGGAGCCTGACCCATGTGTATAAAGACCTTACTTTTTAATCCTTTTAGGGCCATAAATCCCCAAACTCTCTTTACATCTTGACCAAGGAGATAAAGCATGGGTCTCCTCAGTGAGCACGAAAGTTAATCATCATATTGCATATATAATACTTCCCTGGGAATGCGTTAGATTGAAACACAGTGGGCAAAATCACCTTGCAATCTCTTTGTACGCATGTAAATGAACATTACCTCATTTGGGTCAGGTCCTCCGACAGCCACTCTGTCCCAAAGAAGGACCTGAACTTGAGCTACTTTGTAAATAAGGTCAGCATTATCCAGGTAGATCTGGGGTTTGCTTTGGAGCACAGCCTCTGACATTATTTTGCACTTGAATTTTCAGCTTGATTAACCAAGCAGGGTGGCTTTGCCTAGGTCCTAGGGACTTGTTGAGCAAGGTTTGAACTGGGCACTCGAGTGCTACGTATGTTTCTTTTGTGAACCAGCAAACATGCCGACGTTGTCTGGAGAGTGGCAGCAGAAGCCCTGGTTATTCTGAGCTGAGAAGCCAGCCCAGGGACAGTGATACCACAGAGCCACCACAGCTGAGTAAAGGGACTGAGCAGGGGAGACTGTGGACTCCTTGGTGAGTGACCTTGCTTCTCAGTTGTTGATCCTGTTGTTAGCAGGGTCCTAGACGTGGGGCGAGTTCATTTCCTACTGTGTTTGCAATCCGCTCTGTATGCTGTACACAGGAGAGCCTCCTCTTTTGGACTGACTTATAAGAATGTGTGTCTCCATTTTCTTTTCTTCTTTCTCCCTCCCTCTCTCCTTCCTTTCCCTTTCTTTCTATATGTATATGTATATACACACATGCACGGGTAAGAGGACCTGATTTCTGAGGAAATAAATACAATGTTCTAGTTGCAATTATTATTACTATTACTATTATTATTATTATTATTATTATTATTATTATTTACTTGAACAGAATCTCCCACTGTGTCTAAGGAATTGATTCAACTGAACATGCTCCCAACAGTTTATGGCACTGTTACTACATTCCTGGGTCTTTGCTATCCATGTCAGTGGATGGATGTCCTCAGGCAGTGAGTTGTCCTAAACAATTTGTGGAACTTTTGGGTGCAGTGAGAGCCACTGATGTGAAGCCTGGAGGAAAGGTAAACAGTGAAGCCCAATGACCTCTCAACAGACTAGGACAATGTAGATTGGCACGTGCCCAGAGATGGGCACATTCGATACCATGGTTATTTCTAGGGTTGATGGCCACTTAGCGTCACCAGGGAAACCTTTGTATCCATCATCTGATTTCTTGATCAGAAAGCTCTGGGAATTAGTGATCTGCCTTTCTCTGACAAAGAAACAGGGTCAGAAATCTGGGTAAAGATCTGGGAGAAAGAGTATGTGATGTCTTTATGACAAGATAAAGAGAGTGGGGGGTATGTTCTATGGAGGTGTGGTGAGGTGTGGGGGGAAGGGGTGCCTCTGGTGGGCCCATGCTGAGGCATCCCTTCTCCCTGAGGGACCAGATCTTTTTAGGAAGTTTGGCTCAAGGCCTTAATGCATGCTAAGAGTATAGCTCTGTAGCTGAGCTATACTCTCAGTCCTAGGCCCCGTTTGAATTTAGTGACAGCTCTTCTTGACCTGATGGTACACCCATGATACACCAAAGCCCCCTACCTCATCTCCACAGCGCCCTTAAGCCTCTATTACCGAGTGACAAGTTCTCTCAGGCCCAGAGGGCATTCGAAATGGCTTCTCACTCTATGGCTATTCTTAGGGATCTGTGGGAGATACAATGGGAGAGCATTTTCATTAGCACGGGAGGTGCAGTAATAGGAACAGTCTTTACAGAACATTCCTGTCCTCCGTTCAGTTAGACAAAAAAAAAAAAAAAAAAAAAAAAAAAAGAGAAGGTCTTCAAAAATTTCAAGCCTTTTTAATCAAGAGGCTTTGAAACACACAATCACACAAAATGACCATTATTGGCCTCTGGACATATTAAAGTGTAAATGACCAGGTGACTGTTTGTCCTTCAGAAGCTTTCAAATGAAGGTTATGTTTTTTCAAATAACCAAAAACTGACCAGCAACTTTGTTGCTGCTTAAAGAAATAAGAAAATGCCACATAGTTTCTATTATTTCAGCTGCATTTGTTTTAGATAAAAGCCATGGCAGGGTTCCTTGTAAGGACAGCGTTCAATGCCAGACAAAGGGTTCCTTTGTCACCTCTGTCACCTTTGGCCATTTAGGGTGTCTGAAATGCTTAGTCGGCCTTCAGGAATAAACAAGCTCCTCCGTTTTCCACTGCCCCAGGAAAGACAGAGTTAAGAGAGAAGCTGAAGAGAGGCCTTCCCCATCCCCCACCCCTTTCCACAGCTGAACCTGCTTTTGCTAAACAAAGCCTTCTGCAGGAGAAAGTTCTTGGGTCAGTTTTCACGAGGCTTGCAATACAACTCCTGTAGGCAGAGTTTTGGTTGAAAGAGAAGCTATAATTTCATAGGTCCTGCTCAAGCACATTGCTTCCCAGGCATTGCTGATGGGTGGGGGCGTGGCGCAGATTGGGTCTCTTTTGTGTCCTTGGGTTTTGTTTACTTTCTCTGCCTTTTTGCTCTGGTCACTGTGTTAACAAACAGCAGCGAGGATAATCCTCAGGTGGAAGCAATCTAGTGGGAATTACTGCAGTTTCAAGCTCTTCCAGCTCCACAAGGTCTGGCTCCTTTCTCTTGCTTCTTCCCCAGGGGGGTCTGAGCATGTTCTTCTTTGGGACAGAGGTATGTTTTCTAGTTTTACAGATGGAAGCTGCAGGCTATCGGGGAGCTCATAAGAATTTTTCACAGCACCGAGGTTCTAGGCTGGGCCAGGAAAGTCTTGGGAGTTTGCTGAAGCAAAGACTGAGATATGACTTCAACTTAGATCATGTCAAACTCTGATGTCGGAAAATCTGTTCTTTTCACGACCCTGGGAGCACTTGTCCTTTCTAAAGCACAAAGCTGATACTGGCTGGTGACCAATCTAGTCTGTAGAAAATGCTTTGTGAATAGTTACTTGTGTTGATATGTGCTAAAAACACTGCCCTTGGTCAATATTTGAAAGACAATTTTTATTTTACGTCACCCTTCAGATTTGGAATCTGAGCTGACACTGTTTTTGGGGGGGGCATAGTCTGGTATCTGGGGATGTTTCCCATTCTCCTCTTTGAGGGTGTATGCTTCTTTACCTGGAAAAGTTTTAATTTTTTTCTTCTTCCCTCATGATGCGGTGGTGTCTTGAATATCCAATAGTCAACCAGTCACCCAGAAATCACTGCGGTTCAATGTCGTGGGAGATTTTCTCTTCTGATCTTGTCTATGTGGTGTTGTGTGTGCTTCGTGTATCTGTCTAGGTATCTTTCCTTAGTGTGGGGACGTTTTTCTATGATCACATTGAAGAGCTGGTCTATGTCATTGATTTGGGATTCTGTCCCCTCATCTATGCCTATGATTTGATTTTCCAGAGCCCCCCACATATGAAAGTGTGTGTTCCTTTTCTAAGTCTTGCTTTAGTCTAGATCCTCTGCTTTATCTTCAAGCCTTCCCCTCCACTCCCCCCCCCCCCCCCCGAGTTCTAACTTCTACAGGTCCATTCTATTTGTAAGGCTTTCCTTTGAGTTTTCTGGTTGAGCTATTGGGTTTTTCAATTCCGTCTTCGTTTCCGCTTGAGCTCTCTTCTTTGTGTCTACCTCCTCATTGCATTTTATTCTCAAATCCTGAATGGTCTAATCATTTCTGCCGGCCTATTCCCCTAATGAGCTTTCTTCTTGATTTCATTGAGCTGCTTCTTTCAGTATCATTTAAGCTCCTTGAATTCTTTGATGAAGTTTATTGTTGTTTCCTGTTTGTTTGTTTGGTTGGCTGGTTGGTTGAAGACAGGGTCTCACTTTAGAGCATGGGTTCTCCTGGAATTTACTACGTAGACCAGGCTGGCTTTGAACTCACGGCATCTGCCTTCCATACCCATGAGTGAGTGCTGGGATTCAAATTAAAGGCTTTCAGCGCCACACCTGACTATGGCTGTTCTTTTAAATTCTGTGTCCTGGGGTTTGTCTAGATAATTCTCAGTAGCAAACATCTCTACAGAACTGGTTCTTTTTGGAGAGAAGATACTGGCTTGATTTTTGTCATACTGTTGCAAAAATTGCAGCGTTTCATGCTTTTGCAATGAGACTAGAGTCTATGTACTTCTTTTTTTCTAAGTCTGATATGGACAGAGCAGTTTGGATGAAAGAGAGGGCATGTAGAAAAGTTAGGTCAGGCTAGACCCCGGAGAAGGTGTGGGAGGTCTGGCTAGGTGAGAGGTTGGATATGGATGGCAAAGAAGAGCTATTGTTCCTTTAAAAAGTTTACTTAACGTTTTACTTACCATTGAGGGGTTCTCGGTGGGTGTGTCTGCCTGCACACATATATGTGTGCACAGGAGTGTGCATTTGTGGAGGTCAGGGAACAACTTTCAGAAGTCAGCTCTTTCCTCCAGGTTTCCAGAGACCAAATGAGGTCACGAGGCTTGAGGGGCGAGAATTTTTACCTCCCAAGCTGTCTTGCCACTGCCCTATCTGCAGTCCGGTCTCCAGAGATTCAACCAGCCTTGAAGAGAAAATATTTTTTAGGAAAAAAAAATGTGTCTGTGATGAATATGCATTGACTTCTTCTGGACCATTATGTACTGACCAGTACAGTATAAGAACAATTTGCATTTTGTTTCCACCAGATGAGGCATGACAGGCAATTTAGAGAGAATTTAAACTCTACAGGAGCATGTGTGTACACTCTGTGCAAATGCTATCATTTTATACAGCAGACTTTATTAGCTGTGCATATTAATATCTGATGGAGGTCTGAGACTCAAACCACCACTGATACCAAACGATGTCCCTGTCTAGAAACGTACACGCATGCATGTGTGTGCTTGTGTGTGTATATACATACACTTAGTCTCTTTTCTTCTGTACGATCTTGATTAACCATCTTGTGCCTGAACTCTGAGGCTCGCTTCCCAGTAAAGGAAAAACTGCTTTCATTGATACTTTAATCTCCGTTTCTTCGTACTTTTCTGTGAACAGCCTCTTTAAGCTCTTGTCATCTTTTCCTTTGGTTTCTGATCTTTCAAAACCAGAAGTCTCGACTGTTGAGGAAGTGAGCTTGCTGTCATGGGTTGACCATTCCTCTACAGTCACTAAGGCTTTTAGAACTCAGGTCTTCAGCGTTGTTCAGAAAACCCCTCTCAACTATAAAAAGGAACATTAGGAATGTAGTAGCTGACATTTATTGAATAAAAATACACATACCAAGATATAAATCAGGCAATTGTCATAAGTCTCTTACTTAATCTCCCTGGGACATAATCTCTATGGAGAAACTGGCAGACAGGGTAATTCATCATTCCCAGACAATACTGGCTCAAACTGGTGTTGGGATAAAATGGATTAAAAGGAAAAAATTGCGATATGATTTTTTTTCGTTCTAAGCTTCATTTTAATTTGAGAAAAAATATTTTTCAAGAAGAACCTATTGAACACATCCAATATAGAAAAACCTAGCTTCTGTCAAAGGCATGAGGGAATGAAAAGCTGTGTTCCAAGTGAAAAGCAGAAAAGGCCTATACTTGGCCTTTAGGAGTTCAGAACCATTGAGAAAGCCTATATGAGTAAGATGACCAGTGAGACTCAGTCTGGTGTGGCACAGTCACCTTGGCACTAAGGATGCCCATCAAGGCCACACAACTGACCCCAAGGACACCTGCATAGTATGGAGTCAGTAGAACCGTGAAGAACTTGTGAGATCAAGGCCAAGTAGGATTTTCCTTCCCAGTTTCAGAACCTCCGTTCACTGAGGTTACTGTTATTGGGCACTAAAGACCATGTGACCCTCAGGTCTCCAGCTTTAGTCTTCTTTGATGGTTTGGGTTGGTCACATACCAAGTGGGTAGTAGGAAGAATGGCTTGACAGGCAAGATTTTGACAGTTTTATTTTTGCCTGAGCCTGAACAGATTTCTTTCTTTCTTTCTTTCTTTCTTTCTTTCTTTCTTTCTTTCCTTCCTTCCTCCTTCCTTGCTTCCTTTCTTCTCTTTCTTTCTTTCTTTCTTTCTTTCTTCCTTCCTTCCTTCCTTCCTTCCTTCCTTTCTTTCTTTCTCTCTCTCTCTCTCTTTTTTCTTTTCAGTTTAAAAACCTTTACTTGTATAATTTAGAAGTACCCCAGATGTTCTATATGATTCACCAACAAAGTGGAAAACTGACAACCTCCACAAAGGAGAATGGGCCAAGTTCTGTGATTCTGAAGTGCCGAAATAGGCCATTACTGGGGTTGAGGGAGTCACTAAATGCCATAATTTTATTTCTGCCTGTTAATACTTTTTCATTACTTGGTGATCTGGAGATGCTGTAGCCAAGTTGGAAAAAAAAAAAAAATCTAACTCCCCAAAGTACAATGTTAACAAAATTAACCTGTGTGTGTGTGTGTGTGTGTGTGTGTGTTGGTCAGTGGTCAACCTCAGGTGTTATTCCTTAACAACACAGATTACTTTTAAAGAAGAGGTCTCTCACTTTTCCCTAGAACGTGCAGATTTGCTAAGACTTGGCTGGCCAATAAGCCGCAGGGATTCATTCGTCTGTGCTTTCCCAGCACTGTGATTTCTGGTGTGGGTTCTGGAGTTTGAACTCATGCCTCTAGGCTCGTGAGGCAAGCACATCTTGAGGCTTCCCTCCAGCTCCGCTTAATTATTTTTCAAGAATGTAATGAATTTCTGTGTATGTATTCTTTTGTATGCTTGTGGACAGCAGTGAACATCTGAATGACTGTGCATGCACTGAGTGAACGTTTTTAGTAATATTTTCATTTGGTAAAGACACAGTAAGTCTCAAAACGGCTCTAAAATATATCCTGCCAGAACCAGAGCAGACAAAACCACAGCCTGGGAGCTATCCTTGCCAAAGACATATCTGCTAATGAGCTGTTCTCCAAATATGTAACATGTTCTTAAACCTAAATAATGGGGAAAAAAATCTGATTAATGAAGGCCAAACATCTGGGGAAACAGCTCACCAAGGAGGCAGACTTCACAAAGGATTGTTTCATAAATCAAATGTACTCTTTACAATTTTGATACGGGAGCAGAGAAGTCATTTTTTTTTTTTCTGGAGAAAATTACAAATTACTCCATATAACCCTAGTGTTAGCATTACTAAAATTTTAAGAGAGTATCTGGCCAGAGATGGACTTGGATGCCTTACTCTGCTTAAGGACCGGCTCACATAAACAAGATACTGTCATGACCCTCCACTTAAATGAGTTCCGGGCATCTGGCCAGAGCTGAGACCAACATGGAAGGCCCCAGTGAGCTCTGTGACATTACCTTTCACACTTCCCCCACATTCAGCCCCTTCCGGTCTTTTTCCTGTTTCTCAAATTTATGGAACCAAATTCCATCCGAAAGGATGTTTAAAATAAGATCCAGTTTTCTGAGTCACAATAGATTAATGGCACATTTAAAGGCAAACGGTTTTGGCCACATGTGTGTACCTGCTCAACCATCTATAAAATGCATTTTCCCTCTCTACCCCTCGGCCTGTGCACCCTCAGGAATGCACTGACCTGCTTTATTTTTCTCTGGCTGTGTTTGAATTTCCTAAGACTTAGGGCTCCCTTTCATGTTGAACCTATTTCCTTTATCATAACGATTCTGAGGTTTGTCCGTGTGATTACCTGCAGCAGTATCTTGTTATTTTTAACATTTTACTCACACAGTTGGTCAGTGTTGGGTCAAGTGAACTATAATTTCTTTTATTTACTTGGTTATGGATAGTTAAGTTAGTTTTCAGCTTCTGGTTAGCAAAAATAAAGTGCCTGCATTTGTAAAGAAGTCTGAACATACATGTGTCCTTCTATTTCTTTTGGACAAACATCTGGAGAGCCGGCTGGGTTGTCAAAGATACTTCAGGTTTTAACAGACTGTCAGACTCTTCGAAGTGATTAAGCCATTTTGTATTTCCACAGTCAGTGTGTGAGAATTTGAGCAGCTGTAGGTCTTTGTCAGTATTTGGTACACACAGTCATTTTGGTTTTAATTATTTTAGAAGGTGTAAGTGGTGGCACCATTTTTAATTCATGTACCACAGATGGATGTTAGACGCCTTTCCCTATACCCTGTCTCTGCATAGCTTCAGCCATTTCTGAAAGTAGCTTCTGGCTTTGCATATTCTGTATAGCCTATGTTTATGCAGCCTGGCTCCCACACATTTATATGCTTTGCAAATGTTTTCCCCTGGATCACAGCATGCCATTTTCTTTTCTTACTGTCTTTCTGGAAGCTCTCAAGTTTGATAAAATGTCCTGGATTTTATGTCAGTTTTGCAGATTTAGATTTTATATTTGGATCTATGACCCATTGCAAGTTAATTTTATTTGGTTCCTTTTTGTTCCTGTTGAGGCAGGGTCTTCATGTAGCCCAGGCTAGCTTTGAACTTCAGTATACTCAAGGATAGTTCTCCTGCCTCTACTGCTTCATGTTTTTTTCCAAAGAGCAAGAAAGAAATTTGAACATCAACCTAAGTAATTTCCTAGAGTATTTATCTACTGTGTAATATACAATTACAGCTACACATACTTTGCAACATGTATAGATTTTATTCATTCACAAAGCTAATTGCATGCCTCACTCTAAAGACAATGTAGACACCTAGGGTATCAGAACAATTGTCTACAAGTACCACTTATCTGTTTACCTAAGTTCTGGTTAAGAGATACATTGTAGCCTAGGACATGACTTATTGCAACATAGTGAGCAAGAACTTTTCACATTACATCATAAATTAGAATGCCCCCCAACTAAGTATCTGAAAAGCTGCCAGTGTGACAATTAATAGTCCTAAGAGAATATGTCAATTCTCAGTTGGGTACATTCCTTAATGTAGCTGAGTTTCTAATGCTCTTTGAAGACAAAGTTTTTCTTCAGGGCCGTTGAGGCCAATTTCATCTTCTTTTATTTTCTCCAGTCCCCTCTTGCCAGACTCTAATGAGCTGTGAAGTGGCTAAAAGGCAGGTAAACAGCAAACATGAAAGAAAATAGCTAGGGTTTTCAAATTAGACACAGATTGGAAAATTGTGTTCCAAAAAAATCATTGAAAACAGTCATTTCTTGGATTTCCATTTCTTTGATGCACACAGAGTTTGGTCAACTTCTAGCTTTTACTCTTTCTTACTTCCTTCTGTTATGGCTTAGACAACCGCATATGAACAAAGATGAGGAATCGGATTTGAATACTGAAACTCAGAGCAACAGAACTGAAAGTCAGCTCAAACCAATCTATTCTGAATTAGCGTTGTGAAAGGCATACTGTCGTGTGTAAACTGTGTATTCTATTTGTGCTAAGAAAATGCAGGAATCAAAACCACCACTGGCCTCTTCTATTAGGAGAGAGTTAAGACAAATATTTATATTCTCATGTGAACTTTTAGAGACTACGGAATGATGATAAGACTTGTAAAAGCTGAGAATTTTCTTTCTCGAAGGCTCACTCCTGAGGCAGTTGGTAACAGCAGTGAGAGCGGCCCAGTTTGACCTTCCTATGCCTGAAGGGTCATTCCCAAAGCCAGCTGTTGCTTTTTTGAGTCTCTTTAAGGGATAAATATGATATCCTTTCCCTCTGTATCACAATTGAGCTTTGTGCTTTTTAAACACTGATAAAAATAAGACTGGAACCATTCTATGACGGAGCTTGGGAAGCAGTCTCTTGCTGGTCAGAGGGAATCCTGGTTCTAGAGGATGGGAATGAAGGGGGAGGGGCAGGAGGAGCGAGTTCTGGTTCCTTTTTATAGAAACTGCTTCAGAGCACGAGCAGAGACCATGTTTTCGCACAAATAAATTCAAAGACAGTTTAGTTGGCACATTTTTTTTCCTTTGAGTCATTAGATGAGAAGCAGATGAAGGTGACGTTAAATCCTGTCACATATGAACTGCTATGGACCCCGAGCATGTGCGTAAATATTTAACTGGGAGAACAGTCACACGAAGGCTTCTTGGGAGAAACCTGGGAAACAGGAAGCCACAAATGACAGGTCTGAAATTTACCATGCATGGTTTGTGAGTTCAGCTAAGTAGAACCAAATGAGGAGACTGGAGGTTTTATAAATAGCTCGTGATTTTTGGGCAGAGGAGAAAAGGGGCAGGCTTAGGAAGGAAGTTTAGTATACTTTATTCCAGTTCCAGTCAGAGCATTCAATTATAGGCAGAGTACCAAGAGAGATGCGATGGGAATTTAGGCGTACCCTTACATTTCAGGTGGATCCATCGTGACCGAGTGCAGGGAGAAGTGATGAGAATCCTAGTTTATCTTCGCTTAGAGTCCAAAGCTAGGTAACGGGGCAAACTTAGGTCTGTTGATTCACCCTGGAAAGGAGGAGGAGAGAGACTTGTTTGGTTCACAATCATACACACACACACACACACACACACACACACAGGTGCACACACATGGATACATACATGTTGGCACACACATAAGATCACATGCCAGTACACATACACACAAGTACACCCTCACTAGCACACACACACACACTCACTGCTAACACTCTGGTGTTGGGCATGTTCGTAGATTGCAAGTGGCGAGGTAGAATTTTGTTTATGGGTTGAATGGAGGGAGAGGCATGAGTGTCTTCAAGTGCATTTTATATGTAAACGATGAGCTGTTAGGAGTCGCGGGAGGTGGAAATGAAAGCAGACTGCGCCTTCTCCACCGAGGCTTCTCTTCTGGAGTCAAATGCTCCACTTCCTTCTTTTTGTTTTCAAGTTTAATTTCAGCTTCACCAGAATAGCGTCCTGGGATTATCTTCTGTACTCTGAATTGCATCATCAAGCTATAGCTTTCTTCTAGTGATGTGGGTGAACAGTGGATGAGCCTTGCTCATTGGTATTCTTATGGAAGCCACGTGGTCACCAAGAAAGGGTATTTCTTATTGTGCTCATTACAGTCACCTGCGTCACCTCTTACTCTTACCACAGGGGACCAGTGCTCTGATTTTTCCTTCACTCCTGAGTCCTGAGGGCTTGTCTGGCTGCTGCTGTCCTCTCAGAACATATGCTCTTAGGTGTTTGGTTTCTTGGCTCACTGTGTATAAGGACAACCTAAGTCACCAGTCACCTGCGTTATCCACAGTAGTTCCTTTCCATTTTCCACTGTGTTCCTTCATACAAATCTGTCAAATTATCTCTTTCTCTTGATGGACATTTTGTTGCGTCTAGTGTCAGGGTATTTAAAATGACACAGCCTGGATATATATACATACCTGTATATACGTTTTTCCAAGTTGAGAATCAACTTTAATGATTGCAGTCCATAACTGTACGGACTGTGATATGTATGAATGAAGGCAATATTAGTTTGCTTAATGTTGCTTTTTCCCTTCTCTCCCTCCCTTCCTCCCTCCCATGGCCTTCTCTTCCTTCTCCTTTCCCCTGCTTTGTTGAGGGAGGGGGTCTGAACTCAGGATGTTGTGTATGCTGGGCAAGTGCTTTACTACTGAGCTTCATGCCTCAATCCCTATTGATATATTTTATGTACTCTCCTTTTATTTGGGTACTGGCTGTGTCTCCAGAACAATTCTGGGTGGAGATGCTCAGTGGTAAGGCTGCATTCCCTGGTGGTGTTGCTGGCTCAGTGGGTGAATGGTCAGTCTTGCACCATTTACTACGGTGTGGAATGGAGTTTTAGTGATGTCATTTTTCAGGAAATTTCTCAGTTCGTAATTTTTTGTGAGACTAATCACATTTTTATTTTATCATAAATGAGTGTTGAATTTCACCAAATGCTTCTTCTGTATCTACTGAGGTGATCCTAAAATTTTCTTTTTTCCTTTTAATCATTGGGTAAAATTGTGCTGATTTTTCTTTTTATAGGTTAAGCCTGCATTCTGGGATAGGTTACCTTTTAGATATATCACAGGACTTAACTTGATGATATTATAGGATTCTTTTTGTGTATGTGTTATCATCTATTGGGGCTATTTGCTTATAGTATTATTTTCTCATAATTTCTCCCCTGATTTTGGTAACAGGGTTTCTTAGTTAACATGACACACTCAGGGTTATCCCAGGGACTTAGGGGACTGCCTTGATCAGATTAGCTTGTAAGCATATATCTCTAGGACATTTTCGTCACTGCTAATTGATGTGAGAGGCAAAGTCCACTGTGGGTGGTACCATCCTTAGGCAGGCATTCTGAACTAAGTAAGGAAGCTATTTACACATGGGATAAGGAGCAAGCGAGTCAGTAACATCCCTCCACTGTTTCTGCATCAAATTTCTGCCTTGCTTGAGCTTCTGCTCATTTGCATATCCAAAAGTTCTTCTGTAATATCTCCTGACATGAGCCTTTCAATTGGCCCAAATATTTCCATGCAGACTTTTCCAAATGGCCAGTTGTGAGGGGCTGCCATCACATCTATAGAAGAAGGGGACAGATTACAGAACGGGCTCCTCTGACCTAAAGGAAAGAGGTCCCAGAGGGCTGCAAGGATGTAAGATGTAGTTTGACTTTAGCACCAAGCTCAGGTGAAGCTTCTCTCAAAAGATGGAGAGGCACTCGGTACATAATTCACGTTCTTTTTTTCTTTATTTGTATTAATTACTTTATTTAGAAGAAACAGTATCATAACAAATTTCAGCTCACTTCTTTGTCACCATCTTCTTTGTCTTCTTCATCATTATCATCATCATCATCTTCTTCTTCTTCTTCTCCTCATCCTCTTCTTCTTCTCCTTTTCCTCCTTATCTCTCTCTCCTCCTCCTCCTTCTCCTTCTACTCTCCTCCTCTCCCCCCTCCTGTGATGCTATGAAACTTCATGTAAGGTGACTAGGTGCTTCCTCAGGGGGTTCCTTTTTCATTTGCATACACTGAGATGAGAGTTGTGTCCAGAGAACCACATCACTATGTTTAGTAGGCTGTTTCCACATTGCCCACTCATTCATATAAAAACATTCAATACTGTAAACCAGACAATACATTAGACACACACTTACAACTCCTAACCTCTAGGAGTGAAAGGCACTGGAAGGCATCATCTCTCTCTCTCAATGTCTTCTCGCATAACCTGCGTCTCATTCCCATGTTCAGATGAAATTCACCTCAAAGACACAAAGGCACAGCAAGTTTTATTAGTTCATGTGATTTTTGAAGAAACAGCAAATAATACCTGGGTTCAGATCTATATTTAAAGCCCCTTTAAAATATTTATATTTTACTTATTCACCTTACACCCCCATTCACTGTCCCCTCCCAGTCTCCCCCTACTACAATTCTTCCTCCTTCCCCCCTCCCCTCTTCCTTTGAGCCAATTGGAACCTCCCTGGGAATGTCCCCAGTGTGGCACAGTAAGTCTTTGTGAGGCTAGGCACATCCTCTCCCATGGAGGCCAAACAGGGCAGCCCAGCTATAAAAAACACATCCCAGGTATAGGCAACAGCTTTTGGGACAGCCCCACTCCAGTTGTTCAGGACCCCCATGAAGACCAAGCTTCACATCTGCTACATATGTGCAGGAAGCCTAGGTGCTGCCCATGTATGTTCTTTGTAAAACCCTTTCTTAATCAACTCTAAAACAGACAAACCAAAACAAAGGTGGGCTTTGCTGGAGAAGGACCATCTTCTTTCAGGGTGTCTGAAATGGAGAAGAAGCATGCATTACCTCTGTTCTCCACGAAACTTCTATTGTTGAAGGAGGAAGGAAGGTCGCTTTTGGATAAGTTTGCAAATACGAAGATAAATTAAACAGTAAATAGTTAAAACCGAGCCTTTGTTAAAGTCTCTCTCGGGAAGGATTTAAATGGCTCCACCTCACCTTTTGGATCCTTATTCTGCTCTTATCTCTTTCCATAGTGGATTACTTCCCCTTACACACCGTCCCCCTAAGATGTGCAGGACAATTATTTTGAACCAAGAACGACAGGGTGTGCTTGCTTGCCTCTTGTTGCTATTTGGTAATGAGTGGTCGAGAATGCTGCTTGGGAAAGCAACTCAGTAAGCAAAGTCTCAGTCAACAAGAACCCTCTGCTTTCACTCCAAAGAGAGTAAGACTTCGAGTGCGCTGAGCCAAGAAGAAATGATTGTGGTCAGAGAAGATAGGTCCAGTTTGTCCAGGATGATACATTCCATAATAAAATACATTTAGCGAATGCCTTGATAGGGACGTCAGGGGGTTATAGCAAACCAGGGAGAAGCCTTCAAGAGGTTTTATATGCTGCCTGGTGACAGTTTTAGCTTTTGGGTTGTCAGAAATTAATATACGTCAAAGGCTTTACCTAAAAGCAGGAAGGATGCTAGGTCAGATACAAAGGTCGGTAATCAATAGCTATTAAGACTCATTGGCTCAAGGTGATTTTGGTTTTGGTTTGCAATACTCAGCTGCGTAAGGTCCTGGAGGGAAGTTCTAATCAGCTAATCAGCAGGCAGAATATTCAACATAGGCGTGGTCTTTTCTGGCTGTCAGTTCGTAACCGACTGGCAACACTTTAGCACAGAAAAACAGCTCCAGTAGTCAGACATGCTTTTTAGTCTGTTTTGCGGTGTGTTTGTAGTGTAGAGATGTGGTGTATAGTGAGACTCTCCTCACGTAAGGATACTCAGAACCGGAGCACGGCTTCATTCCTAGGGAGCGCACGAGCACGTGCGCAGGCATCTGGAGCCAGGACACTGTCCCTTTAAAAGTAAATGATGGGTAAACGAGCCACCTTGGTGTCCTTTCTCCTAATGTTATGACATCAAAATTGGAGTGATTTAGCGGGTAGAGAAAAGAGAAAAAGGCAGCGTTAAGACGGTGTCTGCGGTGACCACGTGACAGCAGGAGCCGCGGCTGCTTCCAAGGTCCGAACTGGAGTTAGAAAGATTTCCTTCTGTTGTTGGGTCTCCTTGACTCTGAGACGATGCTAACCATGGTGAAGGCGTTTGAGTGCTCAGAGTTATAGACAGGAAAAGAAAAGATAAAAAAAGAAGAAGAAGAAGAAAAGAAACAAATGATTAAGCTAAGGGGTCTAATGCAGACTGGGTAAATTCATGGAAACGAAGTCTTCCAGTCTTTAGAAACGGTTTCAGAGGACAGCAGTGTCTGGCATCAATGGGAGGAGAGGCCTTTGGTCCAGTGAAGGCTCCTTCTCCCAGTGTAGGGGAGTGCCAGGGAGCTGAGGCAGGAGAGGGTGGTTGGGAGAGGAAGCACCTTCATGGAAGGAAGTGGAGGGGGGGGGGATGGGATTGGGGGAAAGGGGATAACATTTGAAATGTAAATGCAGGGAATACCCAATAAAAAAATAATGTGCTAGTAGACAAGGGTAGTGGGAATATGACTGAACTGTAGCCCATCTTTCCAGAGGTACCTAGCTCTTTAGATTCTCTTTTATTTATACTGTGCAAAATTTTTCCTACCATTACATTTCTTGTTTTATAACTGCTCCTAGGACTTACCCATGATTCTATTTCCCAGAACTCTCTCAACCAAGACCACTCTTCCGAAAGCAGGCTTCGAAATGCATATTTTCCCCACTTTGGACCAGCCTTTTAAATTTCTGAGATGAATACAGTGAATATTCTAACTTCCCCACCAACCTCCCTGAGATATTTTATAATCGGTTGTAAAGAATCTGTTCAACCCATAATTTTTATAACTGAAGTTCTATTACACAGCACCAATTGTAGTGTCCGTCCATGCAAAAAGGTATAAATAACATGTAACTTTGTAACTACCAAACCACAACCGTCTTCAATTTATAAGTCAAAATGTATTAAGTTATTTGTTATCTCTACCTTTTTCCAAAAAATGAAACAAGAAAAAACTGTTTTATATTGCCTATCTTATGGTACTGTGTTACACTGATTAATCTCACTGTGTAGACCAGGAAGCTGAGATTTGGGCTGAATAGCAGTTGTCTCTCAGATGCCTGGGGGCAGCAGGGTCTGGAGTATCTAGTCTCTAGTCCACAGTGCATGGTCACAACCCAATGAGACAGATAAAGGGCAGACGAAAGAGGAAGTGGGGAGTGTGGTTTTTGTCTCTTCTTGAACATGACGGTGTGACCCAGATTTTGATGGAAATATCTAACGGTCACAGACTGGAGAGCCATGAACATTTTAGCTACTGGATTCAGGAGATCTCAATGGAGGCTTGTTGTCAGGATAAACTAGAGTCAGTGTCTAGACACAGGGGTCAGGTTTGACTGGATGACTTCCACAGGACACCAAGTGTCACAGAGTCTTATTCATTGGGAAGTTGTCTTTGTTACGCGCATGCACACACCAGCAAACCAGCAATTCGGCAAAACTGCCAACACACAAATAGAGATAGATCGACAAACTGGGACCACAAACCAAGCCTATTGTAAGCAGCCTACCCTAAAGCCCTCATGTGGATCTTGTTGTGTACAGGGATTGTCTCCTCTACCAATCGATGGGAGAGAAAAAGGAAGTCTTTGGTGGGATCACAGAAATCAGTAAGAAGTAAAAGGAAAAGAAAGATTAGGAAAAAAAAAAGTAAAGGAAAAGAAAAAAAGATTTTGGAGATCTCAACAGTAATTCAGACCAAGGGTGCCTTACGGGGATTACTCTACAATATGTCTGAGCAAGTAAGTGGGGTTTTTATTGATGAACCTCAGTGATGGGAATGGATTTCAGGTAGAGGGTAAATAGTACCTTATGGTGTGTGCAGTAATTTAGTTGCAGACATGAGAATAATACCATTGCTCAGGAGCCCAGCCATCTAGTAAACTCAGTGGTGTGTACTGACAAAGTCTCTAACAGCCTGCCAGATTATCAGTTAGCCACGATCCCATTTCCTAACCACAGCTCTACTGGGATAGGAGAGGCAGTTTGGTATGAAGAAGGGTATTGGGGAGCGGGGTGGGGGGAGCTTACTACTCCAAACATCAGCCAGGGAAAGAGACTCCAGGAGAAGCTATCTGCCCCAGAGCATAGTGTTTTATCTGAAAGTAAATGTAATAGGGGACCAAGAGACTTCAGGGCGGATCTTTCTAGTGAACTGATCCCTTTGGTCTGTACCTCTGTTTCCCTCTTACGATACTCTTGGAGAAGGTAGACCTCAGCCATGCCTTCATGGGGTGCTTACCATGAATATATGTCTTCCTTCCTTCCTTCCTTTCTCCCTTCTTTCTTTCTTTATTTGATTTTTTTAAAAATTATTTTCTTGGATATTCTCTGTATTTACATTTCATATGTTATTCCTCTGTTCCCCTTCCCCTCCCCCTCCATTTGTTTCCGTGAAGGTGCTCTCTCTTCCAATCACCCTTTCCACCTCAGTGCCTTGGCATTCCCCTACACTGGAAAAATGCACCCTCATTGGATCAAAGGCCTCTTCTTTCACTGATGCCAGACAATGCTATCCTCTGCTACATATGCAACTGGAGCCATGGGTCTCTCCATGTGTGCTGAGTGGTTGGTGTTTTAGTTCCTAGGAGTTGTGAAGGGTTTGATTAGGAGCTGGAGAGATGGCTCAGTGGTTAAGAGCACTGACTGTTCTTCCAGAGGTCCTGAGTTCGAATCTCAGCAACCACATGGTGGCTCACAACCAACTGTAATGAGATCTGATACACTGTTTTTCTAACTGTTCACCAACACATTCACAAATCATAGTCTCTAGTTCCAGTCCCAGTAGAGACCACTGTAATAACAACTAAATGCTATTCCAGTGTGTGTGTGCGAGTATGTGAAGCTACCATTCCTTAGTCAGGTATAGATTTCCAGCACAGTGGCCAGCCACCTCTTATGATGCCACTTAAATGGTTTTGCGTGTCAGAAACCTAACTTCTGTGCTCTTTATAATGAAAGGGACCTTACAGGCTCTTCAGGACAGTGTCCTTCAATGCATCAGGCAAAGCACACATTATTTCGAGGAAACCAGGTGTCTAAGATAGAATGATGAAAGTATAAAAGAACCCATGGAACAATAGAATATGATGCTCAGTTCTGTCAGCTTGACACAACCTAGAATGGCCCCGGATAAGTCTCGGTGGGGCTTATATAAATAACACTGGCACGTCAGTGTGTCTGTGGGGAATTGTCTTGGTTGCCCTAATGGATATGGTAAGAACAAGCCTGACAGTGGGTGGAGCCATTTCTTTGTCTTGGGCTGTGTAAGAGTAGGTAGAGAAAGTTAGCTGACTGAGCACAGAGCACTCCTGCATTCGGCTCTCTCCTCAGTTTTCTGTGGGTTTGACATGACTAGTCATCTCAAGTTCCTGCGGCCTTGGCTCCCTGGCACTGACTGCCTGTAACTTGGACTTGTGAGCTCAAACCAATCCTCTCTTCCTTGGCTGACTATCAGGGATTTTATAGCAAGTAAGAGAAATACAATTAAAGCAATGTGCATCTTTATTAACATACATGTATATGTATATGTATATGTGTATGTGTATGTGTATGTGTATATGTATGTTTGTGTATGTGTATGTGTATGTTTATGTATGTGTATGTGTATGTATATGATGTATATGTGTATGTGTATATGTATATGTATTTGTATATGTATATATATACCCTTAAACATAATTATGCATATTTGTTAATTTTCTCCTAGAAATTCCATCCATTCATTTATTTATAGTCTTAAAAACACTTTGTGATTATCATATATATTGTATATGTAGGCATGGGTGGGTAGATGTGGGTGGACACATGCCATGGTGCCCCTGTGGAGGTTAGAGTACACTTCTTGGAGTCAGATCCCTCCTTCTCCCTTCACATGGGTTCTGGGTTTATTAAACTTAGTTCATCAGAAGTAATATTTAATCTTTTAAATGATTTAATATCTATGCCAATAAAGACACTGGAGGTGGGAACTGAGGTAAAAAGCCTGCTAGCTCAGAGAGGTGATTTTATTCTTGGAACTATATATAAAGCATCTACTTACAAGTCTGTGTCTACAATTAAACTGCCAGCTCTTTAGAAATCTCTTTCTGTCTGTGCCAACCCACGAGGCTAGTCTACCTTTCTCTTGAGGGCCTCCAAACCTAGGAGGTCATCTTAGCTCTCTCTTCTAGAAGACTGTTTCACTGTGTCCCTCCAGTTGCTTCTCTGTTGTTCCCGAAGCCCAAAGAGAGAATCCCTATTGCTTACCTGGAACTGCTATAAAGGCTCTTCCAAGCCAATGGGGAACCAAAACACAGTGCTCTCAAAGGTCCATTTGCTATAGACGAAGTCTCTAGCTCCTCCCCTGGACCCTTGGCAGGCTAAACCATGTCACCAGGCCATCCAACTGACTTTGCCTTGATTCATAGAGCAAAGATAGCAAGACCTCTCCCAAGCAACTTGCCATAGACAAGAAACTTTCTATTCTCAAGCATTTTTATCTATGTAGGCCTTTAGAGACACACCAAATTATGCACACAGACACACACACACACGCACACACACACACATATACATACATACATACATACATATATATAATATATATTATATATATATATATATATATATATATATATATATATATATATATGAGGGTGGGTATATATGACAAATGCAAAGTCTTTCTTTGCAAGCTTGACTATTTTTCTAACAGGTTTTCTATGTGCAATAATCAAATATCCTGTAACAATCAGGTTGCATGAAAATACTATTTACCAGCTGAGCCGTCTCAACTGCTCTCATTTATAGTCTTACTCATAACCTGGCTTACTTATGAAACGGTTTGAGGCAGCTTCTGTAAATACTTTATTTGGTATAAGAAAATTACAAGCAAGTGGAGAAAGAGAACAACAGATGAATATTAAAACAGACATTATGAAATGAAAGTTTTCACTTGACAGAAACATTTTTCTTTCTTTTTTCTTAAAGATGTATGTATGTATGTATGCATGTATGTATATATGTATGTATGCAAGTGCACTGTCGCTGTCTTCAGACACATCAGAAGAGGGCATCAGATCCCATTACAGATGGTTGTGAGCCATCTTCTGGTTGCTGGGAACTGAACTCAGGACCTCTGAAAGAGCAGTCGGTGTTCTTAACCACTGAGCCATCTCTCCAGCCCCCAAGAACATTTCTTTATAAACTGCTTAACAGATAGATATTCACATCAGGACACAGGCTTTAAAAACAACAGAACCGGATTTCTGGGTCTTATCTTAGACTGTACTAGGTTTCCAGTTTTGAGAGAGAGAGATGGGAACTTTGCCTGGAGAATTTTTTTTCTTTCTTTTTCTATAAACTTCCCTTTCTTGTTTAAATACAGCCATGTTTCTCAGTTCATAGTCTGATAAAACAATCCACATAAGGCATTTCGAAGAACCATCTTTTGTTGTATCTTTTCCTTAGGTACCAAGATACAGATAGGCCACTGCTTGAATATGTGCCAGATGATTTGTCCAGAGATGTTCCTTCTCCAAGCACCAGGTCTTGGTTTTTCTTGACCAGTCTGCAGAAGCCTTAAAGCATCTTTCCCTCTCCTGGACAACTTTATCCAAGGCACCCTTTCTAACCTCTCTGGACTTGGCATTGGCAATCTCTGTCACTTGGCTTCCTGCTCTAGAGTTAGAAGTATGTTTCTTTCCTTCAGAAGGGCATACCAAAGCTTATGTGCTTTTGCACCTCAGCCGCTGGCCGGTCCATAAAGCTCGGAAGTTGATATTTTTCTTCTCCCCAATTCTTTGGGTCATCAAAAAAAAAAAAAAAAAAAAAAAAAAAAAAAAAAAAAATTCACCTAGTCCTTTCCTTGACAATGTGGTATGAAGTCGTTTACACTGGAGAAAGGATGTGACATGTGGTGTGTTCTTATGCAACAAACTAAGAGAAGACCTGTAACTGGAGTGAGTGGGCGTCTTGGGATTTTCTAGGGAACAAGCAGCCTTCAGGAATGCTCTTCTACAAATACCCACTAGACTGGTCACAGTCATGCTTCTGACTGTAGACCCACTGTATTAGTGTCTTTGAAATGAATTAATGTGTGTTTACATGGAATGTTTTTGTGCTTTTACTGAAATAGGATAGAATTCTCGCTGGGCATGGTGGTGCACACCTTTAAACTCAGCACTTGGGAGCACAGGGCAGAATAATCAGGAGTTCAAGACTACTCTTGGCTACATAGAGAGTTCAAGGCTGGCCTTAGCTACATGAGATCCTATCTCAATACTAAACCTTTTCTCTCCCTATTTTTTATGATTCTAATTTCTAAGATTTTAATGTCAAAGGTAAGAAATGATTAGCTTTAGACTCATGATCACATCAGTCAAATAAGAAAATGTCTGTTTTACTGTTGAAAACTACAGGGAAGTTTTTTTCACATGTCTCAGTTGGCTTGGGATGAACTATCAAAATACTATAGAGGCCCTTTCTTGCACGGTGTATGTTTCTCACTGTTTGTGAAGCTGGGGAGGGACATTGGCAGAGTTGGGTTCTGGTGAGTGTTCTCTTCCCGGCTTGTAGATAGCTGGCTCTTAGCTCTGTTGTAACAGACGTCTGCTTGGACGCCCAATTTGGTTGATAATGCTACTCTGTGCAATGAAATTCACAGTGTTTTTATTGTCGTGAGATTGCATCCTCCAACCTCTCAGTACTAAGCAAAGACATATTTCTGTGGGCCTTAAGATGTCTTTGGGACTCTAAGGAATTTATTTATTTAGTGTTTGAATGACTCCTGCCTGGAGGCACTTAACCCTTGAAATGAATATCAATGATTCTTACTTTGTTATAGATGAATGCGACCTCACAATGAAAGTGATCCACATTGGATTCTGCACATGATTTCAAAGACCACATTCTCCCACATGGTCTGTGTCTAGGACAGAGAGGAATAGATATGTCTTTAAAAATAGCTCATAAATAATGTTGGTCATAACTAAGCATTTGGGTTGAGAAGCAGTCGGTTGGATTTAATGTTCCTGGCAAGGACTGGAATGCGGCTAATTCTATGCTGCAGATTAAAGAAAACACTCCAGCTGTCTGGAGAACAGGAAACTCAGAGGCACATTTAAAAAACACCACACTCATGTTTCAGGGTTGGAGGAGTGCCTGGATCATGTAGTCTCTGGTGCTGGAAACTCTCACACTCCTTGGAATACAGCTCAGATTTCTGGTTGCTCTTACTGTCTGGCCCCAGGAGATGACCCCTAAAATATAGGTATCATTGCTGTTCTGTAACTTCCTGTATCCCCATCAATTCTTATAGTGCATGCTGAGGAGAGCAAGGCTCAGATAAAGGGAGGACCAGCATGTTCCTTACGAGGTAGCAGAGACCACAGGTTTGCAAGTTTGTAGGCAGCAGGGGTATATACTCTGGAAAAAATCACAATCTCAGTTCCAGAGATGTGGTGTTACCAGAGAGACCCAAGAGAATAAGTGTCTCAAGAATGCACCTGCAAAAGCACTACTTGGGACTCTTTGGGACATGGGCTTGCTCATAGGTGAATTGCATTTAAATCCACAGATACATACTGATATAATGTAAATGCACTTTCCACGTATTTTATTCTGCTGGTGTTAGGAGCTGAACTTTCAGGCTTAGTTATGAAGTTCATGAATGTGCTAATGCTGTTTTGGGGAAGATTTGATGCCTCAGATGTGGGCTTATGATTAAAAAAAAAAAGATGAGTTTGGTTTCATCATTCCTGTCTTGAGTCTCTGTGTGTGTCGTGTTGTTCTGCACTGTTATGACTAATATCTCATGCCACTTCTGTAACTTTTTAGCTTCCAGAGCTATGAGCCAAACACTTCTATTGTTTATAAATTCCCCAACCTGTGGTGTTTTGTTATATTACCAGCAGACAGACTGAAGAGCCCATATGGTCCACACTTGGTACTATGAGTTTTAGCCTGAGAGACTGATGTAGTTGAGATAATGCTTATTTCAATTATAACATGTTTAGCACTGTGAAATATTTCAGCTGTGATTGGTATGACTTCTTGCACCTGCCCAAAGATAATTAGCTGCAAAATATGTGCTTCACTAAGTAGCTGAGTTAGCTTGCCTTATGGGTTTATTGATGATAAACCAGTTACATGTGGAGCAGAATCTAACAGAGAGGAAGGTTTTGGGCTTAGGATGGTTGCTCTGTGTCTTTTCTTCATGGTTAGGTGTCAAGGTCATACCGTTGTACCAATTCCTTGCTCATAACCATTGTTTTTATGGTTTATATGACCAAATATCCCACTATGACCTTTTATCTATATTATGTTATTGCCCAAAAGTATTTACTGATCAGGTAAGAGTAGAATAAGTTAATAAGGAACATGAAATGTCTGTCTTTGCAAAGTTCATGGAAAATGGAAGCATTATGTGTCACACACATGTATGCATAATTTGATACACACATGTATATATGCCTATATATTCATGTATATCTATATATATGCCTATATAGATGCATATCTATCTATCTATCTATCTATCTATCTATCTATCTATCTATCTATATAATCTGTTTATGTTTTTAGTTTTTGTGTAGCCTAGCCTGGCCTAGAATTCACCTGTATTCTGGGCTTCAAACATGGCAATTCTGGGACTACAGGAGGGAGCCATCATTCTTGAGTGGATTTATATTTAAGGAGGGGTTATTTTTTTGCTTGCTTAGTAAAGGAAAGCACACTTCTCAGGAAATAACTTTGTGTGCTCGTGTGGGTGCACGTATGTTTCTGAGGATTAAAAATAGGGCCCTATAGGTGTGAGACATACGCTGTAACCTGGAACCGCAGTTTAGCCTTCATGCTTATATTTGGATTAGTTGAGGAATATTTCCTGAGGCTCAGCGGGGCATCTTAACTGGTAATACTTTCATGCTTTTATACTTAACCTAGTTTTGTGCTTCTTTGCTATGTGTTTCGATGTAGGGTAGTGAAAAATAAAGTTGTTCTTTCATCAGAAGGAACGCAGAGCACCGCCCACAGCCTGTTCCTTACCTTCCTCACTGTGGGCACAAAAACACCTGACAAAAACCCAAGGAAGAAACTGTTGATTTGGGCTGGTGGTTTGGGGTCCAGTCCATCATGGAACCTGAGGCAGCTGGTCAGGTTGTGCCCACTGTTAGGGAGCAGAGAAATGAGTTTTGAGCTTCATTATTCAGTCTGGGACCTCAGTCTATGTCAGGACACTGTCCATGTGCCGGGCTGAGAGGATCTGCCTGCTTCAGTTAAGCCTGTTTGGAGACATCCTCACAGGTAGATGACCTCGGACATTTTCTCCCAGGTGACTCTAGAGCAAGCCAACAGGTACAATTAGCCACCATGTGAGAAATGCCTTCCACCCCGCATCTTATGTTCCCAAAACTTGCATCTTAGATGAAAATTTAATAGTTCTTTAAAACTGAGTTGGAAAGACCTTTGTGGTGCATGATTGTAATCCCAGTTCTTAGGAGACAGGAGGATTCTAAATTGGAGACTAGCATTGCCTACTAAATGAGTTCAAGGCTAACCTAGGCTACAAAGTGAGACTCTTTAAACAAGAACACCTTGGTCGAAAAGGTCCAAAAATCGAGTCATAGGATCCAAAATCCTTATTTATTTTTTTTTTTTTTTACAAATATGGATTTTAAATTCAATTTTTTTCCTCTGCCACTATGTAGTTCCTTCCTGAAAAATATGGAACTGCTCACTAATGACACTCCTGAGATAGCCCATTCACCGAGCCTCAGAGATGTTACTGATCTTGCTCTCGAGATTATTGCTGGGGTTCTTGCATTGGTTTCCAAACACTGAAAATGCACACATAGGCTTTCACCTTCTCCTGCACCATGAGCTCTTCTCTCAACAGCTTGGGTAAGACCGGATTGCTCTCCAGAACATCACTGCTCACAGGGTGCCACCCTGAGCCCAAGATCGCTGAAGAAGGCTCGTACAGCGTCAGGTCTCTGTTCTAATGAAGGTATCCAGATGTGACTTGTGAAGCAGCTCAAGTACCAGCCATAAACTCTACCCACTGAGACAGCTAAGATTCATCATTGGAGACACAAGTCTTACGTACAGTATGACCCTGCTGTGCCGTGCATCTCCACAAGATGCAGAAAAAGCAAAGGAGACAATGCACAGTGATAGAGTGGGTACTTGGAGATTTGAGGGTAATATTTTCTGTTCCATTTTGTGAGGCCCTTTCCTTCACTTTTACAATTGCAACGGTGCAGATGTGTATTTGTGAATGTCCAGACAACTTAATTTTCGGAAGTGAGAGAGATGCTTTGGTTAACACAGAGTCAGGACAAATGGTAAAGGCAAGTCAAGTGTACCTTGCCTTTTGAGCAGCGATTGCCACGTGTGGACATAAATCTATCCCCCTGTATTGCCTGCCTCATGAAGGTCCAAACACTTAAAAATGTAACAGGGTGGGGCAGGCGGGAAGACTAGAGTCGTTATAAAATATGCTCTTAGCATCCATCTGTGTGCGCTCTCTCTTATGCTTGGTCCCAGGATCTCCTGGCTTCATCACATCCCTTCCCAGAGTCCCAAGTCATTGTTGCTGGCTTTCCCATCATTGTCATCAAGTGCCACATACGCTTAGGTCAGAATAACTGAAGAACTTTTTTGTCCCCCTTCTTCTGAATGTTGGTACATGGCATTCAAGAATCTCTACCCTGAGAGACTCTAGAGCTGTGGATATCCAGATACGTGAGAGCAAGGTAAAGAACAGAGTGGCCATATTGTGCAGTGTTTGTAGCTCCTTGTCTCCTTCACTTGACAGCCCTGTGCTTCTTTCCTTACCTAGCCTGGCTTGCTGGCTGGTCAGTCTAACAGTGATGTTCTTTCTTTTTCCCCTTTTCACTTGTGCGTATCTTTGTTCTTAACAAATCCATGCAGAGAGGTCACAGAGTGGCAGTTTCGTTGGTATCTTCACACAGTGATTATTTAGAAATCGATCATTATGAATAGTGGCGAGGAAGAAAACCTTTGTCACAGCTTGTCAGATTGCTGGAAAGACAAGCAGTTGCTTGACATGAACGTAAGTGAGGTTGTCTCTTGGGGCAGAGAGGATTTGGGGAAAGCTGGGCCATCTCAGAGGATTCAGGGACTTAGGCATGACCTGTTATATGACATAGGGTCTGAAAGGCCTGGAAAGAAGGGCTAAATGTCTCTGCCCTGTAGTTTCAACATGCTCACGCGTGGCTGACGAATTAAACACCCTACGGAAGCTGGTGTTGGAAGTTGAGTCAAGGGATCCCGGCCACAGAGAAAGCAAGCAAGAAAGTCTGGCAGCCTGGGAAGAGGCAGGGACTCCTTGTGCATAGGTCACAGGCCCACATTCTCCTGTTTTCTCCTCTAATGGCAAAGGGGACTATGACTCCCTATACAAAGTTGTTCAAATCATCATCAGAAAGGACCATGTGTGCATGCACTTAGGTATATGCATGTGTGCATAGCAGCACATGTGCATGCATGTGTATGAAGAAAGTTGGGGACTACATGGGTGATCATTCATGAGCAGTGGAGTGGCAGCATATGCAGCATTCAGTATGCACACACACAAGTTATTGATCACTAGGACAAATGCTTTGCCATTACTTCTGTTACCATTGCTGTTCTTATAAGATTAGTGTGTGTGTGTATGCATGTGTATGTGTGTGTGTGTGGGTATATGTGTGTGTGCATGTGTATGTGTGTGTATATGTGTGTGTGTGTATGTGTATGTGTGTGTATATGTGTGTGTGTATTTGTGAGTGTACATGAACCTATGTATAGAAGCCAGAGATCAACCTTGGGTTGATCATTCTTCAAGTATCTTCCACCTTGTTTTTTTGAGACAGGATCTCTCTGTCCTGGAATTCTAAGTAGACTAGACCAAAGAGTCAGGGATCCCCAGAGATCTGACAGACCCTGCTGGCTCAGATCTGGAATTACAAACACACACCACTAAGCCTTGCATTCCCCTCCCCCTCCCTGTTGCATTCCCCTCCCCCTCCCTGTTGCATTTCCCTCCCCCTCCCTGCTGTGGGTTCTAAGCACAGAGCTCACATTCTCTTGCTTACTTGCAAAGCAAATACTTTACTGACTGAATCACCTCCCTGTCCCTACCTCTTTGTCTATTGATCTTCTACTTAATTTCAACTTGATTTTTATATAAGACAATAAAACGGATTTGTCCTTATTTTGTTTTTAGAAAGAAAAAGATAAAACTTTTTTTTTTTCAGGCTACGTTTGAAAAAGGTGAAATGACACCCAACGGGTTTAAACTCGAGAAAAGTGTTAAAGGGAATTGCATCTTAAAGTAGTATTAGTGAACAAAAAACTTGGGCACTAATATCATTTTTTTTTAATTTAGAAACATTGTGAGAATAACTAGTATATTATTGAAAGTAGTAATTTTAACAATTTTAAATTCATGTTGAAAGAGAAAATTGGACTAATTTTCAAAAGACATCAGTCTTCATTTCTTAGGAGATCACAGTGATTAAATTAACTGCCGGCAGCCTCTCATTACTTGAGGATAATAGGAGTATGATGGGGGGAGGGAAGGGATGATAGGAGGAAGGGAAGGAAGAATGGCGTATATCCTAGCGAGGGCTTCACAGTTGAAATGTCTCCCACCTATCTCTCTTGGAGCAATTTATATATTCAAGGCATAACCCCTCTTCAGCTCTTTTTTTTTTTTTTTTTTTTTTTTTTTTGGCTTAAAATCCAACTCAAATGAAGGACTGGAACATTTTTCTTAGAGTCGGAACAAAGAATTTTTTCCTTTAATGGAGTGCATAATGTGCCGATTCTAAAGAAAATCCTGTCAAATGCGAAGAACTCTGAACATTGAAAAGACAGTTCAGTTCCTTCCTTGGATGTATTTCAGGGCCCTGTCCTGACCTCTCTATGAAATTGGACACTGGACAAGGACAGTAATGTCACGCTCACTTGTTACTTGGTCCTTTTAAATGACTCTCTCACTTTGAAATGAGCTATTGAAATTACTGAGAGTTAAGGAAATTGCCAATGGATGAGAGACTAAATAGATCCTTGTCTGTCTGGTCAGCAGAGACTTTCTGGAGATGGTAAAGTGGTTTCCATCAGTGAAAAAGAGCACCCATTTCCTTCAAGAGCTTTCCAAACTCAGAACAAGGGAGACAGCGTTCTGTGTCTAGTCCCACCTATGCATGGTCTCTTCTTTCCAGAGGTGGCCAGGACCGGAGCCATCCAGGATGGGAGCCTGCTGGCATGCTGCCTGGCTGGACTGTCTGCCTAGAGACTCAAATTATTGGCTATGACTCAAGTCACACGCCTGCATCTCTAAACCTTCCCTGACTAGATCCTAAACTAAACAGAAGAATCCTAAGGACCAAAGTAAAAGAAGAAGAAAAATGATCTAGTTTAGCATGTGGAGAAATTCTTGTAGAGTTGCTGGTGTTTATTCTGAAATGCTGTCCCTTCTGTTTGGGGAAGGAGGAAGATGTGTCATAAAGTCTTTCCAGGGAAGAAGTGGAGATGTGAGATTCTATGTGCATCGAATGCAAAGACAAGAACATGAAGAGAAGCTGGTAACCGAGCGTTTGATAAGCTAACATGCATCTTACATCAGCACCCATTGACTCGGACGTTGTCTCTAGTTTAACCATGATCATTTAAAAAAGGCAGTTAGAAACTGTTCCGCTAAAGGATGGTGTCACGATGCTCTGCAATTTAACACTATGGAACAAGATCTGCGAAACACAAATTTGCACAATAGAGAGAAAAGAAAAATTCCTTAGACTTATCTTTTGTGAAAATAGAAAGATTTTTTTTTTTTTTTTTTTTTTTTTTTTTTGCTTTAGGGTGATACATATGTCCTGTCTATATTTAAATTTTGGCCTCAGAAGCAGTTTTACTGCTTACATGAATGTGCATAAGTTTCCATTCAAACAGAAAAGATAATTTAAGAATACCCACCTCAGTGGATGCAGTACCCATCAAGCACGTCCACCCACGGCAAAAGAATGTTATTAATCAGAAATGGACACTGTTTACCTCAAAGGAAGCAGTTATTAAATGTAATTGCAATGGAAACAAAATGTTTGTATGGCCTACTGTGTAATTTTAAAATGTACATAAAGAAGGTAAATATCCTAACCCCTGGGTCGAAATGTTTGATCTAGGTCTGGTTGTGAGGGAACATTTAGACAAGGCCAGCCGGACAGATAAAGCAACCCAAAACCAGAGAGATATTGTAGACATGGTACGGTTCAGTTGACTCTATAAAACCTATGATCTCCATACCCAAGGATTCAGCCAGAAACAGAATTGCACCTATATGAGACGAGGGACTGACTTGCTCTTATTTCTTAAGCAAGACAATCTAGTATCTTACTATGAAGCATTCCTATTGCGTTATCTATAGGACCCAGAGGTCTAAAGCACACTGGGAGGGCACATATGTTCCATTCTATGTAAGACGCTGGGGCATCCTTGATTGTCGTATTTACAGGCTTCTGGAAGTAGCTCCCTGATAGATATTAAAGATACATCACATATAAAGTAAGGATTGATCTTTGACTGGAGCCTGGGTCTCAAATGAAACTCAACAAATTCTCTAGACCAGAAAGGACATTATTAAGACAGTTAGGGAAATTAGAATTGTATGGGTTTTTTAGGAAGAATGATGTATATTCTAAAAATTATGTAGTTTAGAAAATGAGTTGATTATTATTACTAATTTGTAACACTTTCCCACTGGCAAGATTGAAGGAAAATGGAAGGAAGTACTAAACTCATGAAGACATCTTTTCTTTTTAAAATGTGGGAGTGTTTTGTCTCCATGTTTGTAAATACACCATGTGATTCCTGTATCTTTGGAGACCAGAAGAAAGCATTAGATTCCCTGGAATTAGAGCTATAGAAGGTTTTGTTAGCTACGATGCGGGTGCTGGAAACTGAACCAGGGTCCTTCGCTAGAACAGCAAGTACTTTAAACTGAGGAGTCATCTATCTGCCCCATGTGCACATTTTCAGAGCATTTTAAAGTAGAGACATGCTGGAGTATGTGTGCAAAGGTGAGAACTCACCATTCATTCTAGCACTGAGCAGTAAGCTTTCGGGATCTGAGATTAACTCCCAGCTCACCACTCAAGTCTTCCTTCAGGGGAGAAACTAAACTGTCAGTTCTCTGGGAGAAGACCTTGACCATTCCACACTGACCAACTTAACTCTCTTGGTGCATGTTCTCGGGATGATATGCATGGCTCCGATTTCCTCATACGTGGCTGAAAATCTAATAGCATCCTTTAATCTTCTGTCTGGCATAGCTCAGCAGCAGACCTGGACTGAGGAGCCTCATAGCATTTTGGTATGTAAAAAAAAACACTCTCTGACTAGCCTTTTCTTTGAGTGACATTTATAAACTGAAAACCCAACTCATTACTTTGTTATTCTAATTGATGAGCCAAATCAGAATAAAGTAAGTATGCTTGTTCACAGGCTTATATAAAGAAGAACCATCAAAGTCTTGGCAAATTTCTGATTCCATTTTACCTTTGGATTTCAGCTGAAATGAATTCTGGGCAGTGATTATTTTACATGAGAAAAGCTGTTTATTTATTTATGGGCTAACTTTTTTCAGAGTTAATTATTTTATTATCTTCTCAGACTGAGTAGAGCTTACTGAAATTGTGTATTAGTCAGGGTTCTCTAGAGTCTAGAACTTATGGGTAGTGTCTATAGAGTAAGGGAATTTGTTGGTGACTTACAGTCTGTAGTCCAGCTCCCCAACAATGGTCAGCAGCAGCTGTGAATGCAAGTTCAAGGATCTAGCAGTTTCTCAGTCCCACAAGGAAGCAGGTGAGGAAGAGTCTTCCTTCTTCCAGTGTCCTTATGTAGGTCTCCAGTAGAAGGTGTGTCCCAGATCAAAGGTGTGTGCTACCACACCTGGATCAGGAACTTGCTTTGTCTTAAATGATCTTGAACAAAGAGAGCTCCTTGCCTTACTCTCCTGGGATTCATAGCCACTCTGGCTCAGGATCTCCATGCCAAGATCCAGGTCAGAGACTTGTATCTCCCAGCCTCAAGAGCTGGATCACACGTGAGCCTTTCAATTCTGGATTGTAGTTCACTCCAGATAGAGACAAGTTGACAGCCAGGAACAGCCAGTACAAACTGGCTAAGCACCATAGGATCATATCATGGGACAATTCAACTTTGTGAACAACTGTGGGTTTAGATCCCCAGATCCAAGTTGAATGTTCTACAAATGGGTATTTATTGTTATAAATTTATTAATAATTAAGATGAAATGAAACACATAACAATAAAAGTATAACAAAGATATTTTTATATTTAAAATGACCTGTTGAAGATTCTGTGATTATAGATATAAGTATTTTTGCTATTCCTTTAACTTTTGACTTATAAAATGACTTAAAGATGATATATTTTAGCCCTTAGGTTTATTGGTTTATTTATCTTTTAAAAAATGAACCATAATTCTAAGCTTGCAGGGGAATGCAAGGGATTTATTACTTCAGAGTGCAATATCTCTGTGGATAAAGCTAAAGTTGTGGTAACTGTTCAGACCACATTAGTCTATTAGTTTAATACTCTTATTTTTTTATAGAGCCAAGAAATTATAACATTCAGGAGTCTCTCAAATTTGTAGTTTCTACCATTTCTAATTACATGGGCTGCTA
Organism: Micromys minutus; assembly: GCF_963924665.1. Lineage (NCBI taxonomy): Eukaryota > Metazoa > Chordata > Mammalia > Rodentia > Muridae > Micromys > Micromys minutus. The sequence continues at coordinate 15,625,607 of NC_137965.1, read as the reverse complement.
TGTTTGAAGCATTGTTACACACAGTCTTTTTAGTGGAGACCTCCTTTTAGTCTAGTAACTAAACCCCATGGTGGTGCTGGGTGTGGGTGTCCAAATCATTGACGTGAAAATCAATGTTGGTGCGTAGCTCAGGTGTTCAGTTGTCTTTAAATATATATTCTTATTGTTTTCACATGTGTATAACAGGCATTAAAAACATTAATTGTATATGTGTATCTGAACGTTTGTATGAGTGTCATGTATATGTAGGTGCCAATAGAGGCCAGAAGAGGGCGTCAGATCCCTAGGAACTAAAGGTACAAGTAGTTAGGAGTTAGTTGTCAGTGCAGTTGGGTGCTGAGAACCGAACCTGGACCCTCTGCAAGAGCATCAACGTTCTTAGATAAAGAGCCGCTCCTTTAGCCCCATACAAATTGTTTTTGATGAGATAGTTAATAGGATTTAGATTTTTTTCCTTCTAATTGGTACAGAATGCTTTACTATAAAATTAGATGTTGTGTAGAGTAATTTAAATAGTTCCTTTCATATTCATACTTTCTCTGATGGCTTACAAATTGGTTTCCTAAGGTATTGATGAAGTCGAACGATTTAACCACCTTCAGAAGCCAAGTACTTTTTCTGGGAGAATCTTTGGGTGAGGTGTATCTCCTTTATGACAAACATCCAGTTAGAAGCCAGATTCATTATCAGAGAAAGGTGTGTCACAAGGGGGAACCTTCACTGATTGGAAAACTGGATTAAATGGGCTCTAAAAATCTCTTGTTACATAAATGCCTTGTGTTGATGTAAAGTAGCAACTAGCTCTCCCATCAATGACCAAACGAGATAATTTAATTTTTAAATGAATTGTCAAAATGCTTATCTTAAAGAACAATCAGACATGTTACAAGAGTGGAGAAGACAGGTTATAGACCAGCTGTTCTCAGCCTGTGAGTCGAGACCCCTTTGGGGGTCGAACGACTCTTTCACAGGGGTCACATAGCAGATATCCTGCATATCAGATATTTATGTTATTCATCACCGCATAAAATTATAGTTATGAAGTAGTGACGAAAAAACTTTTATGGTTAGAGTCAACACAGCACGAGGAACAGTATTAAAGGGTCGCAGCACTGGGAAGGTTGGGAACTGCCTCTCTAGCTGCGGATGCCTAGACCTGAATCTTGTCTGGGACATATCAGCTGTGTAGTCTTGGTCTTTGGGAGTTAACCTTTACCTGACTAATTTTCTTTTTCAAATATTATTATTATTGTTGTTACTGGAGGTGGGGAGGGAAGGGAATATGCCAAGGCAAGTGTATGGAGTTCAGACAACTTCTTTTCTTTTTAACAGGACAGGATAGGGGGTGGCTAGTGCCCCTTAAAACTGGAACAGGGATTAATGAATTAGTACAAAGACTGTATTTAGAAAAATGCCTGGCACAGAGCAGAGTGCTTACTTACAAGGCTGGTGGCAAGGCTCCTGTATCAGCAGGGGGAAGATTATCTCTTACGGGCTTTTGTGCATTTAATAACAAGTCCCACAGGTTTCTGGCTTTTAAGAGTAAGTGAGCCTTGTGCTGAGATTTTCACACTCCGAACAGTTCTTTTGTATCATCACGGGCTATTCTGGTTGCCTCCTAAGCCAACTGCGAAGGCGACACACAGACTCCTCGCTTCCCACTCAAACCCACGCGGGCCTTTTGCTTGGCGATATAGCTCTTGGCATCGCTGCTTCCGTTTTTTATCTTCCTCTCATCACCTCCCCAGGATGTTCCCACACACACCAAAATACCCCTGGATTGCAGTTTAATTTCTTTTTTTTTTATTGGAATTTTTATTTATTTATATTTCGAATGTTATCTCCTTTCCCGGTTTCCCCTCTGCAACCCCCTCCCCCACTCCTACATCTATGATCACTCCTACCTCATTGTTCACTAGTGTTCCCCTACATTGGGGCATCGAGCCTTCACAGGACCAAGGTCCTCTCCTTCAACTGATGCAAGATAAGGCCATGCAAACCCCTTTAGCTTCTTCAGTCCCTTCCCTAACTCCTCCATTGGGGTCCTCATGCTCAGCCCAATGGTTGGCTGCCAGCATCCACCTCTGTATTTTCAGGCTCTGGCAGAGCCTCTCCGGAGAAAACTATATTCGGCTCCTGCCAGCAAGCACTTCTTGGCACCCTCAATAGAGTCTGGATTTGGCATCTGTATATGGGGTGGATCCCCAGGTGGGGCAGTCTCTGGATGGCCTTTTCTTCAGGCTCTGCTCCACACTTTGTCTCCGTATTTCCTTTAGACAGGAACAATTCTGGGTTAAAAATTTGGAGATGAACAGGTTGCCCCATCCCCCAACTGGAGGCCTTGCCTAACCTCTAGATATGGTCTCTACAGGTTTTCCTTCCCCTTTGTTGGGCAGCTAATCTCATCCCTGTTGGGTCCTCCAAGCCTCTTGCTTTCCTGGCAACTGGGGACTTGCTGGTGGCTACACCCAGCTCCCCATCCCCCATTGCTACCTCTGTTCAAATTTCTGACCCTCTGTAAATCATCTCCATTTCCTTCCATAGCTGATCTTTCCTCCTCCTTTCCCCCTTCTCTCTCCCCCTCCTCTCTTCCTCCCAAGTCCCTCCCACCCTCTACCCCCTGTGAGTATTTTATTCCTCCTTCTTAGAAGGACTGAAGCAACCACACTTTGGTCTTCCTTCTTGAGCTTCAGAAGCTTCTTTGGTCTGTGAGTTGTATCCTGGGTATTTCGAGCTTTTTGCCTAAATCCACTTATCAGTGAGTGCATACCATGTGTGTTCTTTTGTGACTGGATTACCTCACTCAGGATGATATTTTCTAATTCCATCCATTTGCCTGCAGATTTCATGAAGTCACAGCTTTTAATAGCTGAGTACGACTCCATTGTGTAAATGCCACATTTTCTGTATCCATTCCTCTGTTGAGGGATATCTGGGTTATTCCCAGCTTCTGGCTATTATAAATAAGGCTGTTATGGACATAATGGAGCATGTGTCCTTGTTATATGTTGGAGCATCTTTTGGGTATATGCCCAGGAATGGTATAGCTAGGTCCTCAGGTAGTACTATGTCCAAATTTCTGAGGAACTGCTAGACTGATTTCTAGAATGGTTGTATCAGTTTGCAACAATGGAGGAGTGTTCCTCTTTCTCCACATCTTCACCAACATCTGGTGTCACCTGAGTTTTTGATGTTAGCCATTCTGACTGGTGTGAGGTGGAATCTCAGGGTTGTTTTGATTTACATTTCCCTGATGACTAAGGACGTTGAGCATTTCTTTAGGTGCTTCTCTGCCATCCAGATTCCTCAGTTGAGAATTCTTTGTTTAGCTCTGTCCCCCATTTCTCAGTAGGGTCATTTGATTCTCTTGAGTCTAACTTCTTGAGTTCCTTGTATATATTAGCCCTCTATTCGATGTAGGACTGGTAAAAATCTTTTCCCAATCTGTTGGTTGCTGTTTTGTTTTGTTGACAGTGTTCTTTGCCTTATAGAGCTTTTCAACTTTATAAGGTCCCATTTGTTGATTCTTGATTTTAGAGCATAAGCTATGGGTGCTAAGGAAAAATTTCCCTGTGCTTATGTATTTGAAGCTCTCCCCTACTTCCTCTTCTGTTAGATTCAGTGTATCTGGTTTTGTGTGGAGGTCCTAGATCCACTTGGCTTTGTACAAGGAGATAAGAATGGATCAATTTGCTTTCTTCTACAAGGTGACTGCCAATTGAACCAGCACCATTTTTTTTTTTTTTTTTTTTTTTAAAGAAAGTGCTGTCTTTTTTTCAACTGGCTGGTTTTAGCTCCTTTGTCCAAGATCAAGTGACCATAGGTGTGTGAATTCATTTCTGGGCCTTCAATTCTATTCCACTGATATACTTGCCTGCCTCTGTAACAATACCATGCAGTTTTTAATCACTATTGCTCTGTAATACTGGCCTTTTTTTTTTTTTTTTTTGTTATTCCAAATGAATTTTCAAGTTGCTCTTTCTAACTCTATGAAGAATTGATTTGGAATTTTGGTGGGGATTGTATTGAATTTGTAGATTGCTTTGGCAAGATGGCCATTTTTACTATGTTAATCCTGCCAATCTAAGAGCATGGGAGATCTTTTTGTTATTACAGGTAGAATTATGTTTGTGTGGCTATCTTCTTTTGGGCTTGTTGAAAGATTACTGTCTTGCTTTTTACAGGGTATAGTTCTCCCATTTGTATTATTCCTTGTAGCAAAGCTGGATTTTTGAAAAGATATTGTGTAAATTTGGTTTTGTCATGGAATATCATGGTTTCTCCATCTGTGGTAGTTGAGAGTTTTGCTGGGCATAGTAGCCTGGGCTGGCATTTATGTTCTCTTAGGTTCTGTATGACATCTGCTGAGGATTTTTCTGGCTTTTAGAGTCTCTGTTGAGAAGTCTGGCGTGATTCTGATAGGTCTGCCTTTATATGTTACTTGACCTTTTCCCCTTACTGCTTTTAATATTCTTTCTTTGTTTTGTGCATTTGGTGTTTTGGCTATTATGTGACCTGATGAATTTCTTTTCTGGTCCAATCTGTTCGGAGTTCTGTAGGCTTCTTGTATGTTTATGGGCATCTCTTTCTTTAGGTTAATGAAGCTTTCTTCTGTAATTTTGCTGAAGATATTTACTGGCCCTTTGAGTTGGGAATCTTTACTGTCTTCTATACCTGTGTTCTTTAAATTTGATCTTCTCTTTGTGTCCTGGGTTTCCTGGATGTTTTAAGTTAGTTTTTTACATTTTGCATTGTATGACTGTTGTGTCAATGTTTTCTATGGTATCTCTATACCTGAGATTCTCTCTTCTGTCTCTTGTATTTTGTTGGTGATGCTTGTGTCTATGACTCCTGATCTCTTTCCTAGGTTTTCTATCTCCAGAGTTGTCTTCCTTTGTGATTTCTTTATTGTTTCTATTTCCATTTTTAGATCCTGGATGTTTTTATGCCATTCCTTCACCTGTTTGATTGTGTTGTCCTGCATTTCTTTAAGGGATTTATGTTTCCTCTTTCAGGGTTTCTACTTGTTTACCCATGTTCTTCTGAATTTCTTTAAGGGAGTTATTTATGTCTTTCTTTATCATCATTATGAGATGTGATTTTAAGATCAGAATCTTGCTTTTCTGGAGCGTTGGGGGTATCCAGGGTTTGCTGTGTTGGGAGAACTGGGTTCTGATGATGCCAAGTAACCTTGGCTTTTGTTGCTTAGGTTCTTGCATTTGCCTCTTGCCATCTGGTTATTTCTGGTGCTAGCTGGTTTTGCTGTCTCTGACTGGAGCTTGTCTTGTCTGTGAGCCTGTGAACGTAGGTGTGTCAGCACTCCTGGGAGACCCTCTCTCTCTGGGTGGGATTTGGGTGGGGAGTGCTGTGGCTATCTCTGGGGTGCAGATGGAAACCAGAAGGATCTGGATTGCAGTTTATGAAAAAGTGGTTTGAATACTTTTTTTTTTTTTTTTTAAACTGACTGGTTCCAAGAGAAGGAGTTGAAGCAGCCGCTGAGCTTATGAAATGTCCTTAAGTTAATGTAAAAATTTTCTAGCAATTTCTATCCTTAGGGGAGGTCAGTGAGCCATGGTGAAGGACGCTTGCCCAGTCTAAACATGTGTAGTGAGAGCCAGTGATTCATATTCAGATCTCACTCACATGTGTCTATGTTTTTCAGCTCATGACTATTTGAATCCTTCCCAGGATTCTTAACCATAAAATGCCTGTCTAATTATTTTGACATATTCCTGCTGGGCAGTGAATGCTGTGAGTTTTGTAAGGATAGAATTATGAACCCAGGGTTATGTTTTTCTTATTCTGTCTTTCTTGTTGTGTCTACCAGCGTTATGTTCTAAGACCCACTTCATTTGATTTCTGTTACCAAGTGATTTAGGGCACCAACAGACGTTTTCCAGAACTGAATGTGTGGGGCCAAGTCTTTTTCCTTTACTAGAGAAGCAACTTGGATCTCAATGTTTCTTGTTCTATTTTAAAAATATCTTTGCATTAAAATCTTGTGTGCTGGTGATAAAGGGATAGATGACCACATATGGTTTTTTTTTAAATCCTTGACTTTTTCTTTGCACAAAATATAACATTATGAACAGGAACGAGGCCGCTGGGTTACCAAGAAAAAATTGACAAGCTAAAAAGACACAGAGACTGTGCCTCAAAAACAGAATCTGCAAGCAGTTTAGGTTATCTAGATGTCAGATTAACATTTGTGTGGTTATTGTGTGTGTGTGTATGTGTGTGTGTGTGTGTGTGAGCAAAATCTTTTCCTTCCTACATTTCAGCTCAATACTATGAAAATAGCTTTCTAACAGGCAGAATCCAGTTGATGATGTGTTTGTTGGAAATCTCAAAATCTCCTGAAGCTATTTCTACAAATGAATAGGGCATTTTTTTTCCCTGGGAAAAACTTCTGTATTACTGTGTAGACAGTAAGAAACTTGGAGAGGAAGAGTAAAGTTCTCAGGGTCCAAAAAGTTCCTTCTGTCTGAGATTGTTATTCGGCCTGTTGTTCTCTGTGAAAAACAACAGAACTGTTGTTCCCAATAAAATCACAAAAAGGGAGCTGACTATCTCAGATGTCGGTTTACACAGGAAAAAACCATAAACAGATCTTAACAAGAATCTCAGGCGTTTTGTTAATAATTAATAAGCCACAAGGAGCTCTTGGTAGATGCCTGAGGCGATATTGAAATTAACCCCTAGATCTGAGAAGCTCAATGCAATAAACCATTTTTTTTCCTTATTCACGTGGAATGGATAAGAAATCCAGGCAGTGTGCCAGTTGGTAAGGAGGGAAGAGAGCCCAGCTTTGGAGTTCATCAAGGATATGGACTGAGGCAAACTCTGCCATCTTGTGGCACCAACTTGTCAACAAGTGACCTCAAGGGTTTGCTACCATGGGGAAGATGGTATGTAGCAGGCTAGCCTTCTCTGAGTGACACACATGTGCCACCTCTGCCAGGACTGCTGGCTGTAGTCACTCACACTGCCTTTCCTAACAAGCAGAAGAAGAGAGAACTCGATAGAAGCTTCAGGACTCATTTATTCTCGGATGACATTTAAAGTTTCGTGTCTACATACAGCAACTTTCCCTCTTCATGCATATCAGTTCTCACACTTTCCTAAGTAGCTGAGTTATTTGGATATTTTAGCAATAATTTAATATTGAAATGGTTACTTACTTTTATTATCTCTGTGTATGGATGAGAGCGTGCATGGATTTATGTGCACTGCATGCATGCGGGAGCAGGGAGTGGGGGACAGAAGAGGGAAGTGAATTATCTGCACCTAGAGTTGCAAATAGTTCTGGGCCCATGTTCTCTGTAGGAGCAACTAGCGCCAGCCCCTGATTTCGCATTTTTAAGCTACTGATTTTAATAGGAACAGATTAAAAATGAAGGATTATTGGGAAGAAAGATTTTTGTTTGCTTGCGCACAGACCTGCACCTCTTAGTATTTATCCAAAGCATCCCCTTTTTATATCTCACCTGCTCCTTTCACTTTGAGAAGCGCCTCTCCCCATCTCTGTGACACTGTCCATCATAAACTCACCTATCAGACACAAGAGCACTCACAGGGCTTAGCATGGAACACACGCCTCACTAATAATGGCACAAGTTGTTGCTCATTCAAATGTGATGGACCATTTTTTACATTCCGTGTGCTTGCTTCCTTCTTCCCCTTGCTTGTGTACACATTCTCAGGTTCAAACCTACCCCACGTTACTACTCATAGGATTTTCCATCTGGAAGAACCCATTTCCTCTAGTGAAGGCTGAACTGAATTTCAGAGGCAAATATCCTAAGGATGCTCTTCAGACAGATGCAAACTTTGGACACAGATCTGGTTGACGTGTCATATAGGGAAGAATCCCAGAAGCCCTAGACTCCAGATACACAAATAAAATCAGTAGTCAACCTTTTAGCTTTAGACACACACACACACACACACACACACACACACACACACACACACACACACACACAAAGAGAGAGAGAGAGAAGATCTCTAAGGTTAACTGCCAAGATTCTGACATGGGCTGTTATCAGGAAGAAGGTTCCTCATTCCCCTATGACACAGGTGATAAACAAGGGTTGGGGTCTTTCCCTTTGATATCAGGAAATATCAGGAATGCACCAAAGATGCATGTTGCTACTATTCAACAACATAGCATTGGAGGCATTTGTAAAAGAGTTAGTAAAAGCTATGATGATTTAAAACAAGAAGGAATTAAGACTTCAAATATATTCCAAGTATAGAATTTGATATGTAGAATCTTATGCATGGAATATTAAGACTAACATGTAAATGCAGAAAATTACCAAATACATGGTCATTATATTATATTGAATAACATTTCCTTATGTAAGGAAGAATATGGAAACCAAATGCCTAAGACAACACATATCTCAGAAAATATATGTTACATTTCCATGAAAAAACTTACTAGTCTATCTAACTTCATTAGGTTCAGCTACAGAAAACATAACTGAATAAAGGGGTGCCATGTCTATTAACTGAAAACCAATAGTGATTATCAACATATTCTACCACTCTAACGTCACAGTATATCTGTCTTATCTTCTAGAACTATTCTTCCCCTTTCCATATTATATCTATGATCAATGAGCTCTTGATTTTTGATATGGTTTCAAATGAGGGTCCAATTGCATGCTTTAAGTTAATAACAATTACCCCAATATCATTTATAGGCTGGTATGTTTCAACCTACTAATCTTAAACCAGGGCTACACAGGGAGATCCTGTCCTTCACCTCCTTACCAAAATAGGGAGCCTGTTAAGTAGCCATGGCTCTTAGGACTGGAGAGAGATACAAAGAACTCAACAATGATGGTGTAATTCTCCAAAGCATGCATTAGCTTAAGGGGACAATAAAGACCAGAGATGTGTGTGGAGGTTAGCAAATTCAGACCCTTAAGATAGAATCCCACAGTTAGAAGACAGAATACACGCTCAGGTTCAGCCCAAACATCTGTTTTTAAACACATTCATCTCAGAATATTTTCTCAGACCATGAATTATCTAAATTAATAATGGAGGCTTGGCTTTCTATATTTTCATTTTTATGGTATTTGGGGTATATGCATGTGTGCACATGTGTGTATGCCAGTACACACACATGTACTTTTGGGGACCAGCTTTAGGACTCTCCTCTATCACCCATAATCTTATTTTTTGAGACAGAGTGTCTCATTGAACCTGGAGATCCAGTTCTGGCTAGATTGGCTAAAGGGTTCCCAGGATCTGCTTATGTCTTTCTCTCACTTCTATTCCCAGTGCTGGGTTTACAGGTGCATGTGGCCATACCCAGCTCGTATACAAGTTCTGGGAATAGAACTCGGGTCTTAACACTTGCATGACAGGCACTTCACACACAGAGCCAACTCCTTGAGCTCCCATAACCGAAATGTCTACATCCCTGGAAGCAATCTCACACGTATATAAACATTTGGATTAAAAAGTAACGGAAATGGGGGAATATTTATATTTTATCTTTGTTGAAATACATGCAAAACTTTAGGGATGTGATTAGTGCATTTTAGTGGGAAATTTATGCTTCAGAAGTGTCTACCGAAAACCTAGAAATAATAAGACAAATATGGTTTAGTACATAAAATTAGAGCAATAGCAAAACAGCAAAGCCAAGAAAGAAATAACTATCATAGGGGTTGAAATTAATGTGGGAAGCTATGGAGAAAATTAATAATGAAAGCTGGTTTCCTTAGAAAATGAAATACAATAGAACCCCAGGAAGGCTAATGAAGGGGGAAGTAAAATACAAACAAAACTTTCCAGTCGTAACTCATAACTTGCCAGGAATTCAACTTAGAATCATTAAGTTCAAAAGTCACATTTGGATATGGGTTATAACACACACACAGTGTAAAACATTTCCCCTTTTGTGCATGTATTAGTCAGTAAAGGTTAAAATTCTAATTGAAATAAAAATAAATAAATCCAGAGGATGGAGACATGGCTCAGAGGTTAAGAGCACTGCCTCCTCTTCCAGAGGTCCCGAGTTCAATTCCCAGCAACCACATGGTAGCTCACAACCATTTGTAGTGGAATTTGATGCCTTCTTCTGGTGTGTCTGAAGACAGCTACAGTGTACTCACATACATGAAATTTAAAAAATTCTGCTTAAAAATATATATATTCAGGAAACCAGAGAAAATTATTGACCCTATAACCTTTCCAGGCGTAACTTCCCTAGCATTTAAAAACTGTCATAAAGCTAATTCTATGAGTTTAAAATTTGGACTCCCACGAACAGGAAAATGAATCTGGTTTTGGAGCCTGCAGCTTTTGTCTACTCTGACACTGTCCATCATAAACTCATCTGACACCAGAGCACAGGGCTTAGGGCGGAACTGGTCTCCCATCAATAACAACCAACGCTACCGTTCACTCTGTCTGAAGAGCATCCTTAGGATATTTGCCTCTGAAATTCAGTTCAGCCTTCACTAGAGGAAATGGGTTCTTCCAGATGGAAAATCTTATGGGTGGTAATGTGGGGTAGGTTTGAACCTGAGAGTTTGCACCCAAGGAAGGGAAAGAAGGGAGTGAGGAAGGGAGATAGAAAGAAAGCAAGCAAAAGAAGGTCACAGGAACATAAAGGAAGTCCCATGAACTAAGCTGTGCACAGTGGCCTATGCTCAAAGTCCCAAACACTGAGAAAGCTGACTCAGAAAGAGTCCCTAGAGGTTATGAGTTCACGACCAGTCTGAACAATATATAGAGACTTTATACAAAGAAGGTAAACATTAAAAGCCCTATGAGTTTGAACCTACAAGATCACACAAATTGCAATTGAGCACAACTGAACTTTAGCACCTCGGTCATAAGGGAAAACACAGAGTTTTAAAAAAATACTCTGTGACTTTTACATTCGAGGTTAAAATGAAATTAGGGAGGGCAAGGAGAAAGGACGAGTTGTAGGTTAAAAGCGGGGTGGTGGGCGCAGGGAGAAAGTGAGGGCGGGGGCTAGTGGGTGTGCCCGCCGGGGTGAAGGGCGAAGGTAGTGGGTGGACTACAGGAAGCTGCAGGGACCACAGGTGGAAAATAAACTTCAACCCAGTTGCAAACCAGAATAAATCAACCCGTAGACAAATGGAAAATCTCACCCGCAACGTCTGCTGGGAGCCGAAAACCAAAATCAGCACAAATGCATACAGGAAAGGGAGGGGGAGGGGGTGTCCAGTTGTTAGCTGCTCTGTGCTGTCTGTGATTCGATGTCTGTATTACTGACTTGATTGAGGATGGTAGCCAAATCCAAAAGAACACAGACACTTTCTTCAGAGGTAAACACACAAAAATGCACTTTTACAGATTTTCTACTTCTTGGTTTATGGTTCTAGTAGTTGTCTCAGATCCACGTGAACTCACAGATTTGAGGGGGGCACCTTTCAGTCCCTATAATAAATTTTGTACTTACATGTGTGGCCACTAGGTGTCTCTTTTCATACACATTATGTCCGCAGAAAGTTAGGCTGTTCTTCAAGGCATTTCTTCCTATAGATTGTAATTCTTTTTGTTTTTGTTTTTTTTAATTTGAATTTTGGAAGCTATAAAGAACGTCTTTTGTATATTGGAATAGTTCACCCTGAAGATCAAAAATGTCTCTTAGCTCGCTTATGCTCGCCCGACAAAATCTTTCATTCTACGCCTCTACAGCTTGCCTGTGTTCCCACGTGTAGCGCGCTGAATAAGCATCTAATTGTGGGTCATGCTGGGTATCTTATCAGTAAATCGCTTGCCCACCTTATTCCTAATGCTTATTCCTAGTCAGAGGTAAGGTTTACACAAACCAACAGACATTTATGTCTGTATGTCTGTCTGTATGTCTGAGCTGGCTTGTTGGAGCCATCCGTTTGTAAGACTGTTGTGATTTACTGCTCACAGAAAACTCAAGCTTAACTACAAAGAAGGAGAAAGGGCCGAGGGAATACCCATCCATCACGGCGAAAAGGCTGTGGAGTCAAAGGACATTAAATGAAGCAAGCCTGAACTAAAGTAATTGGTTACCTCAGAGCATGCATACACTGCCGCCATTTTACCAACCAACCAACAGACCAACTCTCTTCTATGGAGGGAAAATTAGATGATTACTAAAAGAAGGAACATTATGTGCCCGGCTTGGCCCTCCTTAGAGTCTGGCATCTGTTCGTCCAAAGGCTTCCGTGAAATACACTTAGTGCTACTTGGTACACTACCATGTGGGAGTAAGAAGGAATCATGGGAGTCTTTAGTGGAACGAAGAACTGGTCACTTGTTTGTGAACAATGCTTTCTGTGATCTTGCCATGTCATTGAACTGTATTTCTTACGCAGGGCAGGGCGTGGAATAAATATAAACCTTTAAAGACATGCCGTGAGTTCCTGCTTCTCATATTGGACTTCAACACACACAAGTTTGGATCTTAGTGTGGCAAGTTCTGAGTCGCTGGGATATGGAGCGAGCAAAGAGAATGCAGTTACCTACAGGTTGCATGCATGGGTTAACAAGGACTCTCAGTAGAGTATGTTTGTGTGCATTAGAGTGTATATACACATGTGGTCAGGGCTAGAATATACATATTCTTTTGAGGGCTTGTTTATGTAAGTAATTGTAGAATTGAGTCTTTGTGCCCATTAGGGTACTGGTCTGCCCCACACGCCAGTGAAGGGGATGACTAGGTTCCAACTCTGGGGAGTAGGAGTAACTTCTGCTGGGTGCAGTCAATGACAGTTACCCTGTTGTTCCAAACTATGAGTATACTGTAGGTATAGACTTTAACCATTGAGTTTAGAGTTCTGGAAGCCTTCAGAAAAGCAAGTAATGCCTGTAACTGAGCAACTCAGAGGAACCCCATGCCTCCCAGAAGACCATGGCCAACAATTATTTGTGTTAGGTATTGGAATATTCTTTCAGGGGACAACAGAGGAGGCTTGTTTGGGACCCTATTCAGGTGGCTGCTTTGTTGTTGCTCTGGTGATGTGGTCTGCAGGTAACAAAGTTTGACACTGAGTGCAGGAAGGATTTTTCTCTCACTCACGTATGTGACAGCAGTATGTTGGAGCCGTGGTTGTCAGGGCTGACAGTGTGTGCAAGAACACACTGAGAAGGCAGGAAGGAGCCTGTCAGTCTCCTCAGATGATGTATTCCAGGATTCTAATGGTGTTGAAAATGAAGTAATTTTAAGCATCACAGTTTTTCTATTTTATAAAAAAGCCTGTGATCCGCATAGCCATCTGTGAATTCCTTACCACAGCAGGGAGAATGGGAAAGATATTCTGCCAAGGGAGTGGAAGAGAGAAAACCAAAATGGAGAATCTCCTGAAGTAAAAAAAAAAATGAGTTGAAATCAGATAGACAGTACTGAAATTAAAATTCAAAAAAGGGGAGGGGGAAAGGGAGAGGAAGGAAAAGGGGAGAAGGAGGGGAAGGAGGAGGAGGGGGAGGGGAAGGAGGAGAAGGAGGGGAAGGAGGGGGAGGAGGAAGTAATTGGTATAAAACACCTTTGGTTTCTATCAGTTTCCTAGAGAATGAATCCCAAACAACCTGCACCCATGCATATCCATTAGCAAATGTCACCCTGCATACCCCAATGGCAGGTCACTCTGTATTTCCTTCCTTCACACCTGCTCTGGCATGACAGGAGAAATTTCATGTTCATTGGCAAAACAAATGGATTATTTCGTGTCTCACGCTTTTACACAGGAGCCAAGATGAGCATTCTCTTTGCTTTCTATGGTGCCACTGTGATGGCCTATCAGCAGCACATGCCTGCTGACCAAATGCCCAGGTGTCAATCAAGGGGGAACGACCTCTGCTAGATCAATTGCATGGTTTTGATGACTGGGTCTTACACCCTAAGGAGGAACTACCGCTGCCCCCATGTTTCCTCTGTTTTCTGGGTTAACAAGAATACCGGTTTACCTATATTCCTCTATGTCTATAAATCTGCCTATTACTCTTTTAATGCCTTATGAAATGCTAGCATTGTAATTTCAGAGGGTAAACGGGTTGTGAGTTACTCTGTGCTTTTAGAAGTATTAGTTCAGCATTCTGGTGTTTTTCACTTTAACGCTTGGGAAAAGGAAAGTGTGCCTAGGCCACATTTTATTTAAATTGAAAAGTTATGTCTAAATCACAGTTATCATCTTTTTACAACTTTTTAAAACTGTTATTGTGTGTATATGTATCCAAATGTATGTGCATGCATATGGTGTGTGCATGTGTGTATGTGCCTGAATATGGTGTGTGTATGTGTGTGTGTGTGCATTGCATGTATATAGTATATGTATATGTGTGCATGTGTATGTGCATACATATAGTGTGTGTGCATTGCATGTACATGGTGTGTATATATGTGTGTGTATGTACATGCATGCATATGGTATGGATGTGTGCATGTGTATACATATTCATGTATGTGAATATGCATGAATTTATAGATATGGTGTGTGAGTCTGGGCACATGAATGTCACAGCAGTTGTGTGGAGATCAGAGACTACTTATTAGGTGTTGTTCTCTCTGTCTACCATGGGATCTAAGAATTGAACTGTGTCATCAGGTTCTTTTGGCAAATGTTTTCATGTCACTGTTCCTAGTCTCTTTTATGACACTTTAAAATGATATTTACATGTTAAACATCATCATTCAAATCAAACACTGATGCTAGGTCTCATGAACCTACAAACCCATGTAATAAACCTTTTATTCTTAGTTCTTAAAAATTAGTGACCATACCAGCCTTCTTTAATAATACAGTGTTTGTTGCAAAACCCTAGTCTTGATCTATTTCCTGGTTTCGAAATGACATGGGCTCATAGTGGACACTTCTGACTTAAAAGCAGTTTCTAAAGCAGCTAGAATGTGCTTGGTATAAGGAAGACGTTTGCACTTAAAGCAATCTGGGATGATTCTTCATTTGTATATGTAAGTAAAGCCTCTTTGAGGTTAACTCTAGGATTCATTGACAGTGACTGATGCTTTCTACTCTCCAGGTGCAGACCTGTCAGGAATGCAGTGTCTTTCAAGTCACAGACTTTTAAAAAAAAAAAAAAAAAAAAAAAAAAAGCACATGACGTCATTGGTTTGGCTCCACTACCTGTTGTTGGGTCTTTAGGAGTTCTCTAAGGAAGATAACTGCCATCAGCATCATTGAGAAAAGTGTACTCTTGAGATCAGCAATGAGGCTCCAAAAAGTTGTGGGGAGACCCAGCTCGGAATTTTAATCAGCCCCAGAGTGTGAGAGCAGTTCTATTTGATGAAGTTCATTATCACACCTGCCTAAACCTCCTAAGTGTGCACTCATTCCGTTTGGAAGAGTAGTTTTGTATAACAAACCTATTTCGAGATAATTGCTCCCATTCTAGGAATTGCTCCCACCTACTGAGCATTTGCTGTGTCTGAGTGCTTGCCTTAAGCTGTCTTATCTAGTTCTCACAAAACCTCCTAGAGCTAGTTGTTATCATTTCTGTTTAACTCATGATGTATTCCCTAACCAGAGAAATTAGGGATGTATACAAGTTTGTATATTTCCCGAGTGATGGAATTGAGATTCAGACACAAATATGTTTGCCTCTTGTCCACATGTTCTAGTGCATTAGGTACATAGTTTTGCACGTATGAAATGATCTGGAAGCCTAGTGGGCACCCAGGTATTTATTCTAAATTGTCATATAAACTTAAACCATACATATAAAAATGTGGGTTCTAGAATACTGTAAATCCCAGTAATTGTATATAATAAATACCACAAAGATGTGATGAGTTCCATCATTAAAAATATTTACCTTCAGGACTTACAAATCTTAAATTTTTTTTTCTTTTCTCCCGAGACTCAAATTATGATTCTTTTACTTCCTGGATTTTTATCCTAGAACACAGTATGTTTAGGCTTGGCCAACTATTGATAATTCTCACATCTGTGCTACAGTATAAACATTTAAATCAAACATAATTGAATGTTTTTGTGAAATAATTATTTACAGAAATTGATTTTATGTGGAGTGAGTTATTGCTCCAGTTATTGTTCATGAATAATTTAACAATATGAATATATTACATACGTGTACAATAACTATGACTACAGTGGAGAGTTATCTTGGTCGAGTGCATGTTCTTTAACCACAGAGATGCAGCCTTTTTTCTATAACTGTGGAATACAACCATGAATGATGAATATTGTTCATTGCTAGAATGAAAGAATGCAAAACTAATCATAATCTTAGTGTTGGTCTTTATGTGAACATTTAAAAATAGTTTTCACATATGTAAAACGCATTGGACACTTTAAAAAGATTTTATTAGCACATGTTGCTTATATAATAATTCCATTATGACATTGCCATACTCACCACATTCACCCCCATTTCCCTCTCTTGTCTCCTTACCCCTCTCACTGAACCTCTTCTTAGCTGGTTCCATTTCTACTTCTCTGGTGTTTCGTTTTATATCGGTGAACAAGTTTAATCAGAGCTATTTACAGGCACACAGGTGAGAGCTATTTAAAGAAATATGGGCAACTCACTTGCACCTACACCACTAAAGAAATTGTCTATCCATTTCCCGGAAGCCATGACTGTCTGTAGCTCCTCATGGAGGGGTGGGGCCTCTCTCTAGCAATTGGTAAGTAGCTGTGAAATCTTAAAGAGGAGCTTGGCCTTGGGAGCTCCTCCGCTCTCCATGTTGATGGGCTCAGTCTTGTGCTTATCTTGTGCTGGGAATCATGGCTGCAGAGCTCAGCCCCGTGATGTCTGGAAGGATGACTCTCTACAACACTTTACTCCTTCACTGAGCACTTACATTCTTTAAGCCTCCTCTTACATGGCATCCTAAGAACCATTTTTGAGACTTTGCCAGTCACCTGCCATGAATCAGGATGAGCCGTCACAATTATGATTAACGATCAGCAGTCTGCTCAAGTCGGCTTTGCTTTGATTTTGTTGAAAGGAAATCATTAAAAAATATTTTTAAAAGGTTTATTCCTTTGAAATGATGTGCTTGATTGGGGGTATGTGTGCTTTATAAACAAACAAACAAACAAATAAATAAATAAATAAATAAATAAACCCACAGAATTGTTTTATGACATCCTCATTGGGGTCTTAATCATCTTTAAAATATCTGATAATGCAAAAATTATTGACCAAGACATACCAAATAAATAGTGTTTCTTCCTTTGGTTCTTTTATTTGTATGTACCATGCTTAAACTAGTATTTTCAGATGGCTGGTGAAATAATAAGTAAATAATCATTTTCAAAATAATTTTGCTGTCATCATTTTTTTTTCAAAAGCCATTGTGTGAACAATAATATTTTCATTGAAACCTTGGAGCTATGCGCTCACCTTTATCAGCTCATGCCCATGTGTGGTTGGTAAGCTTGTTCTCACTGTCAGTTAGGAAACATGCTGGCTGACTCAAGTCTTCCCATTCCCCAACCCCAATTTTGGCTGACTGTTTGTCAGGGAGGCAAATCTTGAATTGAGTTTAGATTACTTCCATTCCCCTCTAATGTGTATGAATGCTTACCTCCCTATAAGTTTGTATACCACATGTGTGCCTGGTGCTCATGGAGGCCAGAAGAGGGCATTGAGTCCCCTAGAACCGGAGTTACGGACAGCTGTGAGGCCTCATGTTGACTGTGGAAATGGAACCCGAGTTCTCTGCAAGAGTAGGAAGTGCCCTTAATTGCTGAGCCAACTCTCTTGCCCACTAAAGTTTAGGTTTTACCTGTATAAAGAAACAGAGCTCTGGAATTATTAACTGCTCATAGACAGATAGCAAAATACAGGGATGTTCATGCCCAGCTGGCCCTGATGCCCACTACACCATGACAGTGACTGTTATTTCTACCATTTGCTTTTCAACCGAAGAAAGAATGGCAGTAGTATTGTTTCATGCCCATGACTTACAGATTGAAAAGAAAACGTTCAATGGATCATTCATGATGGTAGTGTTCCATGAAACAAACGAACGAACGAACGAAAGAAACCTATATGGTTTCTATATGGAAACTCATAATTAGGCAATGCTATTGTTGGTGTATCCAAATTATTAATTCAACAAATATTTACTGAAACATTCAGGAAAAAAAGATTGGGGATGTATCGATGAACATATGAATGAGACATTGTAGTAAACGGTAATTAATAAATCTCAATGCAGGGTTCCTTCCTGCCTTAGGCCATTTATATTCCTGGATGAAAGACACACACAGCCTTTATATTTTAATATTGTCTCAAGCAGCACAACAACTGGGCAACTGCCTACTGTTCATGCTGTTAGATCCACTTTCATACTGTTAACTCCAAGTTGCTATTTACTAATTTCTATGTTCTATCTTGGCTACTCTTGACCCAGTTGAGCAGTCCACTCTGGACCACGTTCTCTTGGCTCTTTTATATGGTTGCTTTCCTTCTCCCTCCAGTTCATCCTTCTTCTTTGGTGGTTCTTACTCCTCTATAGAGTTTTCTCTTTTCTCTCCCTTTCCTCCTCCTCCTAAGCCTGGGAAAGCTGACCCCACCTATCTCTCTTCTCCCCAGCTATTAGCTGCTGGCATCTTTATTCACTAGTCTGAATTAGCCTGGGGGTCAGGTTCCAAAGGTTACATGCTGACTCTGAATCTTAGAGGTCAGCACTTAGTGTGGAATACTAGCAGTGTTAGGCCAGCCCACTAGATGACTTGACACGGGTAGGTATTGTGATGGAGTATAATATAATAACGAAACAACTGCAGAATTAATTACTCATTACAAAGAAGAGAACTTCATGAATCAAAGCACAGAATCTTGAATAGCATAAAAGGGATCAACCTTCTTCAAGAACTTGATTAAGCATTGTTTGGTAAGGGGAATAAAAATGTAGAGGGTAGAAAGCATCTTGGGGAAAGATTAAGCGTGCATAGAAGCCATGTGATTAGGACAAATATATTTAAGGAAGTTTATTTTAGAAAAGACAAGCAATTCAGGAGACATAGCAAATGTCCATGAATGAGGAGGAGAAGACTCCTGAGCAAGGATTATTCAGCTTCCTTGTAAGATATCTCAAACCTTTGGTGTTTATCTCAAGACCACTGTGGACACTTAAGAGATTATTGATCACACTGTCTCTTTTCTTAAATGCTCAGGCCAGGCCCTGGGATAGAATGGTCTCATAGTAGCAAAGATGAAGAGCCTTGTAGGGTGGGAAACGGAGATCAGGTAGAGGTATCCCTTTAGAAATAGATGAGTTAGGAGTTAGAGCATGCAGAAGAAACATGCTCTTCAGTATCCAAGGCAGTTCTAATTCTGCATCTCCCACTAAAGCCAGTGTTCGAGAAAGCAGGGGAAGGGACATCTCATCGTTGTTTCCAATGGCCTCCCAACGTTTCCAGGCTTTGTTGTTGTAGTTTCTAGAAGTCTGACTGAAGAACAGACTCAGAATTCTCTCTTTGGATGGTGTGATCTATCAGCTCAAAGAAGCCTTTGAACAGGCCATCCTAGACTGTGTCCTTCACCAGTGTAGGCAGCTGGGCACAAAAAAGAGTGACTCTTGGCCATTGTGTTTTCTGGTCTCTTTAGCAACTCAGGTACAGAGATATCCACAGAATCCCTAACATGTGAGCATCATAAGCAATGTCAGGTGGGGAACATGGGTCACCGGGATGGAACAGGTCCTAGTGATGCAAGTTTGTACTCCCAGCTACTCAGGAAGCCAAGACAAGAGGATCAAGGAATATAGAGTGAGTTTTAGTACCACCTGGTAACTTAGCAAAATCCTGTGTGTGAGGGGTGGGAGGGAAGAAAGAGACACAAGGTCAGGGAGACTTTAAATGAATAGGAAATCTAGATTCAAATCAAACACAAAGTTTCCAAGCAATTGCCTAAATTTCTCCATCTAAGAAGGGGGGAATAATAGTATTTTTAAAATAAGAAGCTATGATAATTATAAGTCATGGCACAACAAACTTACCAAAGAGTTTGGTTACATACCACATACTTAAAAAAAAAACCACACACACACAAGAAAGTGGACTGTTGAATTGTAATAACAAAGAGGCCAATTAGCTTTCAGGGTGAGTAAGGACAGCTTTCAAAGGGGTGTATTATATATTATTAAACGGTTTACACAGCTGACCATTAACACAGCCTCCCTTAAGCAATGGATGTGTTTTACAATACAATGGTTTGTGAGATTTTATGATGAGTTAGATCATGCTTTCAGCTGTATGAAGACCTGTCATCATGTAGCTCTTGTCTAGCCCCAAGAAAGGATTATAGATTAGGTAACTGCATCTCACAGATGGGGGTCTGAGGCCCCAAATCAGTCACATACCCAAGATTTCAGCAGGGTGCTAAACTGCCTTTGCTTCTATTTTAGCCCAATCCAAAATATCTACTCTTAATGTCTGTTATTTTTTTCTCTCTTTACCTAAAAGTGCTGCTGACTTCCAACTATCTTTAGCTTGTGATGCATTTTCTCAATCATGGATGCTAAAAACACATTGCCTTAGTCAATAAAATATTTATAGGAAACCATATCAACATTATTATTTTATACATAAAAGCTTAATATAGAAAATAAATACCAAAGCGATAAAAATAAATGATTGGCTATTTCAGTTCCCATGGATAATCACTTTAGGCACTTGGTTTTTGTGTTTTTCCTGAAAATATATTCAGACTTATTTTCTCTTACCACATTGATATATATCTTTAAAGATTTGTCTTTATTTGTTTTTCGGGGTGATGGGTGGTCATGTGTATAGGTGCTTGCAGAGCCCATTGTGGGCTTTGGACTCCCTGGAATAGAGGTAAAGATGGTTGTGAGTTTGTTCTACGTGGGTTCTGGGAAATGAACAACTTACAAAAGCTGTAAGTGTTCTTAACCACTGAGTCATCTCTCCATCCTGTAAAGTTAACTTTCTTGCATAAAATAATAGAATCATCCAATAACCTTTTGTAAAGACACAGTCTGACTATGTAGCCCAGATTGGTCTTTAGCTCAGGACCTTCCTGCCTCAGAGGCCTCCAGAGTGTTAGGACCACAGGTGTTCCAGTATAACTGGAGATAATTCTGTACATATTTCAACCCATAGGGTGGTAGGGGCTCATGCCTTTAATCCCAGCACTTGGGAGACAGAGCAGGTGGTTCTCTGAGTTTGAGGTCCAGCCTGGTCTGCAGAGTGAGTTGCAGGACAGCCAGGGCTACACAGAGAAACCCTGTCTTCAAAAATCAAAACCAAAACCAAAACCAAACCAAACCAACCAAAGGAAAAAACCAAATATATTTCAACCCATCTTTTAATTAGCAGTATGTTGCAAAACTCTTTCCCTACGAGGCATTGTGGTGCTGAGGATACTTCATGTCACACAGAAAAGTCTGAGTGAGTCTCAATTGTTGCGTAATTACCATTATCACTGCTGTGGTCTCAAACAGCTGTCTAACACATCTGTAATGGTTGTCTTCCTTCAGGCCTCCTCTTCCTCTAAAGTTGGCTTCCACCACTTTATCTTAAATGGAACCAGATTGTTTTCTTTTGTGCTTCTTTTACTGCTAATATTTAAGGGCAGGCCATTCTTCTGTCACTTTATTATTTTCTTATTGGTGTGTAGCAAACACGTAGACGATTTCTCTGGTTGGTGACTTTTGAAAATAAATGGAAAGTTATGTGATTAAAGTGTTGGTCTTTCGATTGTGTTTCCTTTGTACTTTATAAATAAACATCTCATTCACATCTATGAAGGTATGGAATTTTTGATACTAAGAAGTAGTATCATACTAATTCAGGTAGAAGGCTGAAGGGCCCTACGACATGTACATATCGGCACCCAATTGTGGCTTTCGTCACAATAACTGAGAAATGAAGCCAGGTGAGATATCTCCTAAGAGACAAATGAATAAAGAAAGCACAGTGAATATACACAAAGGAATTTTATTCAACCATAAAAAAATAAAACTGACACTTATAGAAAAATAAGTGTAACTAGTCCTGGGGAGAAAAAAATGCCTGCCACAAAAGTACGATGTCCCCAGTTCAGGCCTCAGAACTGTTATGGATGCCCCCAGTGTGGTGGCATGTACTTGTAAGTCCAGCCCTAGAGAGGCAGAGACAGAAGCATCCCTGGGCCCAGGGAGAGCATCTCCAAAAACAATATCATATTTGCATAAATACATACAAATGAAGCCCACTACCTTGTTTCTTAACAACAGATTAGAGAATTAAAGTTACAAATTGAAAGGAAAGAAAGTGGTGGCAGTCTTCAAATTTGTGGGACCTTTGTGGTAAGAGATCAGGTTGATGGGGGGAGGGATATGGGTCTGAGCAGGTGTCATGGGGCAGGTTAGGAAATGCTCCAATTTGAGGCATTTCAGTGGATTCTGGGACTTCAGCAAGCTTTTGTGTCTTGAGAGGCCAGGTTTCCCCCTTCTGTTTTCATTTGCTTTTCTCGAAGCCACAGAGTGCCTAGTTTCTTCAGGTACTGGACTACAAAGGAGGAACATAGAAAATGACTTCTCTTGGTATAGCAGCTGGGACTTTCTGTGGGGTTGGCTGCACTTATGACATTTGATGATAGCATTGGTTCAATAACTCCATGTTGCCCACATGTCCGTACTGTTCTTCACAAAGAACAAAATGTTTTCATATCTCAGAAACAAAAAACCCAACGCCCCAATACAACAAAGTATCTAAGTCACACGTGTTATGTTCATTGCCAGAAATATACTGATAAGGTTCAGACAAAAATGGCTTAGTTTTTACAAATTCAATTCTAAGACATTGATGTACTGAATTTGAGATTAAAAGCCAATTAATGAATCATCATTATGGTGAAGTTTATCAGTCATAATGCCGGTCACTTCTCCCCCTACCTAAAGAGGGATATGATTTATGAGCAGTATAAACCCACACTTAACTGAAAATATTTTTTTCTCTTCCAGCTTTTGTTTCTGGCAGCCCAACACCCATTATGGCCACTGAAGGCAATGTAAGTACTCATGTGAGAATGTTCTGGAATACCGCAGGCTTTAGAAATCACCATTTTGATGAATAGGGAAAATACAAGATGAGTTAACTTCAAGTCCCAATTTGTCCTTCCTCTCATCAGCTTCAGTGGAATCAAATGACATTGTTATCGGGTTTCATTCAGTCTTCTGGGCTTTAAGCCACAAGACCTCTGACTGTTCAGAGATCAAGGAATACAGCCACGTACTCAAGAAAAACCCTCTCTGTGTTTTAAGAAGAAGACAACTAAGATAATGTGAAACCTCTTATCAACTCTTATAGGAAAATTTCCATTAATAACAATGGTAATTTTAAAAACAACTTTAGCTGCCTGTTACCCTCAAGCACATATATACCTTGAGCAAGTATATTATGTATATGGGTAAACATATGCAGGAACAGTGAGTAAGTTTGTCATTAGGATATGGCATTTGTCATAGAGGCAGACGTGAACTAGCATGGGGCTGTAAGTTGTGTACTTTTTGGTACATCTAATGACCTCTTGATAGGTGCAGAAGTACACAGGTACTGCAGCTACAAGTCCGTTGGTAGACTAGTTGTTTAGGTTTGAATCCAAGCAACACCCGAGCTGGGCATTGTGATGTACATCTTTACCCTCAGCACTCAGGAGGTGGGGGCAGGAGGATAAGAAGTCCATCACTGGCTACATAGTAAGTTCTAGGCTAGCCCAGGATGTATTTAACTCTGCCTGGAAAAAAAAAAAAAAGATTTATCAGAAGAAGGGAGCCTAGACTTGTGCCAAATTGGGCATGTGAGTATGGTTTCCAAGGCAAATTGGAGCAATAGTGAATGGGGGAAGGGGTCCCCTGGATGGTTCCTGGAAGCTGCATCTCCCTAATAGGCAGAAGGGTATCTAGTAAAATCTCTGCTTGGTTTCTTGATCACATCACGACCCAGACATATAACAATGAGCGTATTTCCCATCTGTAGTGACTATTTCTGGTTGTCAGCTTGACCAAATCTGGAATGAGCCACAATCCAGAATTGGGGGGCCCACCTTTGATCTTGATCTTGAGGCATAGAGACTAAGAATCTTAGGAAACTAAGGCAAGGAGATCACTGAGCTCAAGGTCATCTGGGACAAGCAAGTCCCAGATCCAGGTGTGGTGGCACACACCTTTAATCTGGGACACACCTTCAGTTGGAGACCTACATAAGGACGTTGGAACAAGAAAGGCTCTCTTTCTCGGCCTACCTGCCTTCTGGGGCTTTGCCTGCTTGCCTTGTGGGGCTTTGCCTGCTTGCCCTGTGGGACTGAGCATCTGCTAGATCCTTGGACTTAACAGCTGCTGCCAGCCACTGGTAAGGGATTGGACTACAGACTGTAAGTGACCAATAAATACCTTGCTATATAGAGACTATTCATAAGTTCTGTGACTCTAGAGAATCCTGACTAATATACCATCCGATCTGATTCTAAATAGTAGGAAAAGCTTGTCAGAGAACCAGTGGAAAGTCTGACAACCAGGGGAGGAAACCAAAAATGCAAACAGAGACTAGTCAGGTAGGTGTTGTCACATCTGTAGAGTCACTATTTAAAACAAAGGCAAGGGACAGGTGGTCACTGGACACATGGATGGGTGCTTTTGATTCCAGAAATGTCAGTAGAGTGGTAGTGGAAGAATTTTGCCAGAATCTGAAAGAACATAAACGCTCCGGGATAGTACCAAAAGGTTCTACACTGAAGGGTAAAAGCAAATGAGCCCCATAGGTGTGAAGAGGGAGGTGGAGAAGGTCAGAGTCAGCACAGTTTATGAGAACATAAGATTTTAGTTGTGTTTATGTTGTGTGTGTGCACTGCTCACGTGTGTAGCAATCGCCTATCTCGCCAGCAAGAAAGCCTCGCCACAACAGGATCCTTCTACAGGCGTTTATTGTGGGTTTGATTGCAGTTGGGAAAGACCCCGAGCCCAGAAATCAACCCTCTTCATATATGCTTAGGAGGAATGTGTCGCTACCTGATTGGTGCATTCTGTGCGCCCTAATTAGCATACTCGGGACTAGAGAACAAGTCAGCATGAGTCAGCAAAACAGGCATATGTGCATGTGCACTTAGGTTGTTTATCTCAAAACTGGCCAACCTCCCTTTGGGCTGGGCGCCATCTTGTAATGGCGAATGCGGTGGCTTCCCACACATGTGCCTGTGTTTGTGTAGGTAGGTAGGTACACACATGTCGGTGGGTCAGAGGACAACCTGAAGATGTCACTTCTCTCCCTCTGTTTTGGGAGTTCTGGGGATGCAGTTCAGGCCATCAACTTTGTTGCAAGTGGCTTTTCCTGCTGTGCTCTCCTTTAGCATGAAAATGATCTACTCCCGAACTTGTTTATTTACTCTCCTGTGGATGAATGCATGTGCACTCGGGCACATACCTGAGGTGTGCATTTGGAAGCCAGAGGAAAATGTCTTCCAGTGGATTCTTTTTCCTCCTTCTGCCTCAGAGGACCTGGGGATCAGTGATTAGGCTTGGTGGCAACGACCTTTAGCTGCCGAGCTATCCTTCCAACCCTCAAAGTCCATGAAAACTGTAAAGCTGTGTGTGCCTACAGGCATATGTAAATGTGATATATGGACAGAGAAATGGGGGAAAAGTGCTGTCAGGGCCTTTCATGATAACATGGTCCCTGCATTGCTTTAATTTTTTGCACTGAAAGAATGTAATTATTCAGTTGTGACAAATTAGTCTTTTGTGTGTAAGAGGAATGAGATGTTAAGGTAATAAGAAGAGCATCTAACACTGAAATATTCCCTGAAGTTTAGAAAGAAGAAAACAGTTCTATGTTCTCTTTCATACATGGGTTCTTATTGATGAGGCTTATACATATTTGTGGGTGTGAGGGTACATGTAGGCCCTGATACTAGAAAAAGACAAGAAAAGGAAAGGTGTGGAAGAGCAGGAAGATGATAAGACACAACAGAAAAATAGAAAGGAAGGGAGGAAGGGGGTGGAGTTCAAAGTGGGGAAGGAATCAGGAGAAGAGAGTCAGGAGGAAGAGCAAGGAGAAACAAAATTTGAAAGTGCCATAAGCAAATGTAATTGCATATGCTAATTAAAATAAAAATAAAAGATGTCCATTTAATCACCACTATTTTCAGCTGGGGTCTTTGTTAGGTAAGAACTAGAGATTTAGTTATCCTCAGGGAACGTGGTGGTTTGAACGAAATAGTTTTATAGGTTCACAGGGAGTGGCATTATTTGAAAGGATTAGGGTGTGTAGCCTTGTTGAAGGAAGTGTGTCACTGGGGGTGGGCTTTAAAATTTCAGAAACTTAAGCCAGGCTCACACTCCCTTCCTGCTGCCTACCGATCTTGATGTAGAACTCTTAGCAACTTCTCCAGCGCCATGATGATAATGGAATGAATCTCAGAAACTGTAAGCCAACCCCTCCCCCCTACCCCCCCCCCCCCCGTAAATGTTTTCTGTTATAACAGTTGTCATGGTCACGGTGTCTCTTCTCAGACAGATAAATTAAGACGGTCACATCTTCGAAAACTATTTCTCAGGCAGTAGAAGAAAATGACAGATGGCATTAGCAGGTCTACTGTGCCATCTGTGTGACCTCTGACCTCGAGCCATCACCACTGTGGCATGTGGCATGTGACCCACTTCCCTTGGTCCTGAGCACCGGTAAATTCCTTCCTTTGGTGGAGACTGGCTATTTATGGAATTCCTCATTCCCTGAGCCACCCTGTACCCCAGCTCCTCAGCAGGTCTCATTCCCTCTTATTTCTCTTGCTGCCCTAGGCACTGGGAGGTTCTATTAGCATTGCTTTGAAGCCTCTCTCCCAGCAGCTTCTGGATGTTTCCTCTCCTTTATTTTCCCATTCAGAAAATTAGTTCCATTTTCTGCTGTCACGTGTTCCCTATGCCAAGGGTGACAGACGAGACCTATTTTTGTCCCGCGTGTTTCCGAAGGTTTGTTTGACACATCTGACCTATTACACCTCATCTACTCTAATCTAATGTTTGCCGAGCTGAGCTTCGAGCTTCCCTCGCTGCCTGGGGCAGGACTGCAAAGAGGAGCAGCTCAGCGCCTCATGGAGTCAGGACAATAGGCTCAGGCACTGTAGCTGTGCCTAGCCAGACAGTTCATCATTGGGACTTGTTTGATAAATGGTGCCCGCAACCTAAAACTGGTTTCTAAACATTCCCAATTTTATTATGTGTAGCAGTGCCTAGTTCGATTATAGCTGGACTATTTGTAAACTGGACAGTATCGTTTTCTCCTTGAAAGGAAACGGAGAACTTTTCAAAGCAAAAGTCGAAGTAATCAGCACACCAAGTGGTTCCTTCCCTCTCTGTACTGTACTTTCAGCACTGTGAGGATATTTGGTCCTTCTCCCTCCCCCCCCCCCCAACTGTCACCTGTCTATTTCTCTCAGTCCACCTAAATACTAGAGTGGATTTTCTTGTCCCCCCCCAACATAATCTTTTTATTGATTATTTGTGAATTTCACATAACACGCCCTGATCACGTTCACTTCCCAGTCTTCCCAGGTCTACTCCCAACGCTTAAGGCCTCCCCCAAAGAAAAAAAGGAAAGAAAGAAAGAATAAAGAGGAATCCAAGTCTAATTTATGTTGCCTATCATTGGAGATTGGTGAGACTCTCAGTGGCACGCCCCTTAAAGGAAAAACAAATCCTTCCTCATCTCCACCCTGCCAGAAGCCCTCAGCTGTGTAGAGCTACATGTTTTCATCACAGTGTTTAAGAGTTCTCTCCAATGGCTTCCTGTCTAGACGGTTTCTTTCTTTGGGGTGGGGAGGGTGGGGGTTGGGATGGCCCACGTTGCTTCCGGAGGGCATGTTGATGTCTGTAGCTTGTGTTGCTGTCTGGGGCTATGATGAAGTCCGTGGTCCATGCTGTGGTTGAGGGCTGTGTTAATGTCCGTGGCCTTCCTGTATTGCCGCTGGAGACCCAAGTGGATGGCTGCCTGTGGTCTGTGCTGTTCGAGAAAGCGTGTGGAACCCCACGGTCCACAATGCCGCTGACTATAAAGGGCCAGAAAGCGTCTTTTGCGGCGGTATTGTGACTGCACTCATAGTTGAGAATGAAAGACAAAAGTGGATTTTCTTAAACGTAGCCCCCATGGCGTCAGTCGCCAGCTAACATTAGCTCAGTGGCTAGCCGTTGGGCTTCCTATTTTCCTGACAGTTTGAAACATGGCTTACAAGGTCCTGTGTGACATTCAGGGTGGGTCTCTTGCCACTCTGTGTTGATACTCTTGGATCAGCCGTGCCTACAGTGTTGTACCGTAGCCTCGAAGTCCAGGGTCTTTCCTTTTCAAGCATTTGATCTGATGAGCTCACAGGGAGTCTCCCTTGACTTCATACTTCCCATGAGCTCTCTCTGAGCATTCACCGGCAGACCCCGTTATCCTTGATAATTGTACCCTCTCTATTTTTCTCTCCATTCCTTGCCTCTCTGCCTCTCTCTCTTTCTGTATGTGTGTGTAGTGTGTGTGTGTGTGTGTATGTGTATGTCTGTGTGTGTGTGCAGTGTGTATCTGTGTGTGTGAGAATGAGTGTGTGTATGTATGTGTATGGGTATGTGTATAGTATGTGTATGTGAGTGTGTGTACAGTGTGTGTGTATGTGAGTGTGTGTGTGAAGTGTGTGTATGTGTGTGAGAGAATGTGAGTGTGTGTGTATGTGAGCTTGTATATGAGTCTGTGTGTGAGGTATATGTATGTGTGTGTATGTAAATGTGTGTGCATGAGTGTGAGTGATGCATATGTATGTAAGTGTGTGTGAGTATCTCTGTGTGTGTACAGTGTATGTATGTGAGTGTGTGTGTGTACAGTGTGTATGTGAGTATGTATGTGTATGGAGTGCATATGAGTGTGTGTATGTGTGTGTGTGTGCCTGTGGAAGCCAGACCTCAAGACCATGTATCTTCTTCATTTGTGTTACATTTTAGTTTTTGAGACAGGGACTCTCATTGGAAGCTCCCCATTTGGCTAGAGCAGCTGCCCTGTAAGTCCCAGAAGACCCTCCTATCTCCACATCCCTTGCTCTCTGAGTACAGATGTGACTACGCCTGACTATTTTATAGGGGTGCTGAGGATTAAAATCCATGCTTGTGTAGAAAGCACCTTACCCAGTGGGCCATCTTCCCTTCCTCTAATCACCTTTCTTTCATGTCTGACTGGGAACCGTCCAAGAGCACGTTTGGCAATGAGTCCTTGGCAACGAAACGTTTTCTAACATGTGGTTCTTGAATACACAAAGAGCCACCATTTATAGACAGAGGCCTGAAAAAAAGATTAAGGATCTGGGCCATTGCTTCTTGAGAGATATTTAACAGGTCTAAGAATTCATCTCTGTATTCCATAGCATCCATAGGCCATCAATCATCAGTAAATATATCTTTAAGAGGTGATTGTCAGTTAATATATATGACTCTTTAAGAGGTGATTAGAAATTCTCAGGTTTTAGATCATCTCAGCGGCATTTGTTTTTCTGTGAGCACTTTGAGGTAACGGGACCACAGGAGATGAGGCCAGCCTGATGCCTCTATTCCTGATCGTTGCTCTTTTACCTAGGCCTCCAAGACTGTCTTGCTTGCCGAGATGGCTCTTAGGGAGAAGAACACTAAAATTAACTGAGATCAGAGCTTTATGGCTGTGTTTCTTAGAGAATTATTTTAAGTAACATCTCTTCTCTGAATGCTGCCCAAAGACAAAATGTCAGGTAAAAGGTTTTTCTTGAAACAAAGTCTACTTAAGCAAGTCATCTCTCCTTTGTCTAGAGGTCATTGTGTCTGGCCCTGGGTTTGTGTGTCCATGTTCCAGTGGTCATTATGACTGGCACTAGGGTTGTTCTATTTCCTTTGATGCTGTCTGGACTCAGCTGTGGGGTGTATGTGGGTGCTAATCTCCAGTGCTACTTCCTTTGTGGCTTCAGAGACTCTGTATTGGCCCATTACTCATAAAGCATTTATTGCCTAGGATTTTTGTTATTGGCTGTTTTATTTATTTACATTTCAAATGTTATCCCCTTTCCCAGTTTCTCCTCTGAAAACCCCCTATCCCATCCTCCCTCTCCATGCTTCTGTGAGGGTGCTCCCCCACCAACCCACCCACCCACCTGCCTCCCCTCCTTGGCTTTCCTACACTGTGGCATCGAGCCTTTCTAGAAACAAGGGCCTCTCCTCTCATTGTTGTCCAACAAGGCCATCCTCTGCTACATATGTGGCTGGAGCCATGGTTCCCTCCATGGACAGTGGTTTAGTCCCTGGGAGTTCTGGGGGTCTGGTTGGTTGATATTGTTGTTCTTCCTGTGGGATTAGAAATCCCTTCAGCTCCTCCAGTCCTTTCTCTAGATCCTCCATTTGGAGACCCTGCGCTCAGTCCAATGGTTGGCTGAGAGTAGCCACCTCTGTATTTGTCAGACTCTGGCAGAGCCTCTCAGGAGACAGCTATATCAGGCTCCTGTCAGCAAGCACTTCTTGGTATCCCCAATAGTGTCTGGGTTTGGTGTCTGTATATGAGGTGGATCTTCAGGTGGGGCAGTCTCTGGGTGGCCTTTCATTCAGTCTCTGCTTCATACTTTGTATTTCTTCCTGTGAGTATTTTGTTCACCCTTTTAAGGATTAAAGCATCCATGCTTTGGTCTTCCTTCTTTTTGAGTTTCATGTGGTCTGTGAATTGTATCTTGGGTATCCCGAGCTTATGGGCTAATATTCACTTATCAGTGAGTACATACCACGTGATACCATATCAGTCCTTTTGTGACTAGGTTACCTCACTAAGGATGACATTTTCTAGTTCTATACATTTGCCTGAGAATATTATGAACTCATTGTTTTTAATAGTTGAGTAGTACTCCACTGTGGAAATGTACCACATTTTCTATATCCATTCCTCTGTTGAAGGTCATCTGGGTTCTTTCCAGGTTTTGGCTATTATAAATAAGGCTCATTTGAACACAGTGGAGCATGTGTCCTTGTTGGATGTTGGAGCATCTCTTGGATATATGCCCAGGAGTGGTATAGCTGGGTAGCACATTGCCTATTTTTTAATATGATTATGGAAGTCCATATCTTCTGACTCCCGCCTTTAAGAACCTATGATACACATCCTTTCTTCGGGCTACAGTGCCTGTCCCAGAGAAGTAGCAGTAGTCAGGGGTGAGGTAAGGAGCTTAGTCTCACATGTCAGATCTCATGAAAGGAGGTGAAACCAAACTGGCAGTTTTGTATTGTAGGTGACATCAGCATGTGCCCTGGCGGAACCAAGAGAGCCAGTATTGCCCTCTTGTTGGATAAAGCTAGTGGTGTGTGTAACACAAGTCCATTTTACTCTCAAGGAGAAACTGAGGTCATTTTCCAGGTGGGCTGAAGTTTAGTGCCAGTTAATGTCAGGGCAATACTTTTCCCCTATAAACTGTGGAGCAAGAAATGTACTGAGGTGACTTTTAGGTTGCCCAATGTCACCAATTCTACCCTCACTAGGAAGCATCTTACAGTCCAGAGTAATCCAGCAGCAGGAGGCTTTCCAGATGTGTGCCAAATTACCCAGTGGCAGGAACATGAGAATGCATCTTTCCTACTACAGCCATTCTAGGAAGCAAAACCAGACACAAGGCATGGTGTTTTGATTACTGTGTGTCAGACACTGGGCTAGGTGCTAGACACTGAGCTGAAGATGTCTACAAGAACATGCGTTCTGTCCTGAAGTCTCGGCCAGAGGCTCAGTCTGACTGCCAAGAGCCAATTATGAGCTGGAATATTTGAAGTAGAGCCATAGCAGAATGTTACTCAGACTGTCGAAGGTCTGCACTGTAGGTGGTGAGAGGTGTTGCTAGCTTATGAAAGAACAAGGTAGGGTTTGACAAAGGCAGCAACTGCATACAGATGAGAAACTACACAGGGACCTGGAGGTGATCTGGTCAGGGCAGTGATGGAGCACACGTGTGGGATGAGGAAAAGGGCACAAACATGACTCACAGCTCTGTGTTGAACCTTGAGTGGGTAGTGTTACTATAGGGTATTCATCGCTGTGAGCCACACAGGGTGATAACCACTGAGATCATGATACCTACCTCACAGGAATCAGCAGCACATGCCAACAAGATTGGAGACTAAAGCAAAGTCACACACAGTTGGACCAAAGACTTGGTCTGACACACTCGTTAGAAGTAATGTCTGTGTTAACCACAGTGATGATGTTCTTTATCTGTGAATAAGAGGGCAGACCACAACATGCCATGTAGGACCTTGGGAGTTCTCACATAGCGCTCTTTCCAATGACTACAAACACAGAACATTGAGCAAGATTAAGAACTATATAGGAGCTAATTAACCGACTTCTGAAGCCAGAAAAGGCTCTACATAGAAGTGTCATTTGACAAGGTCTCAAAAAATTAGATTAACCAGGGGAAGCACACTTACAGAGGTGAACTGTTTAAGTGCTCGAGACTTCTGCAGAGCAGAGAAACAATAATAGGGAGATTTTAATTTAATAATCATAATTTAGGAGATGTTTGTTGGTACAATCAGAGGAAGAGACACTAAGTTGACATTTCAGTTGTAATTTCAAGGGTGGATTGATGTAAATGTAATTGTGATTGCTGTAAATGTAAAAGTGTTTGTCTTCCATTTAAGCACATGGCTCTGAGTTCACACTTAGCACACTCTATTCTTCTTCAAACAAGTATCAATGGTAGATAAAGAGAAACAGAAAGACAAGAAGTTATAGTTAGGGTCAAAAGCTTGCTCTTCAACTCTGAAAATCAAATCGGAAAGGCAGTGGTGTTACTGATGCAAGGCCCTGATAGATTCCTGTTTGGTGATCTGAAAGATATTTGTATTCGATGGCAGGTTCAGAGGAGGAACAAAACAGGCAGTAAAGGGAAGGAAAGTCCACTCACTGGTGACAATGACAAACTGAGGCCCTCTGTGCATGAAAAGGGCTGTGGATAGAAAAAAAGAGAATGCTGTTGCCAAACCACTACCCACAGTTACTCATTTGGCCATCTTAGGGAGGAAGGAAATGCAGGCAGGCTCAAAAACAGGAAACTAAAGAGGGGATGCAAGATTCTTCATGAGCATCTCAAGAGAGATTATAGGGTGGGCTCTTATTAAGCTGAGGCAACCTGCAAACCACTGGAGAGGAAGGTAAGAGATGGAAACAGGAAGAAAGAGAAGAGGAAGAAGAATTTTATATAAATATCATTTTTAGATGAATAGTATGTGTGTATCTTCTCGCTCCCATGTTCACACGCTGAAATCCCAATCCAATTCAAGATGACGTGCTGTTGAGAGGTCATAGGTCATGAGGTCCTAATGAATCACAGTTGTGTCCTTAACTGGTGAACAGGAATTTCTTATTGGCCATGTGACAATATACATTAAGAGCATGGATGTCTTCAGGTCAGGAAGAGCTCATCTCCATTGTTAGCAACTTGACCTTGCCTAGATATTCCAGTTTCTAGGACCAAAGGGACATTCTGTTCTTTTTTTTTTTTTTTTTTTTTTAATAAGTGACCTGTCTGTGGTTTTCTGTTGTAGCTATCCACACTAAGAAAAATTTCAAATCACATTAGACATAGTTTCAGTAAAGATGGAATATACAATTAAAAAAATAGGAGATCATCACTTCAGTTAAGACCTTTAACTCTGATAAACAAATCAAGGATGGGATTCTAAAAAATCCTTTAAAAAATGTTTTAGAGTTTTCCACAAACCTTTGCTCCAAATAGAAAAGTATAAATGGGTCTTGACATTATTTAGAAATACTAAAACAAAAAAAAAAAAAAAACTTAAAATAGAAAGCTCAGTGTATGAGATAAAAATCAATATCGAACACCGTGTGTGTGTGTGTGTGTGTGTGTGTGTGTGTGTGTGTGTGTGTGTGTGTATCCATACACACATAAAAAATAGGTAAATAAAGAAACATAGTAAAAAGTTTAAAACATTGTATTCTTCAGGAGGGGACTGTAAGTGGGCACTCTGAAAGCAATTTGAAAATAACTAAGTACTTGAAGATATACATATATTATTACCGTGCAACTTTAGTTCAAATTAATGTCAATGGGAATCATGTAGAGTTGTTAATTGCAAATTTATAGCTGGTAACACAAACTGTACAAACATACAAGCTCATTATGAACCAGTTGCATAAGGAAATAAATCTATTCATTGTCGCACTGAAAATAATCTGTAGTTACATGTACCCACATGGGAAAAAAACATCAAAAGTGAAATAACGAGAAAAATGTCTGCACTGGTGCAATTGTTTAAGTCTCACTGCAAGATACCGAACGAAAACATGGGCAGGGCTGAGTAAGCTGGAGCAACCAAGGAAGCAGACAAGGTGGGAACTCAGAAAGACAGCAGGATTTATATCTAATTTTCTTAAAAATGTCAAAAATAAGCAAGGGGGAATGAAATGACATTCAATAATTCCGCATATGGTGCAGCTGGCGCATCCCGTACTGTCCGGTTAGTTTGTGTCAAGTATATGTCACTTGCTTTCTACAGTGAGTTTAAGCAGAAAGCTTGGGCTGAGCGAAAGCAGTGGCTTTATCCGTCCTCTGGCCTTGAGTCAGCCTGGTACTATTGCGTCTTCTCGTTTCCATAGTCATCAATTCTGTGTATAGCTTCTTAGTTCCCACTCATCCTAGAACCTCCTTTGTCTTGTGGTTCCAAACAGTATGGAGGTGAGATAGTCAAGATCCCTGTGATGGTCTACATCAGAGTTTCCACCACAGGCTGTGTGCTTGAACTTCTGGTCCCCAGGAAGTCTCAGTTTGGTGAAACTGTAGAACCCTTGATTCACAAGGTCCAGCACTCATGACAAAGGCCACTAGGGGGAGCCTTGAGGGCAATGACCTTCTTCCTGTTCTAGATCTTAGTTTCCGGGGTCTCTAAAGTGATAGGTTCAAGTTTCCGGTGTCCCAGACAGAGCTGCTGCACCTTCTCTGTGAGAATGTATTTCCTGAAAGGGTGGGCCCAAATAAGCACCTCCCCACTTATCAGGTAGTTTGTCATGGCAATGAGAAAAATAATAACACAGAAATTCTCTAATGAATCTTTTCCTTGCAAACAACACGATTTGATGGCTTGGACCTACCTTTCTCTGGGTTCTCTCTAGAGTCTTTCCCTCACCCCCATGGTACTCCTCTCCTGAGTTTGACTCAGGGTATCCCTGTTCAGTTTCCCTCAGAGGCTCTTTTTTTACTGCTTCCCTGTTGATATGTTGGTCTATCCCCTAGCCTTGGCCATTGTATGGCTTTCCCAGGTGATCATACACAAGCTCAGACTCCCACTACCTGCCTGCATTATTCACTACCAGAGATTGTCATTCCCTATTTTGGTGTTAAGTAATGTTTAAGTGTTTCTAACAAAGCTAAGCAAGGTTTTTAAGTGCATTATCACAAGTCGATTTTTACTAATCAAACACCTTACAACACCATTTTAAAAGTTGAGTTTATCCTTCCAACAATACAGAAATATACTTGTGGGAATGTCAAGTATTCGTAGTGAACCCCAAGTGCACAGATTTTTGTCATTTAGTTGGTAGATAAGTAATGATAGTTTGTACTGCCAGGCAGGTAAGGAACTATACCACAGAAAATGACAGATCCTGCAAGCCAGTGTTCCCATGAATGAAGACCTGTTTGTAGCAGTTAGCTTTAATTGTCAGCTTAGTACAATCTAGAATCATCTGGGGGGAGAATCTCAGTCAGGGATTGTCTATTATGGGATCTCCTGGGGCATGTATGTGAGGAATTGCCTTAAGTTAATTGATGGAGAAAGACCCAGCCCACCATGGGCAGTACCATTCCCTAGGCAGGGAGTCCTGGACTATGTAAGAGTGAGCTGAGCACAAAGAAGCAAGTAAGCATATATGCATTTCTTTCTTTCTACTGTTGACTATGGATGTTCAAGCTGCTTCAAGTTTCTACAATTGTGACTTCCTCAACAGTGATGGCTTAAAGCTGGAATTACAAGTTAAAATAAACTCTTCTCCACTAAGTTGCTTTTTGCCATGGTGTGTTACAGAAATGAGACTAGAATATCAACGCATGGCTATGTAATTTTTGCTCAAGACTTGAATCATTGAACATGCATGCGTATATGCATGTATATGTGTGTATGGGGGAGGAGTCAAAGGTCAACCTCAGACATTATTCTGAGAAACCATATATCTTGTTATGTGAGTCTCTCATTGTCCTGAAGCTTGTGGAGTAGACTAATCTGTCTGGCTAGTAAGTTCCAGGAATCTGCCTGTTTCTGCCTCTCCAATTCTGGCATTACAATCATATCTCCACATCTGGATTTTAAACATGGTTTCTAGTCATCTCACTGAGGTCCTCATGCATGGGCAGCAAGAACTTTACTCACTGAGCCATCTCCTCAGCCCTCAAACGAGACACTTGGGCCATCTTTCAAAGGACAAAAGCAAAGTCTACCTTTCTTCAGTAATAACAGTGCATATATTTTCTTTGAGAATTGCCCCCAATTTTTAGATCTATTTTAGAGAACACTTATAAATTTATTAGAATAGCTTGTTCATTTTCTTTATGTCATTCTAACAGGAAGAAAATAGGTTGGGAGAAATAGCTTATTAAACTTCAAATGTCTATGAAGGTTGAAATGGTCTCACATCTCGCTCAAGCGCCTGCCAGTGTTTTCAGCCTACCCAGTGAGAAAGCCACATGAAGGTCCTGAAACTGACTAGTTCGTGGGTTCCACTTCCTGTTGTGAGGAGGAAAATGTGCTTTAGACTCAGTAAAGCTCTCAAAGGTTGTTTTTATTCCTTCTTGTAGAGCAGTTGGGGGTTTCCTATTCACATCTATCAAGTGAAACTGAAACCCTTGCTAGTTTGTTATTTCTCTAAGGTGCAGCTTGTTTCTGGCCAGGAGAAACGCTCAGAGCAGTTAGGGAGTTGGCCTTAGGGAGGACTGTCAGAGCAGGGTTGGATGGCAAGGAGCTTGCTTGGAGTATTGGAACACTTTGCTCAGGACTCTGTGTTGATAGGATGCGAGCACCCAACTCTTAATCCAGACTAAGTTTGAGAATCCAGAGATAGACCTAGGACTGATTTTTGGAAACCATCTTGGGCTTGATAGTGGACCCGAAGAGCCTGCAGTGTCACTGGGAGCCATCCAGTAATGACTGGAGGTTCAGTTTCCTGTTCCATGGGTCAGCAGCCAAGGAATGCAAAACCATGTGACTGTGCTTCTGTTCCAGACTCCCTAGTGTCCCTCAGGCACTGTGTCCTACTTGCTGGGTCTGTTTGAAACATTGCTGTTGCTGTTTGAAACAATGTAGCTTCATCTTGTTTACCTGGCTTCCAGCCTTCTAGGAATCTGCTTGGATGTCTCTGCTTTCTCCCACTAGCCTGGATCTCAGTTACTGTTCCTTTGGGATCCCAGATTACCCAAGCCTTACGAAGTTCATTTACTTTGTCTTCAACCCCAGCTCTCTATTTGGACAGTATTGTATAACCAGTAGGTAATAACTGGGTTTCCTGTTCTCGGGATAGCGGTGTAAAATTAAAAATCAAAACAAAACAAAAACAAACAAACAGAAAAAAAAAAAACCAGATTGCTTGAATCTGTTTAAAAATTACCCTCAAAGAGATCAATCAATGACCCAGGGGAAGAAAGGATGTTCATAAAAGCCAACTCAGGGTTGCCCTGGTCTTGTGTCCATGAAGAAACACAATTGAACCTTAATTCCATTTTCCCTGCTGAGGGAGATCCAAGTTATCTTTATTCTAAACTGAAGGGTTTTGTTTATTGTTTGTTCACTTTTATATACTCCATGATGCATCGATATGTGGCTATTTATAGAAACAGGATTTTTAGTTATCAGAATATTTTCACAAATAAGACTTAGCAGATCTGCTTGAGACTTATGGGATTAGAAATCATACATACACATTTATTTATGGGTTTAGAGTATCTTTTCCTTAGATAATATAGAGTGAATTTTCCTTGTTAAATATTGGCCTGTGGCTTTAAATTTTTTATTCTATTTTCACTATAGATCATAATCCCTTTTCAAACATATAACAGAGCCAGACACTTCCAGAGTACCACAAAAATTCATGAGATTACCTACCAACTTTTAGAACGTTTTAATTGCATGCTTAAAAATTTTTTTAAAATCTTTGCTTGTTAACATAAATGAAATTTATTTAAACCTGAAGAATTTCAGTTTAGATTCTGTAGACAAAAAAAATAAAGTATTTATAAAGCTAAAATTCTGTCTAATATTGTATACATAGGCAGACAGACAGACACATTCACAGAGCAGGAGAGACATTTACAAGCATATTTTCCCCCTTGGGATTTCCAGGGTGTTTTGTTTTTTTTTTTTTTTTTTGGAATCTGATTTCACACGACTTGATAAAAATATGCTGTGATAAATGTGTATATTTTGTATAAATCACCATGTCTGATTTAAATATTTGAATATTTATCTTCTATAAGATGCAAGAAATATTCAGAGATAAAGATAGAATGAGATATGTATATTAGGCTGAAAAGAAACTCTGGAGGCTCTAGAGTCCCTGAGGTCACACAGGAAGAGATAAGGAATTTTTCTCCCAGCGTTATTTAATTCCTGGGGTCTAGGTCGAATCCTGTATATTAGCAAGATCATGAAGTTAGTGTGATGTGAGCTTTTAATAGTTGGAGATAGAAACAGTTATTCTCCAGTTTTACTTCAATAATCGATACGATTTAGAAACTAAGAGGGGAAAGAAAAAGAGATTGTTTCTTGTAAGGTATTTCATGATGTTTTAAAACTTCAACGAGCCCTGTGCCATCCTAACCTAAGTAGTAGCAAGATCTGCTTGTGGGAGGAAACAGGAAGCGTTACAGATAAATGCCTGTTACTCTTTTTCCAGGTTCAGCTCAATGTATATTGATTCTAATTAGCACATTTTGTGCCTCAGCTGGTAGCTCCCCTTGAGCTCCGCTTGGAGAGATTTTTTTTTTTTTTTTTTTTTTTTTTTTTTAGAATCCACCCCGCTCATAAACACTGCCACCCCCTCCCTCCTTCTCTCTTTACAAATGTTACAACACAATCAGAAATTTCCTCTTTTCTTTCCTTCCTGCATTTCCAGCAGGTTCCCTTGCGTCAGAAGCCCAGGAAGAAAACTCAAGGTAATTCGATTCCTTTTGTTCCTTTATCCCTTTCTTGTCTGTGTTAGTGTGATTTTTTTTTTCTTTCTTTCTCCTGGATGCTTTCTTGGGGCGGGGTGGGGGTGGGGGAGGGATCAGATTCTTGACTGTCTGAATCTTAATATCAGGAGATAGGTGCCAGATTCATTTGGGGGGAGGGTGCCTTTGGGTTGATTTTTAAGGAAGAATGACATATTGTTCGTTTGGACCTGTTCCTTGTGCTGTGTCCATGGAGCTTAGCGAAGCTGGCACTGAGACCGGGAAGTCACTGTGTGTTCCTAGGTGGGCTTTAACCCTTCCGTGTCTATTGCATAACTGCCCCTGTTATTGTGGGAAGGACCCGCGTGTGTCTACCACAATGTGGCTTCCAGACCGAGAGTCTAACATTTTCAACTTACTCTGTTTGACGGAGGTTCTCAGACCCATACTTGCGTAAAAGTCTCTTTGCCCGGGTTTTCTAGGCACCGGAATGGAGGCTTAAAAATAGAACAGATACACTTTCTTTCTTTCTTTTTCTTTTCTTTTTTTTTTTTTTAATAGTCATGACTGAAAATGTTTAACCCTTGCTGTGAAGACAGCTAAAACTTGCCTTTTATTTTGTCATCTGAGTCTGGGAAACACTTACCTGTCCACGTAACTCTTGCAGGGTTTTTCACCATGAGTCGGAGAAGGATATCCTGTAAAGACCTGGGCCACGCTGACTGCCAGGGCTGGCTGTACAAGAAAAAAGAGAAGGGAACTTTCCTAAGCAACAAATGGAAAAAGTTCTGGGTGGTGCTGAAGGGGTCTTCACTGTACTGGTATAGCAATCAAATGGTGAGTGATGTTTTCCTTCTATCCTAGTCTGGTTACAAAAGTGTGGCTTCCAGTGTGCTGGCCAGATGATCCCCACAGGGAAGAGAGTCTCTGCACGTGGGAGCAGAGCAAACCAGCACATTTTATAGAGGACTCATTTCTGCCCCAGGAACCATGTAGGTTAGTGAGCTGTGCTGTACGGGAGAAGCCATCTGGCTTCATTATTCTGATTGGAGAAGGAAGAAAAGGGGCCCTAAATATATCCTTGCTTAAGGGAAGAGCCCTCAGGTTTTCCAGATTTTATTATTCTGTGAATTCTAGGATCTGTCTGGATGTCATTTACTGTGGGGAGTTTGCACTGCTAAGGTCTATTAAAAAGGGACACAGCTTTGCCCTCTATTGAGGATATAAATCTATCAGCTCAGGGAAGTGACCTCCATCCCTTGTCCCACTACCTTCTCCTCTCATGGCCTTTGTGAGATGGGTTGGTTTGGGATGGCTAACCTGTATGCTGGCCTCGTGTAGGGACTGGTGACATTGTTCTACGGTGACATTGGTGTGCAAGCATTGTGAGGGCAATACTCACTGTAGCTTCTGAATTTTGTCCTTAGATGGGCACGGGATACTAGGATGAGCTTCGTGGTTTGGCTGTAGCAAAGGAGCTGGAAATGAAGTGATTGTATTGTCTTTTGTGGCTGGAGACATTCTGAAAGGGATATTAGTGTTGCCGAATGCTCTGTAGAGCTTTGCAGGTAGATCTGTCACTGGCCCCAGGAATGGCAATCCAATGCAGATCTTAGGAGAATTGGGGTCCCTTTGTTATAGAAGAAAGACCAATAGAGAAGGTTTGTTAAATAATTTAATGGCTAAATTCAGCCAACGCAGGACTGGGTAGATTTCCAAACAAATACAACTACTTCCTAAGGGAAATTAGGATTAATGTAAGTATTTTGTGTTTCCTGTTATTTTATTTTTTATTTTTGAATTACATTTAGTGTGTGTGTGTTTGTGTGTGTGTCTCTGTATGTGTGTGTGTGTGTGTGTGTGTGTGTGTGTCTGTGTGTGTGTGTCTATTTGGGTATATGTGTGTCACCGCTCATGTGTGGAAGTCACAGGACAACTTTAAATAAGGAATTGTTTCTACCGTGTGGGTCAAGTGTCAATCTTGGCACCAAGCACCTTCACCTGCGGAGCCATCTTTCCAGCCTCTATTTCCTGTTATTCTAGGTGATGGCATTTGGGTTGTTGTCACAAAGTGACTGCAAAGTCACCTGTATTCTCCTTAAGACAAGCTGATATGAGTTACCCTATAAATAGCCCTGGGGGATTTTTTGGGCCTGTGGGATAGATTGGATGTGGGAACTTGCTGTATCTGTGGGACATAACAGGGCTCAGAATTTAACAGGCCATTTAGCTTGTCTCTCCCATCATTTGACCAGATGGCATTGTCCCTGTCTTAGCAGAATGTGAAGAAATCCTCTCTGGACCCACATAATTACAACTTGGCTCATTTAGCTTCTTTAGCTTCTGTTTCTCTTAGGAGAGTAGAGCAGGTTACCTTTAGGTTCCAGACCTTCCTAATTTTAGGCATCAGGGATCTTTACTCTTCTCCATAGAGTAGCCATGTTGACTTAGACTAGGGTGGGGAGAAGATGGACTCTTTGATGCCTGTGGGTTTCCCATCCCTATGTGCTTTCATCAGATGCAGAAAGTAAGCATTGGGATGCTGGTCATTTACTTTGGTACCATTAAATTAGTACCATTAGTTTGAGAATAAGCTTGCTGTTAGTTGGCCAAGGAGGTAGAACATTATAAATGGTGTACGGAGAGTCTTCCATGGAGTCTCATGTTCTTTTGCTTTTTCTCTTTGCTACAGTCATTCCCGACATCTTAATTGTATGTTTGTTGTGTGTAGACCTCAATGAAGATTTAATTAGCAGTCCCATTCCTATTATCTGTGTGAATATCAACTGCAAAGTAACAGTCAAACACGCCCTCACAGAAAAACACGAAGTTAAATTCTACTTTAAGAATTTAGATTAACTAGCTAAGGTACTCAAGGGTTAACTGATATCCTCTTCCTTATCTGTTTCTTATTATTCTGTGAGAGCTACCAATGTTCTTTGTAACTTTCTATACAGTATGATGGTCTAGCCCATGGAACATCTACCATATGCCAGCAGGTGTTCTAAGAATTTTGCACACAGGCTCTTATCTATTCTTCTAAACAATCTTTAGTTAAGTATGTTGGCACAGGATTATAGTCTTGGCTGCTCAAGAGGCTGAGGCAGGAGGATTGCAAGTACAAAGCCTGCTTGGTCTACAGAGTGAGTTCAAAGATAGTCTTGTCAATTTAGCGAATCTCTGTCTCAAACTGAAAAAGAAATATAAAATATCTGAGGATGTACCTAGGTGGTAGAATGCTTGCCTAGCATGAGATCCAGGGCACAGTCTCTGGAGGGAGACAGAGACAGAGAGAGATAGAGATAGGTAGAGACAGAGATAAAAATAGAGAAACAGAGATAGACCAATACACAGAGAGATAGAGAAATAGAGATGGACAGAAATAAACATCCAGGGAAAGAGAGAGAGAGAGAGAGAGAGAGAGAGAGAGAGACATAGACAGAGACAGAGAGAGATAGAGAGAGAGGGAGGGAGGGAGAGACACACATAGACAGAGACAGAGAGAGATAGAGGGAGGTAGAGACAGTCAGAGATATAGACAGAAAGCCTTAGACCCCAGAGGCATACTTTAAAAGGTGGTGATACCTGGTGTAAATTGTCCAAGTCACACATGAAGGAAGTAGATAAAAATTGCTTCCTGTCCAGGCCCCTTTGATTTCTGATTATGATATGCCACACTTAATTTTCCTGGGGACCAGGATAAGTGATATCACATTACCCTGTTTCCAAAGGGGGACTGAGAGATCAACTGTACAAGTGGCAATTCTGCTTTGAATGTACAAGTTCCCCTGTTAGATCCCTTTGCTCACCCTTGTTGCTGTCACTATTACCCGGGGACTTTGCCACCCTCCCCTTCTCACCTTTCTGTTGTTGGTACCCAGAAGTCAGTGGGGGGTCACCTCCTTCTGCTCATATTGCTTCTCCCAACACCACTATCCAGACTTCGTTAGGAAAGGCCATTAATCATTTTCATACAGCATTTTGTTGGCTTGGAATGGGTCAGAGCACATGTAACCCCACACCACTTCTTACAGCTCTACGTGTGAGTTTAACAGCCATGAAAATCTCAGCTAGTGAAAAAACTGGAATTAAACGCTATATTCTCACTTTCCCACACCCTTAGGATAAAGTTCAAATTCACTTTTGGGCATCATCTTAATGGGTCCCCTCTTCTTCCTTCATATTCCATCCACACCTCAAGCTAATGGAATCTTTGATTCCTACTGATGTGTCTGGCTCTATGTACACCTTTGTCTGTATAGATTCCCTGCTCAGAAAGGCTCTGCTCCAGGAAGCCTTTCCTCCTGCCCAGTTTCAGCAAGCCTTCCCTCTTCATAAGAGCCACACTTTAATTTGAACGTACATCTTCTATGAAGACTTACCACAGACCTAAACTTATTCTGTCTTCTCCCATTTAAATTATTGTATAATATTTTGATTGTCATACAGATCCTTCCTTTTGAATGTGTGTCAGATTCCTGACTTTCATAATTGAGTATGATATCTATATAGCAAGATCATGGATTTGTATCTTTAGTATGTTACTGTCTGGTGTTGAATAAGTACTTGATAAAGATTTGTTGACTTCTCAAGTAAACAGGAATGAGGAGTTGCTGACACTTACTTTGAGAGATGAGATCTTGTTCAAGTGTTTTCCTTGAACAGAAATGGCATTTTTATTTCTACTCTTAAAAATATATGATTCAATCGGGGGCTTGCTAGAAAGAACTCCCATGAAGCAATAGGTCCCACATGGCTGTTCTCATCCTTGTTTAACATCTTTGGAGATTTCAGGAGTAGAAGACAAAAGTAGAGTGAGCATCTGATTTTGAAGTCTAATGCGAACAAAGGTGGAAGAGTACATATACACATACACATACACATAACATACACATACACATATATATGGGCTGCACCAAGTTTGTACTGTAGATGTTATGTCTAATTTCCCTGAAAGCCAGGAGCCAAAGGAACAGGCTCAGAGCTTTCAAGGAAGTAACTGGCAGAGCTAGGTTTAACATTGAGATACTCCAATGTCAGAGCTGAGCTCTTTTCTATAGACGGTGTGACAGACGGGTGACAAAGGCCTAGTAAATTTGGAACTCAGACTGTTTGCACTGTTCACAAATATGTAGGGCTGTCAGGTAGGAGGGTGTTAACGATTCTCAGGCTGGTAGAGAAACTGGTATATGGAAATATAAGCTTAACAGCAGTTAATTGGGAAGGAGGGTCTTGTTGGAAACCTGCTTAGGAGTTGGTCAGAAAATGCAAGCGTTCAGACATAGATTCTTGGCCTGGGGTA
Source organism: Micromys minutus (assembly GCF_963924665.1). Lineage (NCBI taxonomy): Eukaryota > Metazoa > Chordata > Mammalia > Rodentia > Muridae > Micromys > Micromys minutus. The sequence continues at coordinate 15,581,167 of NC_137965.1, read as the reverse complement.
CTAGTGGTGAGAATCCAGGATGCACCGCATTGATGGAGAGGGGCACCCTATGCAGAGTCCTTGGATATGAGATAAAGTCACCGAGGCCAAAATAAGACCAATTATTTCCTAGTTTAGTGCCTGGGAAAATAACATGAGAACCGAGAAGGAATTTGTGGGTAAAACGTACAATTTTGTATCATCTCATTCTCTGCTGCATAGTTTATTTTTTGTATCGTCCATTAATTGTCAAATTACTAGAAACTTGAGGTTTTTTTTTTTTTAAATAAATTAAACAATATTGATGTTATTCATGACGGTAGCAACAGTTCAGGAAAGCGATAGAGCTCCTGAGTAAATCACATGACCCTCTTTTATGGAAGTTTCAGGTCCGCCCATACTTGTGCAGGGCAGCCTCTGGCTTAAGTACCCACCTGGGAGCTTCTCGGTCCTTTGAGGCTCCCACCTGTCTGTATGAATGTGGCCGTGTCTCTCCCTCATCGTCAGCATGGTTGCGTGTCAATGCACTGTGGTAACTGTGTCCCGTCTGACGTCATCACTCGAGCAAAGTGTGCCTCTCAGAGGAGCTTAGATATGGAAGGTGCTTTTCTTGGAAACAAGTTCCCCGAGAGTCCTTTCTATTTGAGTTTGAGCACATCGGTGGAGTAGAATGGCCCTTCCAAGAGAATCTTACTTGAAAGCCAGAATTTTTTTTCGGTAAGTGACCTGTCTTGATTGATTGGCAAATATGGAGAGCTGTTCTTGCAGATAAAGGAAAACAAAAAGTGGGTTGGTTCCTGGAAGGAAGGCATCTTCCATGCGCGTTATTCTCTCAGCATACATTTTTTGGAAAATAGCTTAGTGAAATTGTCAGGTTGAAAAAAATGTATTTTTCATTGGCATAGTCTTTTCTTATGTGGCTTTTAAAAATGTTTTTTATTTGTCATGTTGTGCATTTGAATGCTGTATATGTGTGTGTGTGAGGGTGTATATGCATGTGTGAATGTGAGTGTATGTATTTGTGTGTATGTATGAGTGTATATGTGTCTCTGTGTGTGTATGTGTGTGTGTGTGTGTGTGTGTGTGTGTGTGTGTGGCTTTGATGCATGCCACAGGGGGCACGTAGGAGTCAGAAGACAGCCCTGTTGAATTGGTTTTCTCCTGCTTTTACATGGACTCCATGGACCGACTTCAAGTTGCCAGGAGTATGTGTCAAGCACTTTTACTGGCTGAGCCATCTTCTTGACCCATTTATGTACTTTAAACGTATCTTTAAACTCTGAAAGTATGATACAGAGTAGTAGACATCAATATTTTTGGGGGAAATAATTTAATTCTATTTCAATGAGAATTATAGGTGTCTAATTTGCCTGAACTTCATATTTATCGTCTGAGCTAAAGTCCAGTGTTTTGAAGCTTTTCTACACTGAAGTAAATTAGCGACCTGGGACTGGTGCCTGTTATTCTAGCCTGTCATTGTGTTAGAGCAGGGAAGATGCAGCGCTGGCAATCTACGAAGGCAATGCAGGACATGCTAGTGCCCCGGTGACCTCACACTGATGCTTCATTTCTTTAAAGTCAGTCTATGGGTTAAAAAGAAGAACAATTTTTCGTAATATAGGTGGAAAACACAAACACATGCTCACCTACTTAAAGAAGTGATATATATTTAATACACAATGTATTTATAGGCATATGTGAAGTATCCATATTTATAAATGTTAATATGCATTAACATATGTGTACAATTTGTCAACAGGGAAATCATCAAAGTAATTCTCTGTGCATTCGTTTTTCTAGTGACCAAGAACACTCTCTGTATGCAGCTCTGAGCTAACTTGACAGCTAATTTGATTGCAGATCAAAAGCACTGTAAAGACACGTAAGGAGCCCATACAAAGTACATCAATTTTGTGCATACTTTAAAATATCCCTGCTTGGGTATTGTGGTTATAGGGTGGAGAACTTTGCTACAGAATTTTGGGAAGTATAAATGGTTCCTCATGGTGTCTGTATCCTATCCTGAAAAGATCCCTACTGACTCACATGAGGCCATAGGACAGGCGTGCAGAATGGAGTGGATCAGGTGTTCTTTCGTTGAGTGGTGCTCTCTGCAGGGGGTGACCTGGGATTGGAGCAGAGATTGGAGTGGTATAAGATTTGTTTTCCTAGATGACAGAAGTAGCCTGTGGGAGCTAAACTTCTGTTCTGATATGAGGACTCTTTAGAAGTCTCTACTTGAAGACATATCCCTCTCAAAGGAGCCCCTTTAAGGGACGGAGCCAGCTGCTCCCACAAAGAGCCCGGATGATAAGCTCATTTGTCACTGGGCTCTGTGTTTAATATCCTAGACTGTGCATTTCAAAAGGGAGCTTATCCAAGGGAAAAAGAACTTAGAGACTGAGTGTATTTAAGGGGTCAGAATTTTAAGGTCAGAGTTAAAGATTTGAAACAGTGCCATCAGAAAGGATACAAGGAAATGGTATACTGGGGAAGAAGAAGGCCCCCAGGCTCAAAGACAGGGGGCAGGTCACACAAGATGCAGCAACATCCACTCTGGGAGTCAAGCTTCTTCCCCTGAAACACAGAAACACAGACAGAAGGCTGACACCTGGTAGAGAGATGGTGAGATAGTGCCTGTTGTCAGCCTGTCATCCTCTCTGAAGTCTCTCCTCTTACAATCTTATTCAACTTACTGTAGTGGCTCAGCTCAGTCTCTATTGAAAAATCATGACTTTAGAATACTGGCTGTAAAATTCAAAAGTTACCATTTTAAAATATTGATGAAGTACACACACACACACACACACAAACACACACACAAATACACACACACACACACACACACACACACACACACACACGTTAATGCCTTGAGCATTTTAGAGGGTGCTTTTCAGTGGAATGAATAGAATGTATTCACATTTTGTGCAGCTCATCTTACCCTCCATATCCTCAACTCTTCATCTTGACAAACTGAAACTCCCAACCCATTAACCAGCTCTCTGTATTCTTTCTCTGCTGGTCCCTTGCAACTACCAAAGAATTTTTGTGTCTATGAGTTTGACTACTGTACATATGCCCAGTAAGTATAGTCATATTTTTGTTTTTCTATCTATCTATCTATCTATCTATCTATCTATCTATCTATCTATCTATCTATCTATCATCCATCTATCAATCAATCAATCTATCTATCTATTTGATGCTGGCTTATTTCACAATGCATATCTTCCAGTTTCAATTTCCTTTCTTCTTACGGACATCCTTTTGTATCTGTGTGTTGCACATTTAGTTATCCATTTATATCTATTGACGAACACTCAGGCTACACTTACCTTTCATCTAGGTGTCAAATTGCAAGTGTACAAGGACCTGCAACTATGTCTTTGGGGCTCTGCTTTGAACTCTTATGGGTATATATGCACGATTACAGGATTCTTTTAGTTTTTGCAGAAACAGTTTTCTGTAGCACATTGATCTTTTCCCTTTCTTCTGCCAGAGCACAGGGGTCATAGTGTCTCTAGAACCTTCTCAGAATTTACTTATTTCTGGTAATTACCATTTTAATGAATATGAGGCGTTGTGGTTTGGGTTTTTTTCTTCAGGCCCAGTGATGGTGAGCATCCCTCCCTTGTGCTTATTGGCCATTTGTGTATTGTCTTTTTTTTTTTTTTAATGCTTATTCTACTTTTTTTAGAAGCAGAGGTGCTGTTTCTGTTGCTTGGCCTTCAATAGTATCTTCATGATATTCATGGAACTAATAAAAACAGCCTGGGGAGATTGGAAAGCTCCCTGAAGATTTAATATAAATTGTGTGATGGCAGATTATGTGTTACCACATAACTGTGATATTTCAAGGATTACTATTTATTACTATTTCACACACACTCACACACACACACACACACACACACACACACACATATATTTAAGTTGATTTATATAGATTTCAAATATTGTCCCCCTTCTTGGTCTTCCCTCTTTAAGTCCCCCATGCCATCCCCCTTCCTTTTGCCTCTCAGAGGGTGCTCCCCCACCCACCCACTCACTCCCACCTCACCGCTCTAACATCCCTCTACACTGGAGCAACAAGCCTGCATAGGACCAAGGGCCTTCTTTCTCATTGATGCCAGAGAAGGTCATCCTCTGCTACATATGTAGTGGGAGCCATGGACCAACCCATGTGCACTCTTTGGTTGGTGGTTTAGTTTGTGGGAGCTCTGGGTGGTTCAGTTAGTTGATAATGTTGTTCTTTTTATGGGGTTCCAATTCCCTTTAGCTCCTTCAGTCCTTCCCTGTCTCTTCCATTGGGGTCCCCAGGCTCCATCCAATGGTTGGCTGTGAGTGTCTGCATTTGTCTCAGTCCGGTGCTGGCAGAGCTTCTCAGAGGACAGTCATACCAGGCTCCTGTCTGCAAACAGTTCTTGGCATTAACAATAGTATCGGGATTTGGTGTCTGTGCATGGGATGGACCCCAAGGTAGGGCAGTCTCTGGATGGCCTTTCCTTCAGTCTCTGTTCCATTTTTTTTTTTTTTGTTCCCATGTTTCCATATATGTCTTTTTAGGTCTGGGTTACCTTTATATGAAACATATATGATATTCCTTTTTTTTCCTTTTGCTATTTCTCTTAATGTGAAGATTAATTCATTTAAAATTTATTTTAATGTAATATTCTGGTTAACCATTTGAGAATGACATATATGCAAACAATACATATTGATCATATTTGTTCCCTTCCTCCTCCCAAATCCTCCCCCTTCCTAACTTGGTCATGCGAGCACACGCGTGTATATCCTATGAAGTCCAATTTGTGCTAGCTGTAGATTCATGAGTCCGTGTCTCACCTATCAGAGTACACACTCTTAAAGGAAGCAGATACGTCTTCCCCTAGTAGCCAACAGCCGGTAATAACTCATCAGCTAGCCGTGAGGTCTTCTTAGCACCTCTCTTACTCGAGTTGGAATGTTGACTGGATTACATTCCCACAGGCCACTGTTTTGCTATTGTGGCTTTTAAATTCTGGGCAGCACATTTAACTCATTAGTTATAAAGAGATATTATTTATCCCATGATCATAAAAGTCAATCAGATTTCTCAACGCTCTCTTTTAATCTGTCTCGCTTTCCTTACTTTCATTGGGCTGTGCGGATGAAGAAGCTTGCCTACATTGATGAAAAGGATTAGCCCCTCTGGGGTTCCAGGCTTCTAAGAGAGCAGGTGAGGCAGGCCATGGGTAACTCGTGAAAGGGCACATGTTCTGAGATTTTTTTTTTTTCCATTTCAGAGAGCAACCACCAAATCTTTTAATCCATGAAGGATCTATCTTAACTGCTTTTGGAAGTAACATTTCTGAAATGAGTCTTTGTAAGAGAAATATACTTTCACTTATCACATGATATCATTGGGAGACAAGGAGTGGCCAGGAAATGATTTCTAGACATGGGATAGGATGCTAGCTACCTCATGGTCCCTCTCCAGTAAGACCTACTATGGCAGGGAGAAGGCCATATTCTTGGGTGCTCCTTAGAGGGTGATAATGAAGAGGAATTATAAGGATGATTGTGTTGTTGATGGTCAATTTGGGTAGGAGTTGATTTATCTTTCCTGTGGGAAGGACAGGTTGGCTTGGGTTTCTCAGAAGCAAACCCCAAGAAGATTTGGCTGTGAGTGGCTTTTCTGGGAAGTAATTTAGGAAATGAAGTTGTTTTGTGGTTTGTGTAGTGCACTGGGTTTAGGACCAAGAACCTTGGATGCTCAGGTTCAAAACAGTGTAGCGCTTGCATATAAGCTATCACGCCTTTCTTTATTCCTTAAATTATTGCTACCCTACTTATAATACCCAATACAATGTTAATATTAAGCAAGTTGTTTTATGCTCATTTGGTATAGACACTGTTATGCGTTTTTATCACTGGAGATTAGTTTACTCTGTGCACACGGCACATACAAAGCTAGAGACACAACTGTCTTGGCAAGGGACAGACAAAAGAGAGAAGGCAGAGAGTAGCCAAGGATAGCTGTGGGCAACCCACGCTAACAGACCTGGGGAATTCAGTACTTTTGAAAACTAAACAGTCCAGAGTTCTCATGCCAAGTGTCAGCAGCTGGAGTATTTATACACCTAGTCTTTTCAGACATGAGCCAGGAGCCCCATTCTAGGCGCTTGGTTTGTGAATCCCTCTGCAAGTCAGAATAGTGGAACTAGGGCCTAAAGTGCCTAGCAGAGGAATGCAAGTGTTGGCAGTGGGAAGTCTGGCCAGGGTTCCCTGGGTAGTCAGAACTGTAGGCCAGGCTGAATCACCTGCAGCATTATCCACATGTTATCTGTCTATCCCGGAGCCCTTGATTCTCTCTCTTGTTGAGGCCTTAGCAGCCTGCAACCATTGGGAATTTCTGGAACCACTTTAGTCTCCATTTAGAATTAACATTCAGTAGTCTCTGGATTCTGTAAGAAATTGAGGCTTTTGTTTGTTAGCCAAAGACATTTACCAATTGTTTTCTGTATAGAATCTATTATCTCTAGGCATCTGTAGGTATATTCTCTAGGTATCAAAATCTAATTATGTTTATAGGACAATATCATATAAACTCGAATGCAATAATATTTTTAATAAAATATACCCCAAATGACGTTAAAACAGATTAGCAAGCTTCCAAACGTAATTATGCTTCGAGTAATTTAATTTTTTTCCCTCACAGCCACTAATCTGATGTGAAAATGACAAGGGAAAACTGGGACACAGACACAGCTGTGCCAGGGTTCAGTCCCCCCAGGTGACCGAGTCCATAAGCTTCTCATTGGCTTTCTCCTTCTGAGTGGTTCCTTTTTTCTTTTAGAATAGCGGAATGATAGTGATCTCTTAGTTTTCTAGGCCTGAACTATCAATGGTATTGAATACACACATATTGATTTTATTTAGCTCAAAGACACTGCTTATACCTGCCTTTTTGCTGGGAAACATTCGCTTCATGGAACTCATCCCCTGGCTAAGATCAGGAAGTAACTGGCTTGCAGACCAATGTCCTACTCCAGTTATGGTTCTTTCTCTTGCCCGGTGTGCTACCTGTGGATTCCCCGGGTCTCTCTTTTTTAGCTCTCTCTGTAGGGTAGTGAGGGATCCCGTCTCATGTTAGAATTACTGAGTGCTGGGCCCGGTTCTGTGTTCTGGAATTGTATGAGTCCTGTAGTTTCCTCAAGTTACAAGCACATCTGTTAGGTGTTGTGGGTTAAAGTTGCCTTATTCATGAGTTCTGATATGGAGAATAGGGTCAATTTTATCAACAGGTAGAGACTGGTACCTTGCTTCTTATGTGTAGTGCTCAGTCGTTGTTAGCTCTGACTGGTTTCTCACTGATGAGACCTGCTTCTTCTTATGTCTGGAAGAACAAGGAGGAAGAGGAGGAAGGGAGGGACAAAGAGGGAAGAGGTTGAAAGAAGGAAGAAGAAGCCAAAGGCACAGTTCTCTTGTGTCCTGTAATGCTTGTCCCCTGGGCTGGTCAGGGCCCCTCTCCACTATTAACCCAGTTGATGCCTGCAGAATGAAATGTGCTTGCCGTGTTATTAGTGTGAAAGGGAGAAGAGGATGTTAGTTATTAGGATAAAACACTGGGGTCAACTTCACTGCAGGGAAAGAGGAAGGGAGGTCATAGAGCCTGAGCCATTTGCAGGTGTGGAGACTAAGTGAGTTCTAGAAACGTGGCAGCAAGATCGCTGGGGAAAAATGCTACCACTATTTCTGCTTAGACTATATTTCACATATATGGACATATATTTCACATATATGTAACATATATGGACAAGTAAAATTCTATGCTCTGGGTCTTCATGGCTAGTAGAAGTGTGTATGATCTATCATCGGCCTTTCTTTTTTCCTTTTCAAAATTCATTTATGAATTCATTCATTTCATTGGACCACAGTTTCCCCTTCCTCCACTCTGTCCAGTCCTCCCCCCCTCGCCCCCCCCATATTCACTCTTCCTCCATTTCCCTTAAAAAGAAAAAAACAAAAGCAGGCTTCCCAGGGTTCTCAAATGAACACAGCCTAAGAAGTTATAATAAGACTAGGCACAAACTGCATATCAGGGCTGGACATGCCAACACAGTAGGACGAAAAAGGTCTCAAGGTCAGGCAAGAGAGTCAGAGATATCCCTACTTCCATTGCTAGGAGTCACCCAAGAACACCAACTTACACAGACATAGCATATATGCAGAGGACCTGTCTCAGACCCATGCAGTATGTGACCTCAGGTTTCTTTATGTTCATTTGTTTTCAATTTGATGAATGTCTGCTTTGGCAGTTGGTTTGGATTACTTTTTAGAAATACAAATTGCTTACCCATTTTAAAAGTCAAAGCCATGGAGCCAGCCTTTCTTCTCCATGACTTGTCTATCCTCTTCCCCCATCTGTTTTGGATTCATGTTCCCACTGCTTCTTTTTACAAGTATAAGCAAGAATCACGTTGTATTTTCTCCTTTTTTTACACAAGTTCAAAATTCTGTATATCATAGTCATGTTATTTTTTCCCTTACTGTCCTATAAACTACTCTCAAGATGTTATGTATGTCAGTACTTATAGTTTTTTACCTGTGGGTTCTATGCTTTATTCAGCTTTTCCCTGATGGTAAACTCATGTGTTGCTAGTGCAAGGTAGGTTCAGGCACCATTAAGCTAATAAAAGAGACAAGTTATAGTAAAACACAGGAAAAGAGATATGTTTATTGTGGAGATAAGGGACCCAGTGCTTCAAATCTATCTTTGGAATCTCAACCATAGGTTTAGACTTAATTGGTGTTGAAGTAGGTCAGGGGCCAGGACATGTGCACAAGGAAGCAGTCTTGAATGAGGTGTGGTCTGCTCATCCCTGTCTCCTCATTCTAGTTCTGCCTGTGGTCCCAAGAAGTCCTTATGACTGTCATAGCTAGTGGGGGATCAATGTAGTTCTCAGGACATGGTCACTTCAGCTCCAAGGTGCAGTCTTACCATTATGGAAAATCCTCCTCACAGAAGGGGTGGAGGGAGTGGAAAGAAGATATTTCCTGTAAAGTCTACTGTTTCTAGCATATAAAGTGCCTAAAAATGAGCTCAATTTTATCTCTACACCTTCAGCCTTGAGAGGTAGGTTAGGTGGCATATCTCCTGCCCTCTAACCTATTCCATCACCAATTAAGCCTCGGTCAGGACATTCATCCTTCAGTAATGGGTGTTCTAACCTGAGGAGGTTAGTCAGGTGGTCTAAGATAAAGGAGACAGACAAGATGGAGGTAGTGATATGGGGCATTTGGCGTACTTTGGCTGTGGGATCTAGTGAGGAGTCAATGCCTTTTAGAAAGGAGGCTTCCAGGTACCTTTTCCATGCGTGTTTTTTATTGTCATGTGTGAATACAAATCATGTCACGTGTTATCACATGAAGTCTCAGAGATGTATGTGGGACAGACCTCAGATGTGGGGTTTCTGGTCAAAGAACACAGTTCTGTAGCTCTGTCCTTTGGTCTGTATTTGATTTCTACCTTCTTGTGAGAGTGCCTCTGTGAAGCTTGCTCATGACCGTTCATCTTGTCTTCTCTTCAGTTTCCGTTTACCTCTAGCCTATATTTTAGAAAACGGGGCTTGGATTTTGCTACTGGTCACAAGTCTGTGTGTGCTTGAAGAATCTAGCACCCATGTGTACACTAGGAGAGTCCAGCCTCCATGTGTGTGCCAGAAATGTGTAGCTTCCGTGTGTATGCTCAGAGAGTCCAGCCCCTTTGTTCTGCAGTAACCAGCGAAAGGACAGCCGAGTTCATCTTTCGGTGCATTTCTATTGTATGTACGTGTGTGCATGCGTGTGTGTATGTGAAAAGAGACAGAGAGAGGCAGAGACAGAGACACAGAGACAGACAGAGAGAGAGGAGGAAAAAGGGATTTGTAGGGGCACAGCTGAATAAACAGAAGATGTTTTGAGGACATGGAGAGTTTTGCAGTCTCTTTAGATTGTAATAGTCGTTGGGCATGAACTCAGTGTTTGGTGAAAGTTTGAGCTAGTGATGTTCAGTGGGATCCTTGGGACCTTCGATTTCACCTTCTGAGTTTTATGATAAGAGGGATTTTATTCATAGGATTTAGGTCCCAAACTTTGTTCCATCTCATTTTTCCAGCTTAATTGGGGGATGTTTATTGCATCCTAATACCTGCCCCATTCAGTTCTGTTATAACAAACTCATTGTAGGTCAGTTGTTTAGGACCAGTTTGGTTCCTTGTGCTCACTTACCATGAACCCCACTTCTAACCCCATGCCTTTGTTTCCCCTTCTGTCTCCATGGACTTCATAAAAATGGGGACACAGCAACATAATATCTCAGAGTGATATCTACAAGGCTAAGTACAGCTTTTCGTGAGATGGTTGTTCCTTTCTTTGTAATATTGGTAGAATTCTGTGCCTTGATCGTCGTGATGAGCAAACCATGCTGTTTAGTTACCCGTTGATGGACATTTAGGTTGTTTCCTGGTTTGGGATACTATGACTAATGTGCCTATAAATGTTTCTGTGTAACTCTTTTCATTTTGGGGCAGGATAGATACCCAGGAGTGGAATTGCTGGGCTTTGCAGTAATTCTGTGCTTGTGATTTTTTAAGAAAATGCTGAAATTGTTTCCAAAGCAGTTTCCACACCTTGTTTTAACCTTTTCTTTATTGTAAAAGGGGGAAAAACAACTCGGTAATTCACAACTCTGTTTATCTTTTTTGCACACAATGGACATCTGCCTTATAAATAAAGAATATAGAAATAAAACAGTCACTTCCTTCGAGAGACTCCTGTCTGTAGGTGAACCAACAAGCAATAAGGTAACAACACTGTTAGAAGACTATAAAGCAAGCTCACTACTGACTCTGAAGACAGACAGGACAGAACCTGTCCAAGACTTGTGGGAGTGGGTCCCACCTATCATGAGCCTTGGACACTCACATAGGAGGGTGAGGTGATAGGGTTTAGTTTCATCAGGCTGAAGCAGGCTTTCTGCTCTGCAGGAATTCCACAGCTCCATTATGGTGCTTACCTACACAGCGTCACGTGGTTACCATCCAGGAGATGCTACATAATTTGCATGGTTCATGTTGATCTTTTCTGTGAAGAGGAGAGCTCAGTTCTGCTCACTAATATATCATCATACATGGGGTACACGGAGGAGTCCCCAAGGCATTTGTTGACTAAATGGATGTGTGGAAGCCTTCAGTGAAAGAGAAAAGAGAGGTTAAGGGAGAGATTAACACATATGATTGACACTGGAGGCAAGACCAGCATCCTTGCTCCTGTGTCTTAGATGTTTGCACTTCACCAGTTTTGACACAGGTAAGATTATCTCTGCTTTGTGATAACAGCTTCTCAGCAATGCTCCGCTGACATGGGGGATGTCAGAGGTGCCAGGGAAAGTGGATGGGCTGCTTTGCAGAAAGAAAGATAGGTGTGTGGTCACAGAACTGTGTGCTGTTACATTTAAGACTGGTGAGTTTGCACAGTGGCTCAAGAAAAACCCTTTTAACAATCACATGAGGGTTCTTTTTCAAAAGTTAGTACTAGTGAAAGGGACAGATAGCATCCAAGTCAGTGATTTTTAGTTAATGGATCAGCAGGGACAGACATGAAAGAGAAGTAGAAGAAGGGAGGAAGGAGAAAAGGAGGAGGAGGGAAAAGGAGGAAAAGAGGAGTGAAGTGAAGAGGAGGAAGAGGAGGAAGAAGACAAACTTTCTTTTCAAGAGAAGTTGCCCATTGTGATAGTTGTTTCTGAGGTTTTTTTTTTTTTTTTTTGTTTGTTTGTTTGTTTGTTTTTTGTTTTTCTTGTTTGGTTTTTTAGGTTTGGTTGGTTTTTGTTTTGTTTTGGTTTTCCCGGTTAAAATAAACAAGAGACATTGACATAGGTGTTGTGACTCTGAATATGGCTCAGATGTCTTCAGAATGATGAAACAGAACTACTGCCG